>NW_020825052.1:1200000-1762500 GCF_003285875.2 Drosophila novamexicana | reverse complement strand
ATGCATACATACATAATTACAAACACACATTTCAATTCAATCAATTTCGCATCTAAGTCATTTAAACCCCATAGCTCGGTCAAATCGTATCCGATTTTCACGAGTTTAGGGTCTTTGTTTATGGTTTGGTCTCTAAATCAAATTGACATCTAAATCTGGCTGCATTATTGCTGGTTAAAATTCATACGAAAAGGGTTCTCTCAAATATCCTATATGGATATAGGTCAAAATTTCCCAACGCCATAGCTCGGTCAAATCTCATCATATATTCACGAAGCTAGGGTCTTTGTTCATGGTTTGGCATCTATTTCAATTTGACATTTAAGTGTGGCAACATTATTCTTGCAGAATATATACTTACTGTAATGTAGTGCCTTTGGTTGCCGGTATGAACTCCTCGTCATGGCATTGCATTGCATCCAAGCAAAAGGATACCGAAAAGAATTCCGAGCTTGAAACCTAAAGTAAGAACATTCATTTATTATCATTAAGAACACAATGTGATGTCGAAATAAGGATCTGAACGTTCTGGTCTCCTTTCTGTATATAGTATATAGATATATAAATGACCGTCCCGTACCACTCATCCCTATTTTTATACCGTAAATAGGTTTAACAAATAGTGTTACCCTTAACGATATGTTTACGAAATACGATAACATAAATAGGCAAAAGGTGCCCATTTTCGGGCTAACTGAGTTGATTATGGTTTAGCAGGCGAAGATTAATGGGAATGGATGTTTTGTTGGCGCAATGGAAAGTAAAACAAAGTAAAAAGAAGAAGAAAACAAAACCAACTAAAACACCCATTAGTTCTCCACATACTCCAGTTTCGATATCAATTGCTTATTGTACTCATTATACAATCTGTTGAGTGCGGCGAGGATTGTTCTTCTTGGGCTAACCCGATGGGCTGGGTGACTCACCTCGCTGCGTGTCAATAATGGTTTCTTGCGATGTATTAACGATGACGTCATCGTCGTTGAGGTCACGGTCTTAGAGCCGCCATAGTAGCTATGTGGAATTATCGTAGCTGAGCCGATCGGCGATGTTGGAAAATTGTCGTTAATATTGCTCTGCACATTTTTAGTGGAAGGTGTCAAATAGCTGGTCGCCGACGCACTGCTGCACGCCGGATGCTGGCTGGAGCTAACGCTGCAGCGAACACTTGACCCGATGCCCGAGGCCTGACTGCAGCCCGGCGAGAGCATCAGGGACGGAGATCGGCGCACAAGTTGCGGAGCTTGCGTATAAATCGTGGGCGGTGGACAAGTTGTGGGCATGGTTTGTGAAGACGGCTGGCATACCTTGGGGGGTTGTCGTATTTCCCCCTATGTAAGGTGGTAGTATACATGTGTGTGTCGTATATATGTGTGTGAGTAAAAAGGTAGCATTTTGGACAGAAAATAGAGAAAGAAAAGAAGAGTAAGACCAGAGAGAGAAAGAGAGAGAGATATAGATAGATAGAGGAAGAGAGATCATGTGTGTTTAAATAAGCATGAGATTAAATGTGGATCAGATGTACAAGAAAATAATGTAAGCTTTGAATTTACAATAAAGGTTTCTAAGTACAGGGTATATGATAGACTTACACCGAACGTTAACAGAACAAAATATGACGAATGACTGACAAAACGTCTAGTTGCCGATAAAGTGTCACAGACTGGGAAAGATGTGTTGCGAGGGCACAAAAACCGAAATCAAAAGCGAAAAATATGATTCCTCTTAAACTTTTTATACAATTTGGATAGGCCAGGTGTGGGACGGGAGTCGTTTGGAAAAGAACGTTTGCATGCACAGAGGCATGCAGTTGGCTGAACAAAATGCCGTTTGTAGTTTCATCTTCACTTACCGCCTGCGTCTGTTGTCCAGGCGTGGCCGCTGGCACTGACATGCCCGGGGATGCGATGGTGTCGGTGGCCGTTGTGGGTGCGGCAGCTCCATGTTGGCAGGGCACCAACGTGTCGAGGCCATCTAAGTGGGTGAGACTTTTTGATTTCAGCTGAAATGAAATAAATGAAAAAGTGTGGGTGTGTGTTCATGTGTATGTGTGTGAATGACATAAATCCACAAAGCGTCGACCCAATATCCGATATTTATAATCGAATTTAATTGGCGTGGCTGGGAAACTGCCAGCCTAAATCCTGTTTCCCAATGCATGCATAGTTTCAACCACAATTGGAAAAGCACTTTTTACATCGATTTTACATCACGTTGGCATTAAACCAAAAAGTAACCAAAAATAATTATATCACGTGCGCTATATGTACATTTACATTTAAATTGAAATTCTTATGCGCCATATACTCGCTCTTTAATTTGCTGTTCATTCAAGTTCGAATTTCCCCGGCAATCACGGACAGCATCAAAACCCAATGACACAAAACAATTGTTAACATGAAGGATAAGGTTTCTTCGGCATACCGAAGATTTAATGCCCTTATAGACTTTTGGCTTACGGCTCTGCAGATATGAGCGAAGAGCAAAGCTCATAAATCCTGAGAGTGTTGAAAATACCTTGGAAAATAGAATATTTTGCCATACTAAAACTCTTTTTCGACCGATTATTCCTATATAGCTATATAACATAAAAGTGCGATCTTGATTAGTCTTGATTCATAAGTTACCAGCATATTTTATATAGTAAACGCCGGGTTTGGTCAAGATATATTGTCCATACAAGAACCTACTTTTCGAGCAATCGTTCCTATATGACATAGTGGTCCGATGTTGATAGGACCTTGCATACATATATGTTTCGTCCGGATATGTTGATAAACAACAAAGGTTTTCATACAGGAATCATATTTATACCTTATAACTGACAGACTAGCTTGCATAGAACGGATCTGAGTATATTAACTCGACTGTTGATGTTGATCAAAAATATATAAGTATACTTCGTGGGATCGGAGATGTCTCCTTCTATGCGTTACATACTACATGACAAAGTTATAATACCCTCTACAAGGCTATAAAACAATAAAAAGTTTATCAAACTGAATTTTTAATTTTAAAATAAATAAACTATGAAATATCTTGCAATTCAATCAGAATGCGCCCGAATGAGCCGCTCAAACTTGTCCAATCAATAAAATAATATTTTGTTGCGCTTGGCTAGTTACAGATACAATGCTCAGTTAACCAAATATAAATGCATGGTTTATACACTCGGAATAAAGTTTTGCAATAAGCAAGCCAGCAAATGGAAGCGCAATAAGCGAAAAGGCTACGCAGGAGTTGTGGGCTGCAAATCAAATGAACCAAAATAAAACAAATAAATGAGAAAGTTATGACAGCTTGTGATGACAGCAACCGTTTCTAATTCTTGTGACAGGTGGGAGCAGAGTTCTTCGAATTAAGGGAATTAATAAAATACCCCTACGGACAGATTTATCATAGCATTTGCGTCACATGTCTGAATTACCGGGAATCAAAATTATTACGTGCAAACTAAAGCTCGTAATTGGCGAGATATCATTGCCATTATTTCCTATATAAATTGCAGCTATATGATATAGTAGTTCGATTTGGACTGGATTGTGCTCATATTCTAATAACAAAGACCTCTGCTAGACTGTAGACTTGCTAAAGATATAAATTATAGTTGATCCGATTATGGATTCGATCAAATGGAGTTTGCATAGTGCAAGACAGACAGATATATCATATATGTATATGCATGTATGGTATAGTTTATCCGATTACGTATCAGATCAGACGATATATCATATAGATATGTGTATCATATATCTTCTGCACATCTGTTGGAAAATTATAATGCTCTCTAACAATAACAATAAATGAGAAAGTGATGACAACAGCCAATTGACAACTCTTGTGAACGACAATAAAGAAAGAAAACAAATAAATAAAACAAAAAAACAAATTGAAAAGTCTTTATTCGCTGGTTACAAGTTGATTTCCGGCTGGCAAAGTTCCGCTCTGTTGAGGTGCCGCGCTCGGTCTAAGAACATGAACTCACCTGCAGTTTGCTGGCTGGAGGCGACACAACCAGACAGATTTTCATTGTTGCACGTAGAAATTCCTCACGTTTGCTCCTCAAGTCGCCCGGCACTGCAATGGGCGCCGAGGTCGCCGGTAGAAAGGGATTCAGGGGATTACGCACCGGGACGTTCGCATTGAGACTCTCTGTTGGCGAGACGATTTTCTGTGCCTGATTATGTATATGCTGCTGGCTGGCACTTGTGCCGCTCTGCTGATGATGCAGCAGACGCGTGGGAGAGTTGAGGCTGAAGAGCTTGCGTCTGTGGCGGCCGGGCGTGGATGAGGAACTCGACGCTGGGCTGGGCGTTGGTCCCTGCGGACAGCTAACACCGCTTTCGCTAAACGTGGACTCCTGGGAGCCGGCACGGCTGTAGGCGGGTGTCGGCAGCTGTGCGGATCGGGAACCGGTGCCCCAGCCGGTGTACTTAACAGATGTTACATTACAATCCAGCTGCAGCTCCTCTGGCTGAATTTGTCCCTCAATCGGCAATTCGTCGTCCTCGTAGGTGCTGTGATAGGTGCGTGCGGTGATTTCCGGCAGAAAGGGATTGTTCGGAGATGTCAGCGTATACTGATAATAGGCGCCAGCTTCGCCACTTTCAATCGGCAATGTGGTATCGCCATCAGCTTCGTCCGGTGTGTCCTCCTCGGGAAACGAGCCCGTGTTAAGATCATGTAGGCCGCCAACGCCGCTGCTACTGGACAGCACATGGGCGCCCAGCTGCTCCCATTCCCCGGACGATGAGTTAAACGACGAAGCGGTAAACCCATCGTTCGAATGACCCTGACAGCTGCGCGAGCTCTCGTTGCTGCTCCTGAATAGAAAGTTCTGCAGTCGCGTTATCCTCACCGAGCTGCTCTCGCTGGTGATGCTGCAACTGCGACTGGCATTGGGCGGACCAGCCGGCGGCTGATCATTGCGACTGCTGCTAGTCAGCTGATCCTTCCGTTTGACACTCTGCTCTGGCGTCGCACTTCTGGTGGCGGCGGTGCTCATCTCGCTGCCCATTTCAAAGATCTGTTGACTGCCGGCCCAGTGTAGGTTCGTCTGTGAGCTCCTAAGTTCGCTCAGCTCGAAGTTGCTCTCGAGTGAGCTGCTCGAGTTGGTATTGGTGGTGGCCACACTGCTCAAGTGCTGGTAGGCGTACTCGGGCGGCGTGCACTCGTCGGGACTGTCCAGCAGCAGGGCCGCGTTGATGTGACCGCCAAGTGCCAGGCCGGGCAGATGCAGTTGGCTGGCAACTGAGAAGGGTATGCGGCCGCCGTGGTTATTGTTGTCCAGCTTAGACAGCGATGGCGAGGCGCAGCTCTTGCTTTGATAATCGTCCGACGTGGACTTCAGCTCCAGGGAGCTGTGTGCACTGCGGCGGAATGAACGGCGCAATCTTTCTGCAAGTCTTGACTGTTGTTTGAGGGGTTTCTCTTTGGACAGCTTCTCCTTAGCGTGACCAAGAAGCTGCACCTTCTCAGTCTTTTCTTTTCGTGAATCCTCCAGAATTTTCTCGTGCATTGGTGCGACCTTCAAATTGCTCCACTCTCCCAATTGCTCTGACTGCGCTTTGGCAACGGCGTCTGTGGCACGCTGCTCTCGATTGGCGTATGGAATTGGTGGCGCCGCAAGGCCAACACCCATTACGTTGACGCTCCGTCGTTCTGCTCATGGGCAAAGCTGCCCGTTTCTATTAGACAGCGACGCGTCAGTGAACAGCTTGACACAGATCAGACAGACAAACTGGTTGCTTCACATGGATAACAATGGATTCGATATATATATATATATATATATATATATATATATATATACTATATATGCGTAAAATAAATAAGGAAATATCCACACTGATTAGGTAAAAACTTCCATGTTCTATCCTTAATTTGATATACTTAAAGTCGCCTTTAATTTGTATTTTAATTTACGGTCATTAGATTAAGAAGCGTTCATTTTCCCCCAAGTAATACGAAAAATATTGTTGCATTTTTCTGTGCCCTATTATAACTTTTAAATGTATAAATTTTTATGCATTGTATTGCTTAATTAGTTAATTCAAGTTGGTTAATCGTTGATTAGCTGAAATTAGACGGCCAATAATCAGAAACATGTCAATTATGATTCTGTCAACATCTGTCGACTTTGTCGAACTTGTCGTCAAATTTAAATATTATTACCGTGGGTAATTCAAGAAAGAGCCAACATAAAAATCACACAAAATGTAAAGAAAATGATTTCACTTTTGAAGAATTCATTTCAAAATAAAATCATTTATAACCGACAAAAAAAACCGAATTGTCAACTCTGCGAAGAGCTTTGTTACACGCTCCATCGGCCAATTGAACATTATAGGCCATTACTCACCTTAATTGGTTTAAAAGCATTTCGATATTGGATTTCTTTTCATCCTTTTTGCGCGTTTTCCTCCTTATACAGAGTGGCTGCCTCTTACCGTACATTTATTTTTGAAATATTATTTTTCGCCCGGCTCGTTGCTTTTCCTCACATTTGCAAATGAACATGGATAATGGAGTATGGCATATGGAATATTTGAATTACCTACAACAAAAATGGACATTATTTTAATAAGTTAATAAGTTCGCAAATTGATTATATACCTAATTATATTACTTAATTCCAACTTCTAGCTAGCCGGCCACATTGTCTATATGCTCAGAAGAAGAAGAAGCCCACGGCACCCAAAAAGACCCTTCTGGGCCAGGCAGACCATTTGCCTCTGATGTCATTTCAGCCAACCACTTTGCACTTTTTGTCAATCATTTGATTTATATCGTTCGCTATGCCACAAAACTTTTGCTCAACCGAACAGGTGATGAGTAGGGAGAAGGAGGGGGATGGATGATGAAAGAGGGCGTTGCAGTGGCGAGTCCCAAATGGCACCGCCTACGTAGCAGGAAAAGCTAATAAAAGAGCCAAGGCAGTATAATGCATTCTCGCAAAAACTAACACAGTTGCACTCTTCGACTTGCGAAATACTCTACGTTTAGGCAAAAAAGTACACAAAGTCGCTTAACTTCTTTACACACTCAAAGAAAGCAGGCAAAACTAAGTAAAACAAATAAAAAAAAGTTTTAGCTTCTAGTTTCCAAAATGAATGCGCAGTTTTTAAGATTATTTCTAGATGTCCTTTAACTAACAACTTAAACTAAAGCATTTCGGTTTACTCTTAACAAAACAAATATGATTCTCAAAAATATAATGTTAACTTATTTTTATCTAGGGTATTTAATCTTTGACATTCAAATATATTAGCTACGCGTTCTTTTTGTTTTTCATGTAACGCTAACTGGGAATTGTAAAACAATACTTTACGGTCTGTGATTCAAATGGGTTTGAGCGAAGAGGTAGAATATCATAAGTTATTTTTAGACTTTGAAAAAGAACGAACATATTTTCTATATATACTATGCTTTTATTAAAAGTCGAATACCAATGCAGTAATATGCAGATTTAAGGACGTATTTCAGTTAAGCTTGATGGATTCAATTAACTCTCTATATAAAACTGAAAGACTGACTGATTGATTATCCGACTTTAAATGAATAAGGATCCATCCACAAGTGGGGAAGAAAAATTAAGTTCTCTGCTCAAAATAATTTTGAGTGTGTCTCACAAATTTCTATCCAAATTTGAGGGAAATGAGGGTCACAGATTTGTTGACAGATGATGATGTTGGCTTCAAATTTATTTTTAAGAATCTTTCAGCGTTTTAAGAAACTTCATCCGCAACTGTGGTAAATTGGCAGAAAACGATGGTAAACAAGTTTTTAGTTTACCATACTTACGGCTTCAAAATAATTTCCCAATTCTTTGCAAAATCTTAATTAATAAGTTTTTCGAAAAATTGTCACCACAAGCCTAACATGGACGGAAACCTTGATTCTAACTTTTGGTTGTTGATACGATGGACTCAAAGAGGGCTAACAAGTCATGTATAAAATGTTAAGACATGGGTTAGGCTGGGCAATACCCGCCACTATGCACATTGCCGTTCTACCCTGGTAGCTCTTGTATACATATATTTAAAACTATAAAGTTTTCAATTCGTGTAATATATGTATACGTCTGTATATACAAGGAGGGCCCGTTAAAACGGATAGTTTTGACCTCATTGGATTTCCGAGCAGAACAGAACGGAACGGAGCGCGTTGCTTGGCCTTCTAAACTGGGTTCTTGCAACAACTTGTGAGGCTATCTACAAGTTTAAATGTGTCAAAAGCATTCGAGTTTTACTCGATGGACTGGAAAATACTGAGCTGGCTTCGAAATCGATTTAAATGTTTGGCTTGCGTGTTTTGCGAGTAACCGTTACTGCCAGCATTACCTTGAGGCCTATATGTATACAGTTAGTTCTTTATGTGCTATGTTCTGATTACAAGCAGTGCTTGTTCAGATGATGCCCTGTAAAACGGCAATAAATGGTCCTAAAAAGCTCGAATATTCTGCTGTTTTCTTCGCGTTTGTTGCAGTTCTATGACACCCCTTAATAAACATTTATGAGTAGAGGGTATAAGCACACATGCCATATATACAGGCCCTTAGGCTCGCAGTAGTTTTTGCTTAGCTCATTTTGATTTTCGATAAATCAGACCGTTGGGAATATGTACCGTGAGGCAACTGGAGCAGCACCTGGCTTCGTGTGCTTTAACTGGTAATTTAGCATAATGTTCCAATTTAATGCGTAGACTTAGTATATGAAAGCACTTGGATGGATTTAAAAAACGCTTTGTTATGCTCCGTAATTTATTTGTTCAGACTTGACTCAACAAACAGGCTGTGGACCATTTTGCTACCGTTTAACGCCTTATGTTCATTTTATGGCAGCTCTTCAAAAATACAAATAAGAATAAAAGTAATAACGCAACAACGTGGACTTTATGCTCGAAAAATAGCAATTTTGCATAAAGAAGCTACGAAATTTAATAACAGCGTACACTGTCAGAATGCCTGCAGTTCCCAAAGCAATTATGATAGAATCAAATTTGTATTTATTTGAATACAGATTCAGGTTTCCAGGACATCAAATGTCTCTAGCTAAACGAATGTTTAATTTATTATGAATACCTCAAGACCTTTACAGCATAGTTGCTGGTCGAGCATTTTCAATTTAAGAATTTGCATTTTATAATAATGGCAAGAAGGCACGCAACACGTCAGGAAATTGGATGCACTGCAGCCAAGCAGGAAAACTATTTGTGCAGTAGGAGTCAGGGTTGATACAATGTTAAAAAGCCAATCAGCACCATTATTATTCTTATTATATTGTATGTCAAAGAGTACAAAGAAGGTGGCATTTGATTTGTTTCACTTTGCTGCTTTTGTCGCCCGACACATTATAATTCGCAACTTGTTTAAGCGTCATATGACTGACAAGGCGTGTGAATAACTTGTAGACTATAGCATAATATGCTGATGATAGAACCAAGACTGAGTTTATAGCTTCTTATATTCAGTGAACCTACTAAGAAGACAATTATTATCATTCATTTTATTATTTCCTTATAGTATTAAACATGATTACTTGTTGAAAGCCAGTATAAAAGAATATAAAAGAAATTATTAACCTTTCTCCTCCAAACCGCTGGCAACTTAAATCTTGATCCAAATCTGAGAACAACATGCTATAGCTTGGCATTTAAGCCAGGAAGCTTGTGTTAGCGAAACATGCAACTATATCTTATCCTTTCAAATGCCATTACAAGAAACTTTAGAACGTTTCACTGTCTCATGAACTTTTGTTAAGTTCAGATAAACATCTTGCCTGAGGGGAGAGTTCGAATAGCTGGCAGAATTTCATTCATTTTATGATTCTTGTATAATAATCAAATACTTAGTTTAAAATTAGAAAATTTGCGCGGCTTTTCTCTTGCATTGTCTTACGTCATTTAATGTAATTCACGGTGACTTTGCCGCAACGCTGGCAAGGTTAGGGCCCCTGTATGTGTCATCATTATCGCCCTCGCCTCACGTGGCAATGCCCGAACCCCATCATTGTGCCTCCACCACAGTCGATGGCCCTTCCAAGCCTTGCCAATACCCAAATCGATCGTACTGGTTCCTTTTCGTGAAAAGCTATATTTTTGTTTATTTTTTGTTTTCGCAGTTATTTTTGTTGCTGCTTTGGCTTGTCTGATTCTGCGTTATTGTTGTAGGAAAAAAATGAAAGAACATTTACGTAAGTCGTAGGTGGTCGTAGCCAAGACCCCAGATGCCCTGAAAATGTTGCACACGCAAATTTGCCGTGCTCGAACGTCCGTGTTGTCCAAAGTTGCCTTTGTTTGCCAATTTTTATGAGCTCCTTCTGCCAGCACCTACGGTCAAATTCTTCACACGCTTCGTGCATAAATACACAAGAATACACACACACACACACACACACTCTCAGGCACACACGCACACAATCCCACTTTGGAAACAACACCTGTAGACTAATTAATGACAAATTTCTCCAGCTACGTGTGTGCGTAAATTGGTATATAATAAAATAAGAGCGTTACGCCTTCCCAAATTCCATTTGTTTGCAAATTGTGTTAACGTTGATTTAAGGTGATTCAATTATTTTTCTTCTTCTAATTTTTTTCTGGCCAAAAAATGTGGAATTATGGCCGAGCTAGAGCTTAGAGGGAACTGCTAAGAATGTAAATGGGTTCCCTTTAAGCGCACTTCATAATTATGATTCCCCCAGGTATTTGTATTTATGCACGCAGCGAAAGCACTTCGAATTATGTGCTCACATTGAGTACAAACTCTTAGTGGGTCATTTTTGCTATGTATACGGCCTGTACAGTTCGCGTAAAACTAACTTTCTATTACCTATTTTGTGGTATTCCTCACTTCAATTGGGGCACAGTTGCTATTAATTGTATGTCGCACTTAATGCAATTAGTTTGTTCTTATTTAAGGAATATTAATCCTAATTCTATTCAGTAATTACCACTACGACACTTATTATATTATAATAATTAGTATCTCAGCTGCTAAGCAAAAACTACTCCATAAAATTTCTAATGTCCTTATTTCCAATGCCTAGGTATTTTTCGCTCTCAAGTTAAATGCTCAACTCCTAGTTAAAAGTTTATTTATATAGCTGATAGGGAAATAGTTAATCGATTTAATTTCTAGGCTAATGTTTATTGATTTAGCCGCCAGTTACAAGTATATCGATATAACTGATAGTTTATCGATAGAGCTAACAGTTCAATGTTTATTGATTTAACTGATGGCTAAAGGTTTATTTATATAACTGTTTATCGATTTAACTGATAGTTAAATATGTATCAGTTTAATTGATAGTCAAATTTCTATCGTTTTAACTTATATTTAAATGTATATCGTTTTAGCCGATAGTTAAATGTTTACCGATTTAACAGATATTAAAATATTTATCGATAGACATGGCGTTAGTTAAACTGACAACCTAAGCACCTAACTGAAACATACATACCTAACAAACATACATACAACTAACCGATATACAGTGGGCCGATAAATATATGTAAAGTATAGTTAATCGCTAACTCAACTGAAACCCTCAGGTGAGACTTAGAAATAAATGGTTAAAGAATAAACATATAAATATTACATGCACAGATATTAGACGTGTTTCTATTAAGACTTGTTTCTATCGTTTCAATTTACTGTAAAGTTTTTACTAGAAGCATAAATTTAAGTAAAGATGAAAACTCGCCCTACTTAGCATCAAATGACATTCAACAAATGATTCAAGCTATTCATTTAAAATTCAGCAGGGTACAGATAAGATATACCGTGAATGAATTAAAACAGTTTGCCAGCGGGCAAAAATGAAAAAGTAGATGACATTTAAGGATAATTTCAACGTTTAGTTAAAGTGTGATAAAATTTAATTAAAACATTCATTGCATTTTATTATATCCTGTTTGACTATGGCCACATTCATAAATAACAGTACAAATATTTATGCTTTGGTTTGTTTTCAGAAAATTCCTACCAACCGACCAAAAATGCGGCAATATTTCTCAAATTAAATTTGATTTATGACTTTTGTCCCATCCGCCGCCACAAGAAAACCAAGGACCAAAACGAAATATTTACCAGTCGAGCTTGGAGCCGTACCGAGCTCTGGAACTGGACATGTCTTCGTGATACTTGTTTGTATTTACTTTGACTCTCATCAGGTGCCCATATGACTGGGTCGTGCTGACGTCATCCCTCGCCTCGCAGCTCGGCTCGACTCCAGCCCACAGCCTCCAAAGATGTCTGATATGGCCATTGAGGCCATACGGCAGACATGACGGCAAAGAGAGCAGGAGCAGACAAAATGTGTGTGTGCACAGGCTCTGTGTGCCATGCACTGAGCCAAACTGCGAGCGTGTTTGTGGTTGTTTTTAACAAAATTTATTTAAAATAAAGTTATTCTGATTATGATTTTAAAAGGAATATCATGCATATATATGTTCGGTATTATTTATATAAATATAACATTTAATCAAGTGCTTTTTAAATTTAAAATAAGCGAAAATGAGACTAAAAATTAACTTCATCTTAGATAATTCGGTTCTCAATTATGTCAATGAGTCACATAGCTGACATGTCTGAAATTTTCCAATTTGGATAGTTCTATTCTCAACTTAAGTTCATATTGAATGAAACTTCAGAGAATGCAGTTGCCTGTCTTTTATACTTGTTAAATCTAGAAGCAAAACTTATTGAATTGAAAAAAACAAAATTGAATTTCAATGGTTCAACCTTTTTTTTTCTTCATTTAAGATGCATGAAGAATATGAAGGGTATGGCGCGAGTTTGTGTGGTTGCAGGATAACCTTTTCGGGACGCTCGCCGGCAAAGGCGTTAGAATGATGGTAAGCATCATAGGAAGCGTGCCTGCTCATAAATATGTTTTTTTTTTTTTTGTGGTAGCCACCACTGCTCTGCAGGTGCTCAGTTTTATGGCAATGTCTATAGAGTATAGGCCATCAACTCGCGGGTTGAATTCAATTTCAGAACATGTAGTCGAACCTCACTGGAGGCCAATCTGAGCGGTCGTTGAGGTCCACGCTCAAGGACTTAACGGCTCCTAAATGTAATTAGCATCTAAATGCATTGACGAGTCACGGACAGAGCTGTTGGGCTGCCATATATAGTACATACATATATATACATCAGGTATCTAATGAATATTATAGCAGCCAGGAGAGAGACTACCATATACATATGTATATAAAGATATATATGCGAGTGTGCAGTGTGGATCGCGTGGGTTGCACCAATAAGTATGCTGCATGAACTGAAATTGGGTTATGCATATTTGAAAAGACTGCGCCGTCGGCTCCTGCTGGCCTCCAATATTGGGATAATAAAGCTTTAGTTGCAGCCAAACCAGGCTGTATATCGAAATTTAATAATTCAGTTGCCTGAGCCTGTGCCTTTCACGTTCAGTAATAACCAAATAGTATAGATTAAGCCCGAAAAAAATACGAATGAAAAATGCAATTGATGCCAAATCGTTATTTGATCATACAACAGCTCAATTATTTTCAATTCCCCAATTTCTGCAATGCGTTCACAGTTCGTATACTTCATATAATGACTAATCCCTTGTATGTGGCAAGAAAAATAATAAAACAAATTGAATCAGACTTATATTAAACAGTCAAAGAGACCGAACCAGTCTTTGGCCAAGCGTACCTACATAATCTTTATTCATATATAAATAAGTGGTATGATAGACATCAATCCGGCTTTCCTTCTCCTCCTTTGGGCAGCTGATTCATTCAGCCGCAATCCACGATAATTCTCTTTGTTCACCCACTTGCATTTGAATCGCAATCTGCTTTTTCTATTAATTGGTTTAGGTTATGCGTTTTTATATATTATATGTACCATGATTTGCATGGTAATCATAATTTGATGAGATTCTCGCGACATTGAAGTTTGTTTGTTTGTTTGTTAGTTTGGTTTATTTTATATAATTTCGTTATTCGCCGCTTTGTTTGCAGAACTTGTTATTCATTACGTTTGCTCTTGTATATATAAGTATTACGCTGCACTTAGTTTTGTTTGTTTGTTTTTTGTTTGTTTTTCTTTTCTATTTTTTTGTTTTTGTTTTTTTTTTTTTTTGCTAGTCCCCGCGCAAAAAACAACCACAACAACTATAGGAAAACAAAACGTAATCGTTGCGAATGCAGAGAACTCGTAGTCCGTGGTCCGTGTCCAGTTTCGCGTAGTCCTTTGGCCGTCCGCACAGCGCGACGTTCCGCAACAAACTAATACGGCGGAGGACACATTGATTCGTTTAAAGGACGAGGGCGATGAGTATGGCATTGGTACCGTAAAAGCTGAGAAAACACGCTTGATAAGGATAACGGCGCCTCAAGGACACCCAAAGAGAACTTTCGCATATTGCCTTCAAATTGAAACGCATGCAACTCGCTCTCTTAACTAATTTGCTTGCCCCTTCTCCAGGGGATGATTTGTTGCCAGCGACGCGACAACATTTCACCTTCCAACTACCAAAGATTTTCAATGAGCAGCCCAGACTGCTCGACTAGCAGATACGCTACAATTAAGTTTCACTCTTTTATCAACTAGCTGTACTTTTTATTATTAAATAACCGTTCGTTAAGGTACATGTTAATTTTACCATGAGCATTTGCTGCACGAAACAGATTGTGATTTGACCTTACGCTAATGACTTTTTGAGCGCGCCTCGTATGCAACTAGCTAAGAGTAATTATTTACTCTTGATTCGATTATGCACATTTTCTCTTCGGGGCGCTCTCTTAAATGTGCGTGCGTGCGGCACCCAGAGCTTTTCACAAGCTTTCTGCGATAAGCCATTGGTAAACAAACGTTACGTTCATTCATGGAAACAGCAACAACAAATTTTGTCATGCCCAGCGCAAAAATATAAACATTTCTACGTACGCATATATAGATTTGTATATGCATAAATATTTGTGCTTAGCTATATGTATAAATATATTTACATATATATATTTATATAAAAACGGCGGTTCGCAGATTCAGTCGACTCAAAAGAAATAATCAAAATAAAATATGCTGAAAAGCTCAAACAGCGGCGCCATGTGCCATCGGCAATGACTCATTCTGCTTGGCCTGAATGTTATCGTAAATCATGGTTTCACATTTTGTAGAGCCCACTTAACCAAATTATTGATGTGCACTCACACCTCAGGGATGCTAACCTTACACAAATACCTATAGCAAATAAATACTTTACAATATCTCACATTTATGTACGACCATTTACAACAAAGAAGAAATAGGTATTTTTTCAAATTTACATATACCATATATCCATATAGTGCACGGTACGCATATTTATAAATCGGAAATTTATGTTTCCCACATACAGCTGAAGAGCACATGTACACATATTTCTATGTGCCTTGTCTCAAGATTCGCGAATCTGTTTTCATTTATACTCGTTGATGTGACACGCCTTGAAAGCTCTGAAAGCCGCCTACTGCGGCAGCGCTTATTGTTATTCCTTGGTTGCCAACGAGGGCAGTTTACAAACTTGTGAAATGTTTATCCTTTAAATATTATTGTCTTCAACTAACCTTTATGTACCCTGAAGGCATTAGAATGGTTGAGAAGGGTTTAACGACTTGGAGCTCATGTATATAACCTGCAGAACGGAAATTCTTCGAAGAAGAAGTTTTTGATCCACAAAGACAGACGAGTCGACTAAGCCATGTCTGTTCGTTCAGACTTCAAAGTTAGAAATTTGAATTTTGAATGTTGGTTTCTTAAAGGAATATCGAGTTACTATAGGAATTGATATCGATATCCTGCATAGGATAAAGTATAAACAGCTGCAGTATATTTTGTTTTTGCGACATATCCCGTCTCTTACCAAAATTAAAATTAACAATAAATAATTCTGTACTTTGGTCCTTAAACACATTTAAGTACATTAATACCCTAAAAATACGTAAATACCGGACTTAGTACACCAAAGCTGAGATATTGAGATATTAGACAGGGAAATGCCAATATCCTTTTGAACTACCCTCGTTTGTGCCGGCTTTTACTACACATTGAAAGCGGCGCGGGCAAACGACAATAACGACAACGACTTGCAATGATTCATCGCAAAAACTCAGCAGCAACACATATAAATATATATATGTATATATACATAAAAGTATGTCTATATACACAACATGTGCATGTATCCATATACGATTCCAAAATTAAAGTCTCTGTTTGAATTGCATGCATTCGAATAAGCGTGACCGAGTGTTGCCACTGATTTTGAAGTTTTAATTATGCGAGTACCAAGAAACGAATCAGTTGGTCAAGAACAGAAAGGAAACCGGGCTATAAAAAGTAGACCACAGATCTTTAGTTCTTAACTATCAGTTAGCTATGCAAATTTGTACATACATATACTCAGAGATACATAATCCAAAGTTTCAGTTGTTTCAGCTGAACTTGAAGATCATCCATCATTTGTCATAGCTGAACTCTAAAAAGGGTATCAAATCTTCGGCATAGCGAATTAATGTGTTCTTTCTGGTTTTATTTATAGCAATGCCACCGAAACGAGTTTCTAGAGCACAGCTTGCTTTTGTGTGGCCAAGGTTAATCGATTTGAAGGTCCGCTCCGCAGTTGCCAAATATTTATCAAAATGGACCCAAGAAAAAAAGTGTTATCAATGGGCATGGGAGCTTAAAATATATTTATACAAGCTAAGCAGAAAAATGATTCCATTTTAGAGTACAAATCATTGAAATTCTTTTCAATTGAAAGAGCCCAGGATTTGAGTTGGAATTTATACTCACTGCGATCCCAAAAATAATATATATACAAGCCATGACTGGACGACATGTGTTTGTTTATTTTTAAATCAATCTGCTCGTCATTCAGGGATTGAGCGAACTAATTTTAAATACATTCATTGACCAGTTTGAATATTCAAAGTGAACTGAATATAATTTGTATTCATTTAGCCCAAATTGAGCAAAAATGAATGCGAATTGTTGTTTATAATATTTATTAATTTAAGCCCCTTTATGACAAAATTATAAGTATGTGAGAAAATCCGGCGTACATTATCACGCAAGCTCAAGAACCAAGCGCTGGCTCGCGTTGACGATGACGTAATGAGCACCATTTCCGGCGCATGGAATGACGCTTTTTTTGGCGTCGAGTTTGTCGCTTTGTAGTTGGCCATGATTAATGCCCTCACAAATGCAGGAGTTACAAAAGAAATACAGAGTAATACAGCATACGCCAAATATGTTGATATTTGTTAGGCTCTAAAGCGATAGCGATAACAATTCCAATTGTGATTAGATAGCGTAGCGACCCGACGCATGCGCAGGCACAACAACATACAATTGGTTAGTGTAACCCATTTCGAAACGCACCTGTTATCGCTGGCTTTATCTTATCTCGCACCTGCCCAGATTGCAAAAGCTACAAATTCTTTTGACTATTTTCCCCCAGTTTGTATCAGTCGAGCATTCAGTTGAGTAGCGACAACGTAACGAATACGAATACGAATACGAATATAGATTGAGATTGAGATTGAGTGTGTGTTAATTAAAGACAAACGACAAAGAAAATGGTATCTGTGGAGACAATTGGTTCGATTTTCATCAAAGCCCTAAAACTGGTAAGTGCCAAGAAATGTTTGCCTGTAGAACAAAAGTCCTGCGGTTTTGGCTTACAAATATTCCAACATTTCGCTTGAAAATTGTTGAGCAATGCGACGACTAACTGGTTGGCCTTATCGGCCTTATCAGTGGTTGGGTGTACTTGTTAGTAATATTACTCATATATACGAAAAGCACAAGATCAAAAGTGCGGGTCGTGAGTGCGCAATAGCTTTAGCTAAAGCTTTTCACAGGGCGGGGCACACAAATGCTCATTATAAGGTTACGATTGGGCTTACAATCGGTCTGATTCATTAGCCAGTTAGATGTGGACTATATTCGTATTACTAATATCGCATTCTTGCAGATCATCAACTTGGTCGTGATATTTCTGTATCGCTGGGGCGATGGCGGCGAATTCCTGGGCATTGGCGGCACTTGGAATCTGAACGAAGAGAAGAGCGCCGATGCGGAAATTGTGGCCTCCGGCGTAATGGTCGGCTTCTTTATATACACGGCATGCCACACAATTGCCTACTTATTCGGCACCACAAAGCATAAGGGGTAAGTCTTGGAATCCTGCAACTGCCGGACCATTCGTTTAATCGGATTTAATTTATGTGCTTTCAGCGAACTGTGCGACACCATTATGAATGTGGTGGGCACCTTTATGTGGATCGCCGTTGGCGGCGTGGCGCTGCATTACTGGAAGGGCTACATGTCCGATGAGGGTTTCCTCTATGTCAATTCGGAGCGACAGGTGGGCATTGCCATGGGCTCGCTGTGCGTCATCGAGGGCGCACTCTATCTGCTGGATACCGTGCTGGCCTGCATACACTACTCCAAGGGCGACACCGACTACACGCAATAAGCTGGGAAGTTGGCTGAACAAAATGGGGCAACTGCCGAATATAACTGACAAAGTTTTTCTTGTTCTACACACACAATTTCAGTTATTTCTAAGTGCAAATTAGTTTATAACCTACTTATGAAGCCAAATCTGTATGTTTCGTTTATAATTTTACAATTACACGCATAACAATTAATCAAAGGCCAGTTCGCTGGCCGAACAAAAGAACAAATCATTTATGATTCACTCCAACATTATACTACGCAAAATACAAGATCTTAAGATCAATACCAACCAAAAACATTCGATTCAATATTTAAACGGATTACAGACTGGAATATCGAATAGCTACGATAGGAGGAACAAGACTTTCATCTAACTGAGAAATTTCTTTACCCTATTTGGATTGTCATTTGGCATTCAGCTATTACGAATTCTAAACATAGCTTGGTTCGTTTTATAGCTCTTGTAACCTTCCCTGAACTAGCTCAGTTGCAGCTTTGGGCCAAATTATTATTCAAAGTGTCACACGCTTGCCATAAAAACTAAATATTTTATGTTTGTATTTATGAAGGTATGAACAAGCGTATGATTATCTATGTATACATGTTCATATGTCTGGGTCAAGGCTGTAAGCCGATTTTGAATCGAAAGATTTCAATTTATTTCCGGAATTCTGAACCAAAACCCGAACCTTATCAGATGCTACTCGAAAATGGTTTGATTCAAGCCTAAATATTATGAGCCCCAATCATTGGATTTCGCTAACCATATGTGTGTCTGGTAGTTTCCAATTTTGGGAGTTATCAAATTTAGCCCGCAATCTCTATATGAAAATATGTATGACATGGACTATAATTTCAGTAGAACGGGCAATTATAAAGTACAAATGGAATTGTTTAATTAACAATTGAAAATAAATCAAAAAAATAACGTTAGCATCTCAATAAAAAGACGAGCCAGGGATGGAGCCAAAAGCTAAGTTCACGAACCGAATCTAATGGAGAGGCACTGGTTCAAACCAAGAACCGAATCAACGATCTTTTGTTTGGGTTTGCAGCCATGATCGTTAAGTATTTAAAAAAATATTTTATGATCCCAAGAAAATTATTGACTATATGATATTAACCGGAAAGCGATTGGAGATTAGTTTTATATAAAAGAGATATGGAAAACTCTTCGTATCTAAGGTTAAGAAAGTTAAAAATCCAAACAAAGAGGTTGGAATGAATAGATGAAAACTGGAGAGGAACTCAGATACAATAGCTTCAATAACTCAAGGGACAAAAGGCAAAAATGTAAAGAAACTTTCCAAAGGATACAAAACCACCTAACCATGTCCCACATAATCCAATGTACAAACTAAAACTCACCTGTATTTTGGGCTTCCCGCGCCCATCCACGGTGTCCCGTTGTTGCTTAAAGCTGTTGGCCCTGACGACACGCTGAGCGCAGAGCGCACAGCGCCGATTCGCAGAGCCATCCTCCAGATTGAGTGCATCAAAGAGCATTGGCTGGTCCTGAATGTAGGAGTTGCGCGAACGCTGATTGAGCAGCTCGAGGGTGCGCGAGTCCAGGCTTTCCCTGTAGACATTTTGCATTCTGTCCAAATTGTGCTCGAAATCCGTGTCCAGATTAAAGGAGCTCTGGCTGCTGTTGCGAGTCGAAGCGGATTGCTGGCGTGCGAGCAAGGAGCTGCTGCTGCGCTTGCGACGCCTCACCACGGTCTTTGGCGTGCTCTCCAGGGAGGTGCCGGCGAAGGAGGGCGTGCGCGGCAGGGGCAGACTAGCGGCGCCTCTACTCCCATTGGCATCACCGAGGGGTGAGGATGAATGCGAGTAGTAGGGGCTGCTGGCGGTGGCTGGCAATGGCAATTGGGGCGTTGGGCCGGGCGGCTGCTGCTGCTCAGCTGCGGCCAGGCTCATCAGCGAGTGCTGGCGTTCCAGTTGCTTCTCATAGCCATTGAACTTGTCGTAGTCAATGAACGACATATTGGCATAGCTGACCATATTGTCGATGGCTTGCAGCGACTGCAGCGAGGCGCTCCACTTGGGATTCATCTTATCCTTTTTCTCCTTCTTGTCCTTTTTCTCCTTTTTCTGCTCGCCATTGTCACTGCCCGTCAGTCCACTAAACGTGCTCTTGAAGGAGGCAATGAGCGTGCTCGAGCGCCGCTTTTGGAAATTGAGCTGCGGATTGTAGCTGGCATCGGCGGGCGTCAGGGACTTGCGCGGCGCGGGCGACTCCGTCTCCTCCAGCGGCGTCGAGGTCAGCGCCTGAGTGGACTGTCGTCGCGGCGGCGTCGAAATCGAGCTGGCGGTATCGGCACGTCGTCGCATTATGGGCGAACACGTATCGCCCGCACCGCTCTCAGCCATTGAATTCTTGCGCGGCGATGCCGGCGACATGGGATCACCCGACTTCTCCGCCTCCTCCGACAGCTGCTCCAGCATCGGCTCAATAAAGCTGCGCCGATTGGGTCGTCGCAGCAAGATCATCGAACGGCTGCGCGTAAACGTGAACGGCGTTTTGCCCGCCTCGTCCTTCGCCTCGTCGCTGCGTGCCAGATTCTCCTTGCTGCCCGTCAACGTATTGAACAACCGGGACAGTTTGCCGCGAAAGCTATGCGTACGCTCCATTTTGGGCAGCGCATCCAGGCTGGGCAACTGCGACATGGTGGCGCGCCGCTCCGCCTCGTACTGCTCCTTGAATTTTTGCGTAATGTTCGGCGTCGTCGTAGCTGGAGTTGTGCCAATCATAGATTGTGAATTGTTATTATTTTGCACCATGTTGTTGTTGTTATTGTTGTTGCTGCTGATGTTGTTGTTGGTGTTGTTGCTGCGATTATTGGGCTTTGTATCGCTTGGTTTGGTTTTTGCATTCGTGGCCGGTTTACTGATCCCGTTTTTACTGCCATTAATGGCCTGTTGCTGTTGTTGTTGTTGCTGTTGCTGCTTCTGCTGCTGCTTTTTATTTGTCTTTTGTAACTTCTTTTGTCCCTTTGCGGCGCTCTTCGTCTCTTTGCTGGCATTCATTTTGCTGCCAATTAACTGGAACAACAAAAAAAGCACAAAGAGAGTTAGCGAGACATAGGTATTAATAGATGACAGGTAAGTATATTATTAGCCCAGTTTAACACTCTCTTCGCAGCGATACCTCTTATCTGCCGTGTGCTTTAATATATAAATCGGCATTCCAGTGTTTCTGGCCAATGTGGATAATGATATCTCATTTTGGTGACTTGTCTAATCTATTTCTAGGCCACTCGCAAGTAACAGAAAATAAAAACTAATAAATACTCTATGTTCAGCGGCAAAACTTTATAATACCCTGTACTTAACTCCTTTGCGGTTCTTGAGATCTTTCGAATTTACTTGAAACTCTTATTTCTTGAAGAAAACAAATTGAATGCTGACAATTTTACAAGCTTTTTAAATACTCAAGAAACAAAAGATTTTCAGAGTTATCTTAAAAATATGGCGCCTCATAAATCGAAAATTAAAAATTTACCATAGTTACCCGCAAGGCTCTTTTGCAAATTATGTTCAATCTTTCAATTTAATAACGGATGATAAAGCTTTCAAAAATAAAATTTGTTAGATAAAGCCCGTTTAATGCATATTTTGCGAGATTTTAAATTATTTGAAAGTTCTCGTTGTCGAACATGCACTGTAATGTCTTTTTTGATAATAATATATTGGGAATATGTTACATTCAAATGGGTTCCACAAGAAATTCCAATATTTTTATGACGCCTTTGGAGCCTATATGATTCGCCAACTTTCTTTTGAAATGATGCATCAATTCTTCAACTTATCTGTGTTAAAGGGAAGTTAGCGATGAACCAGCTTGTGCTTATTGATAACGCATAAGAACTTCCTGAAACGGAACTCTTCACAAAATCGCGACCACAGTTCGTATAATACTTAAATGCATGCAAGCTGCTATGGAGATAAATAAGAGATCAAAGATCTCTCTCTCTCTCTCTTGTTCCCGCTCTCTTTATTTCTTGGTTGCAGCAAGTGAATTCAGTGCGAAATATCCGAGTTGTGCCCATAACCTCGAAGAATAGAAGCATTTACAAGCATTTGATAGCTCCCGGGAGTATCATTAAACACGAGGGCTTCCAATCATGTCGCAGTTGGAAAAAAAGGCAAGATATGACTTTGACAAACGGCGCAAAAATGGGGATAGAGTGTGGTGTGACAGCTACGACAGCAACAACACAAAGAGCCAAACTGTTATCTGAAACAATTATTTTTTTGTCGTTTTTGTTTTTTTTTTTTTTGCCCAGTAAAGCTCAAAAACAACAGTTAACAGTGTGATAAGATTTGAAAAAGTCACACACAAATGCACTTGTCGGCGTGCCTGGCAATATGCCATTTTAGTTACCTGGTTAAGGTCCGAATTTGATATCAGTATAGTAAAAAAGTATTTCACTCAGACGAAAGCGTCAAACAAGATATAATTTAGCATGTTCAATGCACACACATATTCATTATTGATACGATCTCCTCTTAAAAACTCCTAAAACAACTTCACAATTTGCAAGCGATTCTTAAAAATTACATTTAAAACCGATGTATTTATGTTTAAATATAGCTCAGTAAATTAATTCCTAGCGGAAGGTCTTATTAGCCAAAACTATTTCAAAAAGATGTTTTACATCTCAATAAAAATTTTTATAGTACCTACTTTTACTCAATCACTCTTTGCACCTACCTCACACACTTAACTGACGCCTTTCTATGAGATTCTCATGAATTCAAGTATACAATGTTTAGGGCTTTAAACCGACTCTAAGCCAAATACACACATGCTCGCAAGGGTATTTCGAATTCGGCAATGCAAAGAAAGTGCATCTTTCATATTTTCACTCTGCACGCATCTGATATTATTGCATAGATCCGTGTAAGTATTATTTTACAACTTGCTGTGCATATTGATCTTATACCAAAACCAGTTTGCGGTTTTAATTAACGAAACGTTGTTGTTGTTGTTGTTTTTGTTGTTGTCGTTTCGACACGAGATATTGACACTGGCTGACTGACTGGCTGTCCGACTGTCTGACTGTTGATGGGTATTCATTTTAAAATTTACCTAATGACACTTACTGCGTAAAGGTACAAAGGTATTCGAGCTTTATACAAAGTTGAATTTAGTATTCATACTGGCAAGCAAATTGATCTTTAAAATACAACTGACAAGCCGAAGATTATACACACTCTTAGAAAAATATTAGACTTTTGAATAAAGTTTGGTTTATATAGGCATAGGTCAAGATAAAAGTAAAGCTCTTAGTGGCCGAGATCGGTCAATATATCTAAAGAAAGCCATTGCAAAAATCAGGTTTTAGGCCGATTCTTCTAAGGAACACACTTAAACTCGTAAATGTGATGATTGGTCAGGAAATCTTGGGAAACAAATACATATATCTCATATAAGAAGTTAATTTTTAACCGATCTTTTCTATGACAGCTATATATATAATATTGAAGATACTATAATTCGTATACCTCAGAGTATAAAGTTAATTAATAATACCTATTATTTTTAATATAAGCACCGAATATAGCTACAAGATCGTGCACTTTGCCTGACAGAGAAATAGAAGTGATTGGGCTGGAAAAATTGATCCGAACAAAAGATATATTCGCTCTGCAAGTAGAGTTTTCACTGTGCATTTTTTCCTTATATTCCTCATGTATATGAGATCTATAAAACGACTTAAGAGTTGGTCTTATCGGTTTTTGAATTCACTTTGAGTTCATTTTGTGTGTGCTTGGCTATCTTTTCCTTATTGTTATTGTTGTTTCGTATGTGTTTTGATTCATTTGTTTATATTTTGAATTAACATTCGCATATTATTGCAACAAAAAACAGGAACGCACGAGTTTTTCGAACCGTGCCTTGTCGCAGACCCGAAATTTGCTCTTTGAATTCAATGTAAGTATGTATGTATGTATGTATGTATGTATGTACGTATGCGCATACAAATGTACGTAAAAGCGTATGCATGTATTCTGGGTTAGCTTTGGATCTTTGTCAAGTTCGCGGCGTAGATGTAAACAAAGTCGCAAAAACTATTATTTAAGAATACAAATACATTTTAATACACACTCGTGGGTATGTACATATTGGAAATGTATGTACATCGATGCCATTATGTATGTATGTAAGTGTTTATGTATTTCTGAGTGCTATGCACACAATATTGCGTGGCCACTTGCGCAACTTGACAACCAGCTGACAGTCGAGCGTGCATTCTCTCTCTCTTCCGTTCTCTTTAACGCACAAATTTCTTTGCGCGCTGCTCTCCTGCCCGCGCTCTCACTGTGGCGACGCAACGTAAGCACGCTCATCATTTTTAACTCGTTTTCGTTCGTTATTTATGTATGTATGTAATTATGTGCTCGCACACATACATATGTATGTGCATAAATGCTCAACATACCAGCTTTTAGAGCATATAAAATTTTATTTTTAATTAATTGTTGAATTATGTTGGAACACAGTATTATTTACATATGTATTTATGCACACATGTGTGTATGTATGTATATACAGCTGTGTTCACATTTGTCATCACTTGTTTGCCGGTTCCCCTGCTGCCACACACATTGTCGCTAAAGCAACCCAAACTTTTCCTTTTTTTTATGTTTTCACTTACCAACCGGCTTATTGTCACAATCACTATTGTGTTTTAGATTCATTTATCATATATGGCACCTTAATTTACACTACGCCAGTTGCGAAAATAAAGGAAGCACTTTGGCACGATGCGAATTTTCTATTAACAACGCGCAACGACGCAACTAATGAACACCGCGCGCGCGGGTGACTAGCGGTTAACTGATCGACAGGCACCTCCACAGCTGGAAGCATGGAGAGCATTAAACAAGGTGACGCAGTGCGCATGTCCATACTTCGTCGTTCTCTTTCGGCGAAACATTCGTAGCGTGTGACGTTACGCTCTCTGAGAGTCACTGCTGGCTAGCCTTAAGCGTGTGTGTGTGTGCATATGCATCCATGCAAGTGTGTCGGCGCGAGCTTGTGTGTTTACAGGGCATTCCCAAGTGAGATGCATTAAATAGATTTTCCTCGGCTTAGTTTTTTTATCGACAAGAATAAGATCGCAGCGTAATCGGTCTGTAATCGGTTTCCAACGTATATATTATATACGAAAGTTGAACATTATTAGTTTTTTATATATGTATTTTTCATCGGGGTTATAATTAAAATGATGTACGTACGCATACATATGCTCTTCGTTTAAGTCGCGAAATTGTGATAAGCAAAAATATGTAAGTCCACATTCATATACACATGCGCATTTGTGTGTTAATGTATGCATGTGTGTGCGTGTCAATTCGATTAGATTGTATTAAAAAATTCAATTGAAATCTATAGATTAAATCGTCTTTCAACTGTTCCAGTTGACTCGGAATGGCCACAGCGAAGCCAGTGCTCTGCGTGGGCTGCACGGTAATTGACTTTGTCACAATCAACGAAAGTTTTCCCAAGGAGGACACTGATCGACGATGCCGCGACGGATTTTGGCAGCGTGGCGGGAATGCCTCTAATGTTAGCACCGTGCTGCGGCTACTGGGCGCCAATGTCGAGTTCTTTGGCATGCTTAGCCAATCAGACGGGTTCCGTGTGCTGCTGCAGGATTTGGAGCAGCGTGGCATTGATGTACAACACTGTCCCAAGACGGATAAAGATCCGCCCTTCTCATCGGTAATAATTGTCCAGGGCACGGGTTCGCGCACAATTGTCCACTGCAATAAGAACTATCCTTATGTGACGTGGGAGGACTTCAGCAAAATCGATCTCGATCGCTATGGCTGGGTGCACTTTGAGGCGCGCAACGCCAATGAAACAATCAAAATGATAAGATCCGTGCAGGAGCACAATAGAACTCATAACGAGCACATTACCATCTCATTAGATTTTGAGACATTGTATGAGCAGAATCTTCCAATGTGCGCTCTTTGTGACTATGTTGTGTTTTCCAAAGAGCTCGCCAACCAGCAGGGCTGGAGAACTGCCCAGGAAACATGCAATGAGCTGGCTCGCAACTTGGAATCAAACTGTCCGTGTATAATTTGCCCGTGGGGCAGCACTGGTGCTGCTTGTCTGGATGCCGCCTCAAAAGAATGCTCCATGGTGGCGGCCTACTCGCCCGACCGTATCGTGGATACGCTCGGTGCCGGTGACAGCTTCATGGCCGGATTCATATACGCCACATCTGTGATGAAGCAAAGCTTAAAGGATGCTGTGAGTTTCGCTAACCGGGTGGCCGGGCATAAGATCACCGACTATGGATACGATCACATTGCAGAACTCCAAAAGTATGACAAGCTTAGAACTGGGTGAACATATAGCAACGCGACAGAGTCGTATATTAATTAAATTTAAACAAAAATAAAATATAGTTATTAAATATGTGCATGCTAATGTTATACATATGTAGGAGGAAAAAGGAAACATAAAGTTGGAACCGAAGCTCTAAAGGCATAAGACAACTATAGAATTCCAAGAATATTCAATAATTGCCATTCAACTAAGACGCTTTATCCTTGTCGACAAATATATTGTAGCTTATTGACATGAGTCATCTTATAAGAAACATCCTATTGCAATAGTTTTGACTCTGTCCAGTGCCTATGTGAATTTGGTAAAATCTGCTCGCTGATCCTCCACATCTGTGCTTGCGGTCGATGAGGAGGCGATTCCAATGCCGCTGGACGCGCTGCCACTTTTTTGCTGTTGTTGTTGTTGTTGCTTTTTTTGATTTTCAATAAGCTGAAACAAAAATAAAAATATTTTTAATTTTGAATTATTCATTTTTATCTTTTAATTTAGTTAAACCTGCGAGCGCAAACGCTTCAGTTTGCGCATTCTCTCCAGCCAATTGGATGCATATGGATTCGTATTCTCCACGCTTTGGTAGACAAGTGAAGCCAGCTGCAACGGGACACATGTTGGAATCGAATTATATAGTAACCTATAGTTTTTGTGTACAATAAACATATGTATGCAAATAATTTTTAAACATATGCCTTGTTATACCCTGGCAGAGATTATTTGCAAGACATAAAGGGATCCATCTTCGAGCTCAGAAAGCATATAAATCCGTATCCACAATGTCAGTTTTTTATGAAAATTGTCGGCAAGATTTAAAGCTATCATCATGAAACTCTATAGACCCCTATTTTAGTGTCAGAGCCGTCTGAAAAGGTCCACTATATCAGGTGGGCTCCGTACTGCATTCCGTACAAACTATCTGCAGGGTATTAAATATTCGGCATGCCGAAAATTACGATAAGTTTTATGTTTCCTCACATTTGCATGCAGCGCCATTTGTCGGGCTAGTATGGGTGCGCTACGATCAGAGACTATTCGCGGTTCTGAATGGCAGACGAACTTGGAGATCTCTGAGCGTGCCTTGACATACACTCGATTCGAGTTAAGCTCCAACGGTTCAACGATCACACACGCATAGTTAAAGTGGCCCTTCAAAGAATAAAAATTAAATTTTGTCAGATTCATATCGATTAGCTCGACATACCGATATCGTTGTTAGATTATATTCCTCGCCGCTTTCGTTGTAAATGATTTTCACAAAGTCGTTGCCAATATGCTTTTTCTTTTCATTGCAGTTGGGATCATCCTGTAGATTTGTGGGCATCAATGTAGCCACATGGAAAGTAACCTGAAAACGTACAAAACGTAATAAATTTATGTTCTTAAATTAATTGGAATTAATTTATGCCCACCTGCAGTATGTCATCCTTCCAGATGTAGGCAAATTTGCCGTCTGCTCCACTCTTGTCCAGTCCAATAAATAAGTTATTCTGTTCGGCTTCCTTTAGACCGACCAATGTGCCAATGCTCCTTAGAAATTCCACGTAACGTGTGCTACCGTGGGAATTGCGCAAGATCTCCACCTCGTTGTTACACTGATTCCGACCCACATAAAGCACGCCGATCCTGTGTGTCTCAAATGGTGGCACAAGATCGAGCAGCGCCAATGCACTCGACTGCTCTGGGCCCACCTTAAGCGGCGTCTCCGTCACCCCCAGCTGGCCAGTGCTGTACAGCTGTAGAAAAACAAAGCTGGGATTCATGCACAGCTTGGCACTGGTCGATGGCTTGGTGGCGCCAAAGCTGCGAAAGCTGCTAGCCGGCGGTGGTCGCGCTTTACCATTGTTCACCTCGCGCACAACCGATATTGTTTTAGAGCGACCACGCATCATGTCTCCGCCACCATTGTTATAGTCTGATCCGCCAGCGACGACTCCGTTGCTGCCATTGCCGCTGCTGTTTGACTTGGCTAGGCCCAGGACCGATCCGACGGCATAGCTTGCTATCTGGCTAACAGTTGATGCCGGCAGATGCTTGGTTACGACTACTGCCTGTCCTGGCCCCTGAGGTGACAAGGGTGGCTTACCAACGGCGCCCAGCTTCAGAGAGGATGCTGACGCTGAGGTCTGCACCATGCCCGGTTGAACACCGCTGCCCGTCACCTGGCTGCTGACATTATCGGCCGAGTGCTGTTTCGGAGGCAGCGTGCCAGCCGCCGGTTGCAACGGAAATTTTAATGCCTGCGCTGATTGCGGCGGCGTCGAACCAGCTATCTCCTCGGGTATAGCCTCGCAGCTGACACGCATGTCTTTGGTGCTGTACTGAACGGTCTTTTTCTTCGACAGAAGGTGCGGCTCGTCGAAGGGTGCTTTAACGGCCGCCGGCTCTTGAGAGAGCGGCGCCGGTTTTGCGGCTAGGAACGCCTGCCGCCAGCTGGAGCTCATCTCCGGACTGGAGTTAACACGTCGCACCGGATTGCGAGCTCGAGATTGGCCATCACCAAAGGCCAATGCTTCGTCATCGGCCTCACCATCACTGACGCTGCCACTGAGCGCCGCTTCCTTGCCTCGTTTGGCAGCGGCAGCTAGGCGTGGAATGTCAATGGCCGCTGTGCCGCCGCCTGCGTTGCTAACGGAGTGAACCTCCTCTTGTCGCTGCAGTGCGCGCGCCTTGGCCACCATTCGGTTGCGCATTTCGGTAGCTGCTGGAACCGCAGCTGGTGTAGGCTCTGGTTCTGTTTTTGGCATTGGCTGAATTTCCGGCTGTGGCTGTGTTTGTGGCTGCTGCTGCATCGGTAGCGGCTGCATGGGGTTGTCCGGGCCGAAGACTCCGCCATAGGCAGTGGGTAAAAACAGTGAAACCATGCTATTGAAGGGCATATCCTGACCAAAGCAATCGTTAGCGATGGGATTCTGAAGGCGCGTTATCCATGAAATGTTGCCCGTTGGACGTCTTATATAGACCTCGGCCCAGCCAGTGCACGCACGCACACAAACTGGCTGCTGCACAATTGAAGCCGACTGCGGCGACGGACCCACGCTGGCCGTTGACAGGGATAGGGAATTGCCCAATAGGGATGTGTTGCTGCCTGTGTGCGAGCCCTCGACTAGGTTACTGGCACCCGAAGCTTCCGGATTGGAGCCGCGTCGCGAGTATGCGTCCAGCGAGACCGTTGAACTGTTTGAGATTTGCCGATGCGGATGCGCGGTGGCTGCCGAATTCGATGTAGACGAGGACGTTGTATGATCTGTGCTGCCGGCGCTCTCATTGCCGCTGCTGTGCTGCAAACTCAATTTAGTGTAGCGGCGTTCCCGCTCCGGCGACATAGGCGGCTGCTGTGTGGCATCGTTAAGACTCTTCGAGTTTAGACTGATACTAGGAGCTTTGCCTAGTTGCGCACAGCGTTCGCAAAGGCCGTTCCGCGTAGGTCCCGATGGGCAGCCCGATGTGGTAATTGTGACCAAATTGTGGCCCACCAACCACGTCTGCGAGACACCATCCTTCAGCAGATACTCAACGGCCGGCAGGCTGCAAACAAAATATTTATAAATAAAATTAATCATAGACTACAAAATTTCACACTCACCGCTTAGGTAAGGAGGGGCACGGCGAAAATGTGTGTCGGGCTAAAAAATCAAAGCATGTCTCAGCCAACTCGGCATGAAAATCGCGTAGCGTGTCGTTTATCAGCAGACGCATCTCGGAGTCGTTGCGGGTGGTCGCGGTATTCCGACTGCCTCGCTCCGTTAGACTGGTACTACGCTTGCGACTGGTGGAATCTTCATTCGAGTTGCCTACATCATTATTGAGCATCTTGGCATTCGACTGCATGGACTGCTTGGACAAGCAAATCAATTGATCAATTATTTGTGCCAAATGGTTTTGTGTCAAGGCATTCACCTACCGATTTAATGTAGCCAACATAATTTTTGCGCAGTTCGAGCTTGCACTTAAGAAACCAGCCCGCAATCACATGATGAGCCAGTGATACGGTATAGTGGTCGTATCTGTGCGGCTTTGTGTATGGCAGCGATATGGCAAACACATACATGTTTTGCTGGGGGGTAAAGTTCGTAAACAGCTTGTTCGATAGATGGATCAAAACTGTCGATCAAACAGAAAACAAATAGGTTAAAAAAAGGGTAGCAAGACGAAACTAAACATTTACAAAATATCCTCGGTTAAATTATTTAGGATGAACAAGAGGTGATCATTTCTAAAATCGTTTGTTTCAGTAGACAAACCCGCTTTATGGGGCCGTTTATACTAAAGTATTTGTTCAGTCTGGTAAATTTGCCAGCTGGTTTGACAAAATATCCTCCTGCTTCATAGGAATAGGCTAAAACAGATACACTCACGGGATAAAAACTCCAAAACTGGTATGGCCACCGCGTTCGTATCGGACACCTTGCTGATTTCAAGTAGAACGTCTGGAAGCTTGCGCATAAGGGCTTCGGGCGTCTCCAATATCAGAATAGTCATTGTATTGATGCAGATACTGGCCATGCCTGGTATGCGGGAGTTCAGGGCCGTAATGATGCTTAAGTGGTGTTGCGGCTGCAAGCACTCGTGATAAATGACCAGGGATGCTATTGCGGGCATCACAAGACCTTGGAACTCATCGGTGGGTCGATTAAACCTTTCCTTGCTTTCGGTGACATTGATTTTTTTTAATAATGTACTGGCCAGCTTTTCAATATCGTTGCCCTGTATAAGTGCCTTGTTTTGGAGCACTTTGGGTAGCTCCCTGATGACCAGCTGAAAAACTTGGTAATCAGAGTCATGCTCCAGACAGCGCACAATCAGATTACAGGCGTGTCGTATTGAAATTGTTGTGGTTTGCGTTTGCGGTGGCAATGGCGAGTCGATGCCCAAATAGTGGCTAAACTTCAGGGTTTCGGTGCTGCTGTCAGGATAGCCAATGTGATAGGAGGCATTGGCACGTGCCTTGAGCATCCAGTTGAATATCTTTAATGTAATTATATACGAGGTTAGAGATATAGCAAAAATGTAGTTATTATCCTTCCACTCACCTTAAGGCGAACAATGCGTGCCCGTTCAAAGACCTTTGGCCGGTCGTAGTGCAGCTCCAGATGATCGGTCAAAATATTGAATATCTTAATAGCATGAGCGGCAGGCAGGCGATGTAGCTTAATTTCAAACACCTCAACAAGCCCATCGATGGCAGCTATAATATCGCCAATCTCTGACTCAGTCTTTATAATAATGCTGTTGCCCGCCTCTGATGTGTTCGCCTCTGTTGCAACTTGACGCATCTGTTCGAACGGTCGATTGATGAGCGCCTCCAATATGTCTAACAGCTCCAAGCATCGTTTTGAATCACAATGTGCTGCAAAGTTAGAGAGCGCACGAGCCACCGTCGTGCGTACCTGCACGCTGGGCTCTTGATGGATTTGCGCCAGCTGTGGCACAACAACGCGATCCAGTATCTCTTCCTCATAGCTGTAACGATTCTGGTTCATGATCTGCACCAGCGCATCGATAGTTTTGATGCGCACATTCACATTGGACATGCGATAGTATCGGTGCACGAACTGGGTCAAGCCCAAAAGCCATTCCGGTCGCGTGGCAGTCAAGCGACGAGTTCGATAGTCGATCAGGGCCAGCACAGAGGCCTCCGAGCGGCGATCAGCGACCCGCTCGATGAGATCATAAATACGATCCACATTGCAAAGTATTTGTGCGCGATCATCTTGAAGCAACTTCTCAATGCAATCAATATTTTCGTGGAAATTAATTTGTAAGTGACACAGGCGATCCTTATTAACACCCAAACGCTCTGCAAGATTGGATTCATTAAGCAGGGAGCACAGCGGTCAGCACAATACGCACCATATTCCTCAATATTGTCCACAATCGCCGACATAATATCACAGATCAGATCCCATATTATCTCGGACAGCTTATATTTGCTAATCACCATCCGCACACTGAGAATTACCTCATAGGTCACAATCACCTCGTGGCTATCCAATGCCTAGAATAATTTAATAATTAATTAAAACTTATTGAGCAGTGTTAATAGATTCTCTTTTACTCACATTCCGGAAGCCCATTAGCACATTTGTTGCATAAATCATCGGAGATACCTGAAAAATGATAGTCGAGCCAAAGATGTTCATGTTGAGATGAAAGACCGCTCCACGCAACAGTTGTGCATCCTCATATTGACCCTTATCGTTGAGTATGTTGCACATCAATTTCATCGAGCCATAGCCAAGCTGGGTGCCCAACAGATTCTTCATGATCTATATATATATATATAATATTAACATACAGATAAAGTCTAAGGAATCTCGACTAGGCGATATTTATTGCCTTTTTGTTTTTTAAGATATCTTCAACAACCTTATCAAGTTGGACTACTTTATTATATGTAAAGAAGCACTTCTTATGTCTTTCTTGTTATGTGAAAAACTTGAAAAGTGTCAGTTGATCAAGTTATTTTGTACGTCACATATTATTTGGCACAGCTTGGAAATTCAATAATAAAATCTTAAAAATCATGAAGAAACAGATTGTCAGGGAGTTCATAACGGTCAAGAAGGTGCGATATCTGCCGCGAGAGCCGCCACCACCTCCTCCACCACCGCCGCGGCGTGTCCTTGTGGTAGGCCGATGTGCATTGGATGTTATCACTATATGCAATGAACATCCTATTCCCGGCACCAAAGAGCGCACCACTGAGGGTTTCTGGCGACCCGGCGGCTATGCTACCAATACGTGTTGCGTTCTGAGGCGTCTGGGCACCGACTGTGAGTTCCTTGGCCTTTTGAGCAGCGCGCCCGCTTTCGAGAGCATTCCGACCAGTTTTCAGGCCATGGGCATTGACATTTCCAACTGCCCGCGTTCGGCCCAGCAGCCGCCGCATCGCGCAATCGTCGCTGTGCGCGGCAAGCAGACGCGCACCATTGTCGAGTACACGAACCGAGACCACGAGCTCACCTATCAGCAGTTTGTGGGCGCCGTTGACTATCGCAAATACTCCTGGATACACTTTGAAGCGAGGAACAACAGGGAAACGCTGCGCATGATTCGCGCTGTGCACGACTACAATGCACGCAGTCCGGACGAGGACATTCTGTTGTCCGTCGATCTGGCCGATATGAAACCACTTAGCCTTCTCGTGGCCGACTTGGCGAACTATGTGCTTATACGTAAGCGGGTCAAGAAGAAAAACGGCTATATGAACGGTCGAGAAACTGTGTGGGCAGTGCGTGAACGCATGCAGGTGGCACGCAAGCGCTGGCAGGCAATGCAGCCCAAGAAGAGTCCCTATATAACCGAAGATCAGCCACAACTAGACACAGCTAAATGCGAAAATGGAGAGCGCGAGCCTTGTCTAATATACGATAACTACGAAGAGGGCGCCAGTTGTTTGGGTCCTGATAACACCTACTTCAAAGTGGGCGGTCACAAGCCGCCAGAAATTCTGGACACCATTGGCGAGCACGAGACTTTCGTCGGCGCTTTCATTTATGCCATGCAAGGCAACAAAATGTCATTGCGCGATGCCATGGAATACGGCACTCGGGCGACCGTCTTCAAGATTGCCCAACGTGGGTTCGATGGCCTGCGCTGCATGCCCAAGGATTTAATTAGCTGTTATTACGCTTGAAACGTTGCTGACTTAGTAAGAAGTAAACAATTCGCTAGCTTGAAATGCATATAGACCCGGTCTCGGTAAAAGAAAATTTATAAATTTAGTTTCAATATGAATTTGATATATGTCATTTATATATATATAAATATATATATAGACTAAGACCTAACCCGATTAGCATTTAAATTCGATTCATTTATTTAGATCTTTAACTTTGAAAAAATTGAAATACGTTTTAGATTTTAGATGGGAGCATTATTAGACTGTTTAGTCAATGCATTTCAATTGCTTTTGGGGCAATGTAAAGTTTAAAAGTGAATCATATTCTCGACCCAGATGATAGTATGATCACATTATCTTGTGCATGATGATACACATTTTGGGAGTCGGCAATCATTGGGGAATTCTTTCATTTATTTTGTTGTTTACGCTGATTAATTATCAACCCGTTTGACGCTAGATACGAAATTGTAAACACCCAAACGGATCAGATAAGGCGTAAGAAAACGTTGACTAACAATCAGAATTTCATTAGCATAAGGAAACAAATTGTAACCCTTATGTTACCAGGTTTCCATCGGAAATGAACTGATAAATTCATAGCCCATCTAGTACAATAAAAGTAGAGCCGACATCAAAGCTGCGAGGCATTCCATTCAATTCTCCAGACATACAATTTTGAATACACAGATCACAGATGAAGAGCAGTAAGTCGTATGGGTCGCACTTCGATTTCGGATTACATTCCATTCAAATATCAGGGATAGAGAGAAAGATTCCTTATCGAAAACTTGTCTACGTTTCAGAACTGCAACAACTGATCATAGTCCTACTGCTGCATTTGGTAACTATTAAAGCCACTTCTCGAAGCGACCTCTTGCCCATCGAAAGGCTGTGCCGCAATGCGCTGGTGTGGACTCTATTGCCGGATGAACAACATTGTGACAGATTCTATGTGTGCACGGGTAGAAAGGACCACAACAGAAGCTATCAGGAATTAAGATGTGAAGCGGGTTACCACTTTAGCAGCTATGAGCAACGCTGCATAAGGGGCGCATGTTCCCAACCTGTCACCAGAACCTGCAATGCAACCGGCCTCAACAACGTGCAACGCCTGCTGGGCGATTGTACGCGCTTTGAGCGTTGCTCGAATCGCGGAGAGCTCGCCCTTGTCAAGTGCCCGTACGGACACTACTTTGACGCCGAGCGACACGCCTGCCTGCCGGTGGCCATAACGCCGTCTCATCAGTGCAGCTGCATACTGCCGGAGCATGCTCCGCTGGCCAATCTGGAGGACTGTCGCAGCTACTATCGCTGTACAGAGGGCCAGGCCGTGCTGCAGCAGTGTCCGCAGGGTTACTATTATGAGCTTAGCGTGAATAGCTGCCTGCTGGATACGAGGGGTGTATGCAAGCCCGAAGAACCAGCGCCTCTGCTGGGCGAGACATTGCAGGAGTGTGACAGGGAAGGTAGCCGATTGGTGCCGCACACTCAGGACTGCAGTCGGTATTTTGTGTGCATCGGCAGCCGGGCCATCGAATTGAGTTGCCCCAAAGGCCAGTATTTCGATCTGGTATCGCGCTATTGTACAATTGATAAAAATTTCCAGTGCCTCAAGCAAAGCACTGGCACGGAACCTATGACAACTGCTTCACCTGCCACGACAAAGGAAGTCAACAGCAGCAAGCCGGCACAGAAGTTGAATAGCAATAAGCCAGCATTTGATGTGATCGGCAACAAGTTGTCATCAAAATTTCTGTTAGTTTAAAACTACGTGGCGATATCTTACTTGGACTGAAGTGCCCGAAAACCAATCAAACCGAAGCCCGAACTGAAATGTTTTGGTCAAGAATAAAACACTTTTGAAGAAGGTCTCAGCCCCAAAGCATAAATAACCTGGTTGATGCCATTTTTGGGTAGAGATCAAATTTAGACTTTTTAGTTAAACGGACAATATTTAATTATTTTATAACCATTTAGAAAATATAACACAAAGCATTGCTTCAACCAAAATTTCGAGTTTGTGGATGTGGAAAACAAGCTACACAAAGTGAAGCTAGAAGCAGATGGGCCGTGCGACCACTTTCTTGGGTTTGCGGCCCTTTTTTAAGAATCAACAGCCCTTTTTTTTAATAAGTAATTAAAAGTGTTGACATACCTTGAACGATGCTTGGCAATATTTCGAATTGTTGACGGTGCGGCAGAGTGTAACAATACACTGGTGAAGCGGCTCGCTGGGGAAAATTGTATATCCGATGACCATCTCCAAAACCGTCAAGCATTGCAGTCCGATATCATCGTTGGCCACAGTGCAGCTCAAGTCGCAAGCATTTCTGAAAAGAACACAAATATACAAATCCAATCAGTCGATTCAGTTTAAGGTGGAAGTCAAATGCCACCCACTGCACTATTCCCACGAGTATGTCTTTGTCCAGGTGTGCTGCATTAAACTTGATAAGATTAATCATCATGTCTAAGAAGGGGCACAGCAAATTGGCGTCTGCGATGGCCGGTATCCAGAGCAGCATAAATTTGCCAATCTGTGACAGATAATTAACAATATTACTATATATATATTATATCGACTGTCGTCGGATACCTTCTCCTCGAAATTGGTAATATCCTTGCCGTTTTCTGTGAGGGTGTCGAGCAGTTCCAGGAGATGACGCAGATCCTCGTGCGCCTCATGATTCTGTATAACAAGAAAGAACTTTTCACGCATTAGCGTCAAGTTTTTGTATTGCGTAGAAATGAGCCGCTTATAAAAGCTCAATGCAATCTGCCGTGTTTCAGCCGGTTTGTTGGGCACAATGAGATCGTTGGTCAGATGCCATAGCTTGGTTATATAGGTCTGCATGGATAAGAGAAACACAATTAGAATGCTGAAGTGGCGAAGAGCAGTGCCGCCCTCTTACTTCGTCCAAGGTAATGTTCTGCAAATGCATGTCGCCCAATTCCTTAAGCATTTTACAGCGCTGGGCAATTGGCTGCTCTGGCCGCAACTCCAGCTCAAACTCTTGACGCAATGTACGCTCGACGGCATTTCCTAGAGATATGCAGATAAATAAAGCAATTGTTTGCAAGAAATGAACGGATTCACTTCGCTTTTGCTTACCTGGTGGTTTCTTTAGAAATATCTTGAACTTTGATTTATCTTTGGAGCCCATCATAAGGCCCGGTGTTTGCGTTGCAAGACGCACAAAAATCTATGCTATACTTAAAAATCTCACACTTTAATTAAAATAAATATATAAAAAACACATCTGTTACGAAAAGCAGCTGGAAATTGTACCAATGTGCCCCAACTGATTACAATAACAAGAACGCAAAATAAGGGTACTCCAATACAAAAAGAATACCGAAAACTAACTTGCATACGCAAATTTAAGTCTTTTCCAGCCCTGGAGATATTATTCGGCATACACAAACAATATTTCGCAACGACAATGCAAAACTTATTAATCGATGGTTAGATAGGCTAAACTAAATTTTTGAATCGTACATGTACTTTTTTAAATGTTTACTTTGTAAAAAGCTTATTTTTCCCTTATAAAAATATGTTAAATCTAAAATCACATGCATATAAAAAGCTTCAACAACTAGGATTTAGTTAATTACCTGCTGAAAACATTAATAAATAATATATATAAGACCGGTTCCGGAGCCAAGTTCCGAAAGTCAACTCATTTATTTCAGAGAGTCGTTCAATTGAACCTACTCCGAATAATCTGAGACAGCTGTGGCCAGGCAGTCTGCCGGCTAGACAACAAAATATTTTATATAATAGCTATAAAAATAGTTAACAGTATGCCGCGCAATCTCAATGCTGAACGTGACAATCCCTGTCTAAAGGTAAGCATGCTTCTCAAGAAATATGTACAAACATACAACATAATCGTTTTATTTACAGGAACAAGAACTGTCATTCAAATGCCTAAATAAAAACAACTTTGACCGGGAAAAGTGTGAAGTTTATTTTGTTAACTACAATAACTGCAAGGAGTTTTGGGTATGTTGATGTACAACACAAATCATGTGCAACTACAACAAATCCAATCCTCTGCAGAACAAGGTACGCAGTGATCGTCGCGCCAAAGGAATTGTACCCTATCTACCGCCACTTGAGGAGCGCGCGGCAATCAAGGCTGACTATATGAAAACCAAGCCACAAACGAACTGATGTGATATGTAAACAACAAATTATTAAAGTATATTTCTACAAGGTTATGTTTGGTCATGTATGGTGTCGGCTGCTATGACTTTAAGCGGCGGCATTGCCACTTCCAGCATAGCAGCGGCCAGTTCCATTTCGAGCGACTCCTTGGGATCGTTAATGATTAGGAGCTTTAGCTTGGGCAGGCGATATAGACATGCTAGTCCTCTTTCTGTTATGGCAGTGTTCGAAAGATCCAAAACCTCTAGGTGCGGATAACCGCCGCCGGAAATGCGATCCAAGCACCAGTCGTCAAAGGTTTTTACATTGTGAAAGGACAAAAACTTTAGATGCTCCAAGCAGCGCAGGTTTTCCAGTCCCTCATAGTACAGCTGCATGTTGTCGCAGCGCAGCGCCTCCAGTTTGAAGCTGGCATTAAATTTATTGGGAAGATTGAACTCGCCGTCCTCAGAAGCGCGATGCCAGCGATTGTCGTTCAAGAACTTGGCAGCGCCACCGCGATATAATACAAAATGTGCGGCAGCCAGCTCGGGACCAAGTATCTTATGGCGTTCAGGCACAAACTGTTGCATGTGTCGCTCAATGCGCTCCTGGCGTTTGTTCCACCATTCTTTCATGCTCTTGGGGCTCAGATCGATGGGCCGCTGCATCATGACTATGAAATCGGAGTTTTGCTCCGAGTTGGAAAACAGTTTCAATTTACTATTCCAATCCTCTGGCCGGTCACCAATTGGCGTACGCCAGCTCAAGTGCTGTTTGTCCTGGGCCAGCTCCTGACGAATCCGCTTGACAGTTGCGCTGACTTCCCCGCCTTCCGATTGGGGGCTGGGCAGTGTGCTTGCACATCGATATAACATGCTGGCACTTGGCTGCAGACGCCGTATACGGAACAAAGACATACTATTTTGCTTAAGAATTTATCAGACTATTGTTCCGAAAACTGTTGGGACAAAACGTAGTCAGCTGTGGCAACAGCTGGCAGTTAAATTTCAGTATGACAGTATGGCAACGTCGAGCAGACGCCATTTTTTCCTGTCTGATGCAGCCCTGGCCGACTGCGTGAAAAACGTTTGTGCTATTGCAAACGTTTGTAATTATTTTTATTAAAAACAACGTAATATTCCACCGAAAACCCAATTGAAGGTCATATAGATGTACAAAAAGTGCAAGCCAAGACTTTTGGCATAAAGCGTTAAAGAAGGTTGCATACAGGTTGCTGAAAATTACTGGTGAATCAGCAGCTACACATAAACGGGAGGGCAACGGTAGCGTCAGTAAAGCCAATATCTAATTATTATCTACACACAAATCGAAACGCAATATGGTCAATACATCTGGCAGTGAAGATGGCCAGCTGCGGAGCCCCAACGATGGACACTATATCAGGTGTGTAAAAATAATATGTATATGCCAATGTCTATTGAAAATCATATAAAATTGTTGCTGCATACACACACGCATAGACAACACGACTACATTCACATGCATGCGCGCGTGTGGCTGTGTGTGTGTGTGTGTGGGAGCTCCTGTGTATTGAGTGCGGCAACTAAACCATTCTTCTATTTGAAAGCGTTATTTTCTGATGTTTATTTACATATAAAGAAAAAACAATCTGTAAAACATACCATCATCCAATGCCCCACACGGTTCACTGATCACAAGGTTGCGCATTGTGCAGGTCCGTTATTCTGAGTTAAACCATTCTTTTATATTCACATTTTCGACACGAACTTTTTCATCTTAAAATCATATTTGAAGTACGTCTGTTTTGCCATGGGAATTGCTAACTGTGACGTCACAGATGTACAGAAATAAAGACAAATTGCGCACTTTGTAGCACCTGTAGATCACTCAATCGTGGATTCCCTCACACCGACATATCCTTTTTTCGCTTGCTTAATATATGTGCAATGCAATGTACATATATGCATATGTATATTGCCTACCAAATGTTGAATAATAATAACAAAAAAATCCAATTTATTGACTACCATAATTTTGCATATGTACCGTTTAATTGACTTGAGTTTTTTCGTTGCAAATAGGCCAAAAAGTGTGTACTTGTCCCAAAATGACCGAGGCGCGCGATGGCCAACAACTAAAACTAAACTTAAAAAAAAAAACCTATAAAAATACAAAAATACAAATACAAAATAATTATAAAAGCTGAACGCAAGAAATGAAATTCAAATTTAAAGTGTGCCCAGCAGCTCAAGTGTGTAAAATGGCAAATCGGCAGCGAACTGCAGGCCCAGGACATGGCCCCTTCTCAAACACAATATGAAAAGTCAAGCAAAAACCTTTAAATGAGAGAAAGAGAGAGAGAGAGAGAGTGAAACCTCAAAGAGAGTGAAGATCTCAAAGCCTGGCGGTAAATCGAATAAAACTTTCTGTTCAATAACAATGCTAATGCCTTTCCAAGTCCTGTCATCTATATACGCATATTTATACATATATAGATCTAAATCTTTGTCTCTTGTCCCACCTTATTACAAATATATTTCTAGCAGAGTTTGCAGTCGTAAGTTTACATTTTACAGCCCATCGGAATTCAACTCAATGCCTCAAGGAATTGTTTATCTAATTGCCATATTCAAATGGGGTATGCCAGACAGGTAAGTAACTAATACAGTGGAACCTTGAATTACTCGAAATACGTAATTATCTATGCAAATAATATTATTTTCTTTACCATTTTTTGCAAAAAATAAAACTCAAAATTACACAAATGGATCAGAAATATTCGGAGCAGAGTGTAAAGATGCAAAGGTTCTACTCACAATAATTCGTGCACCCAAATAGAGGGATACTGTCGAGCACACATAAGACGGTTCATGGTTCTTTTGAAGAAACCGTCATTTGGTGATCAAATGTGGCGTTAGGATTTAAGCTAAACTATCACACACAAAAAATAAGCCGATATATCTACTTCTACTTATTCCTACGGAAATCTTTATTATTTTGTTTGGAACTGTTGAACGCATTGATGGACACACCTTCGACCACAAAAGTATAGTATAGTATATAGACTGTTTTCAGTTCTATGTTTATAGGTCTTTATTATTCTAAGTAAAGTACACGAGTTAAAGTTGGCAGGATGTTCCTATGCTAAAGGAATTATCAGTCGTATGAAAAATATTTGCATATTCAGATATAGCTCAATGCAATATTTTTCTTTACTATTTTAATGAAACTTCGAGTAGATGTGTATTACATGCTTTAGAGCTGGCAGAATCAAAACACTATATAATAAATATACCTTTTATAAGAACTATCGTTCGTATAACAAATATTTGTTCTTTAATATATCAGCAAAAACAGTCAGGACTTCACTATATTCTCAATACGTTTTCAAATTTTGTCCTTATATTGAAGCAGAAGCTTTTTTAAATCAGAATCTACCGATTTTATAAAATAAACCTAATATAGTATAGGAAATTGTTTTTTTTTTTTGTTTTATCTGCAAGAGTATTTATTGAGAATAATTAACTTACGTTGAGAGCTCCATTCGTGATGCTGAGATTTGCGATTCCAATTTATAAATGTTTAATACTTTGGCTAATTATTATAAAATTCCAATTTTTAAGATTTTTGGTAAGAACTATTCATGCGTATTCAAGGATCCACTGTATACAACTAATGCACATATACAACTTCGTATTATTTGCTAATGTACTACACCAAGCGTTGTTGTTTTTTTTATATTATTGTTGTCCATTTCCACCCAATGTTTAAGCAGTAATTCGCTCTTCCCATGGGGCCTTGAGACTTGAAGCTGACGGGCAACGTAAAATGTAATCAACGACAAGCACTGCAATAACAACAACAACAGCAACAACTAGAGTGAATGTATAACAACAACTACAAGAACTGCTAGAACAGTCAGAGCGCGCCTCGTGGCCCCCATTCAAAACCTGGTCGCACACTTTCGTGGAATCTACGAACTTCAACAATTTATGCAATTGGCGTCAAAATAAGTGTAAAATTCTTTCTTTTTGGTTTTTTTTAGCGGTGAAGACGATCATGACGCGGACGCACTGTACATTCAACCGCCACAGGCAGCCAGCAGTCAGGGCCGAGATCCGGCCAGCACGCGTCGTGAGAAGAAGAAACACTCGCGCGATCGTCGACACAAGGAGCGCAACAGTTTAGAGGGCGTCGAACGGGAGAGGGAGCGAGAGCGTGATCGAGAGCGCGAAAGAGATCGTTATGAGTATCGGGGAGCACGAGAGGATATGGAACAGCGCTATCATCAGCACCATCAACAGCATCGCAGTGAACGAGCCAAGCATCATTTAAGCCACGCCTATCATTACCCGCAACAGCTGCCATTACCGCCGCCTCCACAGAGTTATGTTCATCATCACCACCATCATCAGCAACTAATGAGCTTATCCCGTGGGGGCGGACGTACCGATTACTATCATAGCAGTCGGCATGTTGATTATGTGGATGTGGATCAACCGCCGCCGCCTCCTCGACGTGCTATCAAACATGCCTACGAACAGACCAAGGATGCTGAGAGCCTGGAGCAGGATCTGCGTTCACGGCTGCTCAGCAAGCGGCACAAATATGTCAAAGACTATGAGTCGGAGGAGAACTATGAGCAGCTGCAACCGTCGTATAGTCGCCGCAAGGATCGCGAGTCACGACGCGGCAGCCACAGTCATAAACTACGTCATGGCCAGGTCATTGAGCTGCTGGACAGTCCCGAGACAGCGGCGGCGACTCAGCATCATCGCAGCAAACAACAAAAACGTGCCGAAGCCGAGGAAGCCGTAAATCCGGCGCTACAACGCCGCACAGCAAACAATGATCCAGAGCTGCTGGCGCGGCGCGAGAAGATTCTAGCAGCCGAGCGAGAGAATCGCCAGCGTAAGCAAATTGCACGCGAGGAACTGGAGGCGCGTCGTGAACAACTGCTGCGCGAACGGAACGAGCACAGTGATGCGCTCAGTCCCAGCGCCGTGGCGGCCAGTGTGACGGCCGGCCTTCATATAGTCAAGCGCAAGCAAAAAGTGAAGATGGAGGACGCTCATTACGAGCGAAGAAAGCGTATCAAGCAGACAGCTGAGGAGAACAAGCGACAGACCCAGACCAAGCAAAATGATGATGGCAGCGAAGAGAGTGAAGAATCTGACTCCGAGGAGGAGGAGGAGGACGACGAGGAGGACAGCGGCAGTGCGGAAAGTGACAGCGATACGGCAGACAGTGCAGACAGTAGCTACGCCCAGGAGCCGCACAAGAAGAACAAGCGAAAACGAAAGCTGCCCGATGATGAGGAAGATGTTCCACTGCCAGATAGTCCACTGAGTGTGGGCGCTCTATACAAATCACCCAAGCAAAGGCCACGCACACGTTCCGCCAGCTCCAAGAGCTCGGAGCGCAGTCATAGCAGCGCAGCCAGCAGCAATAGCAATAGTCGACACAGCAGCCGAAGCCACAGCAGTCGCAGTCGTTCGCGCTCGCCAGCCAGCAGCCTGGGCGAGAGGCAACGCTCGCGCAGCAGCAGCACGCGCAGTGAGGAGCGCGGCATGGCACAACAGCAGCAACAGCAGCTGCTGGACAACATTGAGACCAGTATCACGGAAAAGCCGTCCAAGGCACCTGTTGAGGACCTGCCGCCCTGCGATGACAAAGGCGTACCGCTGCCTAACTATTATCCAGGTGTGCAGGGCTGTCGCTCGGTTGAAGAGTTTCAATGCCTCAATCGCATTGAGGAGGGCACCTACGGTGTCGTTTATCGTGCCAAGGACAAACGAACCAACGAGATTGTTGCCTTGAAGCGTCTCAAAATGGAAAAGGAAAAAGAAGGCTTTCCTATAACATCCCTGCGTGAGATAAATACGCTGCTGAAGGGCCAACATCCTAATATTGTGACTGTGCGTGAGATTGTCGTTGGCTCCAACATGGACAAGATATTCATTGTCATGGATTATGTGGAGCACGATCTAAAATCTTTAATGGAAACAATGAAACAGCGCAAACAGAGCTTCTTTCCGGGCGAAGTTAAGTGCCTTGTCCAACAGCTGCTGCTCGCTGTCGCCCATTTGCACGACAATTGGATCTTGCATCGAGACCTGAAGACCTCTAATCTGCTGCTTTCCCACAAAGGCATTCTTAAGGTCGGTGATTTTGGATTAGCCCGCGAATATGGCTCACCACTTAAGAAGTACACCTCCTTGGTAGTCACGCTATGGTATCGGGCACCAGAGCTCCTGCTCTGCTCCCCGGAGTACTCCACGCCCATAGATGTGTGGTCTGTGGGCTGCATTTTTGCCGAATTTCTTCAAATGGCGCCACTCTTTCCGGGCAAATCGGAAATCGATGAGCTTAATCGCATATTTAAGGTAATGAACAGTATAATTAAAAGGTATTAGAACTGTTTGATTCCATTTTCTTTTTATTTTAGGAACTCGGCACACCCAACGAAAAAATCTGGCCTGGATACTCGGAGCTGCCGGCCGTCAAGAATATGTTAAGCCAAAACTCACAGTTCACGGATTATCCGGTCTCGCAGCTGCGCAAACATTTTCAGGACAAAACCTCTGATGCGGGTCTAGGACTGCTGCAGGGCCTGCTGACATACGATCCAAAACAAAGACTGACTGCTGATGCGGCGCTTAAGCATGGCTACTTTAAGGAGCTACCCCTACCCATCGATCCATCCATGTTTCCCACTTGGCCCGCCAAGAGCGAGTTGGGCGCACGCAAAGCGCAGGCTTCGTCCCCAAAGCCACCATCCGGCGGCTCGCAATTCAAGCAGCTGGGACGTGATGAACCCATGCCGACAGCAGCTGTTGGTGGCGGTGGGGCAAAGCTCGCCTCGGGCATTATAACTGGCAACAAGAAGAGCGGCGCAACGGCGGCCAGCACCGGTTTTGTGTTAAACGCGGGTCTAACGCAGCGCCAGCTGGCAATGGGTCCCGGCTTCAGCTTAAAGTTCTGAGACAGATTTTGTGTATACAGATTTGTAGCCAATTTGAATAATTGTTATGTATAGTTTAGCGTGTAAGATGAAAAAAGAGGAAACAAAAAATATCGTTTAATGTATGTGTACAAATATTGTTCCAAATATAATTTAAAAAGCCATACAAACACACAACATACTAAAAAATCTCACCATCTAAACCAGCATGACAGAAATCTTAAGAGGATGTCAGCAGTAATCTCCTTACTCCATCAATTTCTCTCAACCTGTGCGCAAATCGCCCACTAATCCATTCATTACTTTATAACTTAGCTTAAAACGGAATACTTGTTATAGAGCCTCAAGTGGACCACAGATAAAAGTAGGTGTTCTGCCATTGCGGAATGTATTCGCGCAGGGGTCCGGCCACCAATTTGACAAGGGGCACATGCTGCCCCACGAAGCTCAAAATTCGTTCGATGCGCGTCTTGCTGTAGTTATCATAAAAGGGCGAACGCACGAGGAAGTACAACAGATTGATGCAGCGTCTGCTTAGCTCCAGTTTCTGCTGCTTGGACATAAGATGCCTATGCTGGCGATACAGATGTACGCTATACAAATCAAGGGACAGTGCGATCATGTACTGCTTCCAGCTGCGCTGACCGAACAAGCCCATGGCCGTCAAATGGATGAGCGGTTTGGCAATGTACAAGTATTCCGCTTGGAGTAGCTCGCGTGGTATTTGTGTTTTGGCCGCATCCGCATTGTCCACATGCAACTTAAAGTCACGGTATTGTATGGGCGGTGCGCCCTCAACTTTACGTATAAGGCGGCCGGAACGTTTCAATTGAAACGTTATGGAATGCTCCGACTGGGCAACAGATGCCTCCGGTGTACGCTGTTTGCTCAGTGCACGACGGTTCAAAGCTGCGATGGGCGGTGACGTGATAATGTCCGAGGTGGAATGCTTGAGCAGAAACAAACGGCCAGCTGCTTTGAAGACTTGTATGAGCGCTATCACCAGCCATTTGCCCGTTTGGCCAAACAAGCGTCGCGCTGATATCTCGATAAACACCTCAGAGTATTCGAGCGTCGTCAGCGTGACCTTTAGACGATAGCAAAGGCCGGACTGAAGCCGGATTACGGCGTTTTCGTTGGCACCACGTGCCTTGTCGATAATGCGATCGTTGTAGAACACCAGCATATTGGATAACGTGTAGACTAGCTCGGAGAGTACATTGGAGTTCGATATGCGACCTAAATGAATATGAATTGCATCACCAAGTCCGAAAACCGTTTCTTCAATAGGAAAAGTTTACCTGCCACAAAATATGAAACCCATTTGGCCGTAGTCTCGAAGTCGCCGACTACATCGGGATTTTTGGCTACCCATGCCTCGTAGGACTTAAGTAAGCCTTTTAGCTGGTCCATTACGAAATAAACACGTTCTACTCAAAGAACACCAATCGAATTGCCGTTCTTTGTTTTCTTTAACTGCGGTGCAAATGCAACAAACCAGCTTTACCATTCGCCCCGACGGTATGACATTCGGATCAATTTTAAATATATCGATAGACATCGATATCGATATACTTTTTTGGCGCCAGTCGAAAATGAAAAGAACATTTCTAACTGTGCGGTCGGCTCCCTTTACCGAATTGATTTCAAATTTATTTCATATATATTTTAAGCCTTAAAGTTATCCTTCTCCTTACGTAACATCTCCATGGTTATAACGGGATTCGTCTGGCCACCGGCATGCTGCTGCACGGTAGCCTCATGTACGCGCATGAAGGGATTCCACGACTTTTCCTCGCCGATTGTCGAAGGCACTGTGGGATCTTTCGAGGCGCGACGCAACTTGGCCCATTCAATGCGGGTCTGGATACACTTATTGTCCGGCTCAACATGGCGTGCAAAGCTCATGTTCTGCAGCGTATACTCATGGCCACAGAAGACCTTTGTGTCATCCGGCAAGGCGGATAGCTTGGCGCACAGGGCATCGTACATTTCCTCCGGAGTGCCCTCAAAGAAACGACCACAGCCACCTTGGAAGAGGGTGTCGCCGGTAAAAACGGCGCCAGGGTCATGGCTATTTGAAGCAGTTACATGATAGCATATATGTCCGCTGGTGTGGCAAGGAGTCGACAAGCAGCGCACATTGAGATTGCCGATGGTAAAGGTGTCGTTTTGGCGAACTTTGCGATTCATTGCACCGATTCTGTCGTCGCCGCCGTACACCTGTAGTTCACCTGTCCACAGCTTAACGAGCTTCTCATTGCCGCCTGCATGATCCCAGTGATGGTGAGTCGTTAGCACCTTATTCAATTTGACATTCTCCTCCTGCACGGTCTTGATGACCAGCTCGGGATCTACGGGATCCACCACAGCTGCCTCGCGCGTCTTGCTGTCCACAATCAGATACATGTAGTTGTCCTGGAGAGCAGGCAGGATTTTCACCTGCATGCTATCCAGCTTAACGTCCTCCAGTGAGCTATGCATTCCCCTAAAGCCGACGGTCCTCACCTTTTGCACTGCAAAGCGAGTAGGCAAATTGGAAAATGTTTTAGTTGCGACGATTTAAGTGCGCAACGGCATGCAAAAAATAAATAAGCACATCAAACATAGATTAGATTAAAGACAATAGATTACAATTGACGCGACAGAACGGGACAACCAGAAACCGTTTTAATGATCCAGCACCAGCACCAGCAACAGACGCAGTGAATGCAACGCCGCGCGCTGCTAATTTGGACGAACCTCGAAAGTAGTAGGAAGTCAATTGGGTTTCAATGCTGGTGGCCACACTTTTCCAGACTGACGAAAACATTTAAGCACTTCAATTTTGCCAGCTGCTGTATTTATAACCTAAGGCACTAAATATTTCTTATTTACAGTTAGATTTGTCACCAGAAAAATGCCGGAACAATTGATATATTATATGTGTTTTTTTTCCTGTGTCAGCTTGTCAAAGCTCTAGAAGCTCGATAACAAAACTATCGATACACACATTCGCCAGAATGTTAGATTATGCTGGAATGACAGCTGATATTTATTTTTGGCACGTTCAATAACACCAGTGGGAAATAAAACTAGAGCTGAAACTAGTTTGTCCGTGATTCTGGGTTATCCGTTATGTTATAATTTTTAAAAACACATTTATTTAAAGATTCGTGTAAGGTAGTCTGTTTGGGTTTCACTTTTATACCTCTTTATTATCGGTTAGCTGCTATGAAAGCTTATTGATAATTGAGGGAAATCACACTTGATAGAGGATAAAATTAACCTCTCCCTATCCGGGTTAACAGATGTTCCCGGCTTAAAGCATTCCGTACAAGAGACTTGAATAGCTTCTCTATATACGGGTGAAAACCATTTTGGCCAGATGTCCGGAATTAATAGTCCCGTATGTCTCTATTAGTCGCCTCGTACGACAAGCGATGACATGCTGTGGAGGTATTCTGGTGCCCGCCAACCACACGGGCTGTGATCTTTGCTTAGATTATGTGTATTGCATCCTATGTACATAAGCTGGGTTTCTTATGTCATTTAAAGCCCGGCATATTTGTAAACGAGTAACATAATAAGTTGGGAATGTCTGATGCTGGTGAGCTGAATTCATCGCAGTCGCATTCCCAATTGATTGAGGTGCAGGTACATCATGTGGGTGTTACGGCCAAGCTGCAATCGCCTTTAAAAAAGCTACTGCCCCAACTGAGCAGCTCAACGGAAACGGAACTGTTTCAAACAACCAAATCGCAGTACAATATGTTTGAGAACGAACAAGGACAAGGTGATACGACGGCGACGACAACAACTGGCCTGTCCAGTCCGTCGCGAGTGCTCTATGAGATGCATGCGGAGCCGGAGAAGCATCTAATCAAACCGAAACGCATTGAGTTCCAGCGCTATTCCAAGGGCAAGTGCACCCGATTCGCGGTGCCGCCGCGCCAACGTCCGAGTAAAGCCAAACAATATGCGCCCACGGCAAAGGCCCTGCAGGAGCAGCAGCAGCAGCAAAAGCAGCGCCAGCAGAAGCAGCAGCAGCAGCAGCAGCGTCCTGGTTTCCTGGAGCGCCTTGTCGCCTCGCTGGATAACATGTGCAAGTGCCAGCCACAGCATGCACACAATATCATCGACGATCTGCCGTCGCCCAAGTGGAACAAGAAGGCCGCCTCCCGACACACTTGCATTGGCGTCTATCCGTTCGAGCACGGCTGTGCGGATTACTTGAGCACCACGGACACACATCCAAAGATTAACTCGATCATGCTGGCGGATCGGGCCACCACCTATGCGACACACTTCTGGGCCGAATTCTTTGGCCTGTTGCACATTGGCGTCGCCTTCGTGGTGGCCTTTGTGCTGCAATGCTACAGATTCGTGCTGTACTCGGTGATCAATACCCTGATCGTGGGCCTGCTCCATACGACCTCCGACTATTTGGTCAAGCCGGCGTTGACCGTTGCCTTCAATGGCTTCCTGCAGCCGCCTATGATATTTCTATATAATGTGATGTGCTCGTTGCGCGACATTATGGAACCGCTGGCGGACACCTTGGACAACTTCATGAAGCCGTTGGCCACTTTGGGCGGCAGCCTACGTCTGATTAATGTCAACTATCGCAATGTGCGTCGCTTCGCCAAGGATGTATGATTTCTCACGCTTTTCGCACGCATTATCTCACTATTTTCTCAAATTGTACAACTGTTTAAATAAGTTTTGTTTCGTTTCGTTTTGTCTTGTAAAAACTGTCTGTTGTTTCATTCCGTTGTGTTCCGCACGCACAGCGGGTAGGAGGAGCCAGCCTGTCAACCCCTTAAACTCTCTCTCTCTCTCGCTCTCACTCTCACGTTCTCGCTCTCTCTGCCAGCTGCTCTCACAGCAACAGGATTATATTGGGCATACACCTTGGTGCCTACAATACAATCTTACGCATACAGAAACCATATCGGGTTACATTGTTTTTCCACTGCTGTTCACGGAACTGTGCTACCATAACGACCTGGTCGCTGTGCCTGCCTCGCTCTGGGGCTTCCTAGGGGTGGTTGTTGATAGCGCAGTTGGGTGTGGGCTCAATTACGCTGAATGAAACATTTATGATTTATTTGCTCATTTTGTGGCAGCGGCTACGAATGGGGACCGCAACATATGCCCACTATAACGGGTCCTGATTGTTTTAAAGCGACTAATTGTATCCCATGAGAGTGTCTTTATGTCTAATAATTTAAAACTTGGCCTAATGAAGTCCTTATAAAAAGTAGTCAAGAGCAAGGCGAAAAGGGAAAACGAAAAAACACTTCAGGCCCAGCAAAATTCCATATAAAAGATGAGTTTATCACTAGCCTTTCTTTTGCATACAATTTACTTGGTAAAATGCAGAAATTTACCAAGAATTTTCAAAAACCTGAAATCAATTTAAAAGATCTACAAAATGATATTTATCAATGGATTAGCTGCTCTAGTTTCCTCGAACATCCTGGGACATTGAGGACAGTTGTTCGACAATAATATTCTTGGCAAAACTGTAACCCCATCCCCCTCCTATGCCTATTATGATTATAGGCCATGCTTTGGGCATGAAAGGTGTACGAATACTAGAAAAACAATTCAAGCTCCCAATGTATACAAATAGTTTATGTAGTAAATGTAGAAAAGTTTTATTTGTTATTTGGGTAAATGGACACCGAGACCCGGCGTCGCTTCATTAATGAGAATTAATGAGATTGTTGTGCTGCGAGTGTATGAGTGTATGAGTGTGTGCCTGTGTGGGTGTATGTGTGTGTAGACCACTGACTAAGGATCGTTTTACAGCGCACATTCATTGAGCATTGGAACAGCAACACCCACAGCACACACACACACACACAGATGCACAACCCTTTTTGGCGGTATATCCAATTAGCTGTAAAATATATATGTTGGCATATGTTGGAAATTCGTGTGCATTGATTGATTTCCGTAACTAATTGGTACATAGTTTCGTGGTCGTGCTCTGAAAGCTGAACAATATTAATTGGTCTTGATCTTCTTCCTGTTTCTGCTGCTCTAAAAATACACGAAGCTGCGCCGTTTAGCATACGTTTCCAATTCCCAGCAATATTTCTATTGAACAATTGACGACAAGGTGCGAAAATCAGGTTCCCTAAACAGACGCAATGGACCAGCCCCCGCACACACAAAACAAATGCCAGAGTGTTTGCCCATTATTGTGCGATCGACAAGCGGATAAAGGATAGGGGATTGAAGGGACCTGGCACACTGAGATCAGACATTGTGACTACATTTCATGAATGGGCCAGACACTGGCACAGGCACAGGGAGAACATAAGTGACATACACTTTGCAGACGTTTTGTTGGGAATTTTAGGATTACAGCTGTTAAGCTGTTTGGTGGGTTTGTCGCCTTGGCTGCTCTATTTTCCGGGCTATTAGGCTGGGATTATACAGTGCACAGGTTGTTCTCTGTAAGGATTGCGTGGATCTTAGCATGACGTTAGCTAAATTTTGGTCTTTTCTTTTTTTTTTTTGCCCAGAAGTTAAGCAATTTGTGGTAGAGATGACAATGGAAACAGAAATGACAATAGATTGGTTATATAAGAAGTTATGCATAAAGCGTTTTGAATATGAATCCAGGGATTTGTGGACCAAAGGGTGTCAGATAACATATAGAGATTAGGTAGACACGGACACAGTTTAATGAAGGCATTTTCATAATGAAGCTACTTCCACAGAAGCATTAGACTAGAGTTCTTATACACATAAAATGTGTAATTAATCTCGACATTAGGTTGGTTTCTCTGAGAAATTGAAGAAACTGCTTATACGCACAAATTGCATCACTGTCACCAAATCCCCCCTACAGATCCTCGATTCTCACTTAAATGCATTTTCTGTCTACGGCTGGCTGCATTCAAGCGCTGCCCATGCCCTGCATTATAATGTGAATCGGACACCAACCCAGGCAAAAATCTGCTATGCTCGACAAAACATGATAGTGTGGGAATCGAAGCGCTGCGCTTCGCATGGCTCACGAGCTTTTTGGCTTGGTATCGCTTGGCAGCTAAGTCCTGACACGTGATTGTAATAATCAAATCAACAATATTAGCCTAATGCGATTACAAGCCTTTTTTGCGGTCAATTAGAGGGCAACACGCACCCCAAACACGCCCACAGCCCCGTATGCCAGAGTTGCCTGCTGTTTCAAATTAGTTAATCCTTGCTCTCAAGCTGGTCATCGATATCGATAACCTGCGGCGATGTCAACGGTCAGCCAGCAGGACGCCCAGGACACCCAAATCTCACGCCTAGATTGGTGGGCTAACAAAATTAGCCTAATAAGATTGAAGGCTTTTTGTGGCTAATTAGAGGAGAGCATCACATTAACAACTTCAGATCTGCCTGTTGTTATCGATAACAGTAACTGCACCTGTGCGCCTCTCTCTCTCCCCTGCTGTTCTGCCCCCTTCCCCCTAGAATTGATCACTCAATGTTATAAAATTAAGGTTCGAGCTGATGCTGTGACAAATTGAAATCTCTCGTGCGACCTGAAACTGGGACAGGCTCAGGCATTTGGCAGTGTGACGAAATTGTCAACCCTCCTAATTTCAGTCTTAATGAATTCTTTTTAACAACAACAACAAATATATAGAGCTACAATGTGCTGCTGCTGCTGTTGGCAACCATTGTTTAGCCTTTTTGTGGATTTGCTGCCGTTGTCACCTTTGTCATGTCACTATTTTATCACACCATTGAAGTGGCGCACTCTGATTTTAATGCTTGTGAATGGCAGGAACAATTCTGTAATTGAAATTTGATGCCATTAGATGACAGCAACAAAGACAGCAGCAGCAGCAGCAGCAGCGACAGCGGCAACAACACATTTTTTGCAGCGCGCCCCTTTATCAGAGTGTTGTCTCTCTGTTGAGTTTTGTTGCCTGCTGCGGCGGGGCATCAAGTTGCAGCGAGTTTTGGTGACTTTAAAGACTGATTTTATATGCAAACTCTAACAAAATAGCATTGAGCAATGCCAAAGAAATTTGATGTAAATTCTACGAACCGCACACGGCATTCATCAGATACTCATCAGCAGCAAATGAGGTCATCTTTTTTTTTTATTTCAATTTAAATTTCATGTTAAACGTTAGATAACATTCGCACACACACACACACGCGCGCGCGTATCATGTTGTACATGTGTACGTGCAATCAAGTTTATCTGGCCTGTTATTGGCAAATTCAAAATGGCGCCTGCTTTGGCCAGGCAACGCCCACTTGCAGGACAAGGCAATGCGAATAAGCCACCCCTAATTAGCGCGCTCACGCACACGCACACACTCAGACACTCACACATACAGACCCGTGCACAGATACGGCTACATAACACACAGGCAAAGCAGTTAACAGGCGCCTTTACAACGTTCCATTTCCAAACGTTTCAGGCAGCGTGCAGACCCATCGCCACAGCCTTGAATGCAGTTCCATATTCACTCGTCGTCGCTGCTGTCGCTCTCTCTGCCACTTGCAGTTGAGTTTGAAAAGCGAAAGCGTCGCGTTGCTGACAACGGGAAGCCAAGCAAAAATATAACAATTATTAATCTGTTACAAATAATTGTACTTGAATAAACCGTTATTACGCGCATATATCAATTGTCGTGCTCAAACTTCAACAATTTTACGTATTTTGTTATTAAAAATTTCCAATTAAGTGCGCCGAATTTAAGAAAATTAAAAGTGCTGCTGCAACTGTAAAGGTTCAGCATAAAAATATGTTTGAAAAAAATATGGATAGCACAAATCTGTCGGTGTCCATTAACGGCGACTTGGACTCGACCAGCTCCGCCGGCACAGCATCGGATCATTCGGCCGTGCAGCACGATAACATAAGCTCGCCAATGGCCTACGGCTCGCTCTTTCTGCCAAATGCTGGTAAGCTTTGGCTCAAGCCTTATCAGTTTGGCTAGCCAAACTCTAAAATAAATATATATATATAAACATATATGCACATATATATAGATCAAATTACATGGAACAGGCGTCAATGAGGCGCTGCATAAACAATTAAAGCCTGGGATTCTTGTTTTAATGTTAATTTATTTTTGCTGAAGATTTCACATTTTTTAGACGCTGAATGTGCTCGGAAATGTAGTGTAATATACACCTAGACTGTGAAAAGTGTAGGAATAGCTATTCGTAAACTAATTTGAGATAAACTCGGATTTTCGAGTCTTGATGGAATTGTGAAATAATTGTAATTCTAAACAGCAAATCTTATTTGAAACATTAAATTTGTTTAAGATTTAAATACTTTCTCAAAGTAAATTCTTGAGTTCGAGCAGATAGTTGACATTGCCTTTAAAAACAGATTCTACAATCTTCATTGTTTATATTTGAGTACTTATGAATCATTAATAATTATGAATGCGACTTAAAATTTGCCAAAAACTTTAAAGACATTTCCTTATGCAGCTCTAAATCCCAATACTCCGTATCAACTTTGCTATTGACATTCTTGGGTGTACTTTCTGCCTAAGAAAAACACTTCGAATCGATTGTTTTATAATATTTACATAGCATTAATTATGCGATTACCGATCTGTACATATGTACATATGCATATATATAAACGAGTGTATCACATGTCGTTGTATACATTTGCCTTATGTCTCTTTCTGGTCAATATGATATTGCATGCCATGTCTGAAGTCTCAGGTCTGAGGTGTCGAAAATCGCCGAGAGCTTTGCTCATGTGCAGAATTTGATTAGTCACATGCAATTTCGGGGGGGTCGATTGCTCCGATTCAAGGGAGTCTTCTAAGGAGCAGGGGGTGCAGGGAGGGCAGCTAAAGTATTGCTGAGCAGCAAAGTAGCACGTGAGACCGAATTCTCTCTTGCGTCAATATTCGTTGTGCATACAAAAAACAAAAACATTTAACGAATTTAATTATGTTTCAATTATGTTCACACGCACCAGATTTGTGAATTACAGCAGAAATTCTATGATATGATGGCTGATTGTTAGGAACGAGAGGAAAGAAAGACTATATACTGTTAATAGTATTGGAATTTGTTTAATATTCGAATTCTGTTCTATCTTAGGTTATCGCGGCAACATTTCATGTAAAACCGTATTGCAATTGGACAAATTTGCGCCGTACGAGACAAGCGAAAAGGATTTGATCGAACGGCGTTTTCAGGACATCACCAATGACTATGACAAATCGCCGCCGCCCACAGCGGCAACCACGCCCACACACTATCCCACGCTGAACAGCATCATCTTTGAGAACGGCAACGGCAACAGTCTGAGCGATCTCAACGGCAATACCAAAACGGATGCACTCTGTGCGGGACTGCAGCGCGCTCCGACGTCCTTGAGTGGCACAGGCGCGTCCAGTGGGGGTCATCTGATATCCAATTTAACTGCAGCGCACAACATGTCCGCCGTGGGCAGTTTTCCGATCGATGCCAAAATGCTGCAGTTTTCCACGGATCAGGTGAGTCAGTGCCGCACTGTGTCATATGTTTCGGTTCTTAATCGTAGCTCTTCGCTCGTGCAGATTCAGTGCATGTGCGAGGCACTGCAGCAGAAGGGTGACATCGAAAAGTTGACCAACTTCTTGTGCAGCCTGCCGCCCAGCGAATTCTTCAAGACCAATGAGAGTGTGCTTCGCGCCCGCGCCATGGTCGCATATAATCTGGGCCAGTTTCATGAGCTCTACAGCCTGTTGGAGACGCACTGTTTCTCGATGAAATACCATGTGGATTTACAGAATCTCTGGTTTAAGGCGCACTACAAGGAGGCGGAAAAGGTGCGCGGCCGACCCTTGGGCGCTGTGGACAAATATCGACTACGCAAAAAGTATCCACTGCCCAAGACAATTTGGGATGGCGAGGAAACGGTCTATTGCTTTAAAGAGAAGTCACGCAATGCCCTCAAGGATTGCTATCTGACAAACCGATATCCCACGCCCGACGAGAAGAAGACGCTGGCCAAGAAGACGGGCCTGACACTGACGCAGGTATCCAATTGGTTCAAGAATCGCCGGCAAAGGGATCGCACTCCGCAGCAAAGAACGTAAGTTCAACATACAAGAAAATGGAACTATTTTTTTTTTTTCTTCTATGTCGCCGAAAACTAATTACAATATGTTTTCCACATAACTCGTAAAACAATTCATTCAACGCTTCAGAGTGCGCATGTTCCTTAAATAAAAAAGAAAGAAACTCAATTGTTTTCAAAATTGGCATTAAAAAAAATCGTTTAAGTGACCGTAAAACACTTGCGTTTGCCCGTCGCCCGCCCCGTCCCAAGCCCATTCCCAATTCCAGTCCCAGTTCAATGCGGTCCGGTGCCATTTTTCTAAAAGGCACTTGAGCGTGTTTTATGTCCAATTTTGCAGCTCCTTGTGCACGGTCCTATGCATATTTATAGACCTCTTCGGGCTCTGGTCGCCAACGTTGACGTGCCCCGATGCCCGAACTGAGCGCATGCGTGTAGCATGTGCCTCAATTGTAGCCGCACTCCCCGCTGTGTTTGATCGTTTACGGGCGTCAAATTGCATACACTCTCTAACACATACACATATATGTACTCACACACAAACACATTCACATACATTCACTTATTTAAATATACGCATATTTTCTTTCAGTGATTTAATGCTGCCCGTGGGCCAATTAGATGCCAATAGATTCCCGCGCATGTTCAACGCCCCCAGCTATTATCCCGAATCTATATTCAACGGACAGTAGAGTGCGTTGTAGAATCTAAATGCGCAGGCGCTGCTTTGTAAATACAAATTTTAATGTTATATTTGGGTCATCAAATGACGATATGTTTCTAGTTGTAGAGTAAACTTTAATTTGCTTTATGTACTGTACAATAATAATAATGCAATTGCAATAAATAAATATAGAAGAAACCCAAATTGAATTTTAACGTTTTTTTTCATGGTTGGGTAGCACTTTTCAAAATCAACACCAAACTATCGTAAAATTATAAAATATCGATAGGAGGCATATTAAATAATTTACGATTAGTTCGACACTTCCATTCTCCTTAAGACCAAAACAAGGCCACATTATCATATATTGAAATCACTGCATTAAGAAATCAACTATATTGTTTCCAATAATTCCGATGGCATTTCAATAATTTTTTAAAACACATTTTCAAATTTCTTGTAAAAACAATTTCAAATAAAACTCACCCGTTTTCAGTGTGACCGTAACCAGTCTTAAGCTGTTGACCTCATAATATATATGAAAAATCGATTTTGTGTGTTATCGGTTCCGCTTTCGATTATTTGGCAGGTGCTAAAAGAGAAAAGAAAAAACATTAAAGCATTGAACACGGAATGACAAACAACTCAAACGGTCGATTAAGCGAATACTTCGCCAACGATCCGCCCAGTTTTTTTGATGAGCTGACAAATAACAAATCAAGACCCAAGGAAACGCAGCCAGCGAACGCAGCTGAATCGAACAGCAGCAATATGTTGGCCAGCACATTTACGGGCAGCTTTCAACCGCCCGAGTATGTAGAAGCTGCCGAAGCGGATGAGCCTATAACAGTAAATGACGAGGTGCGTAACCTCTGGCAGCTACCCACTCCAAGTGAACCGGGCAAGCAGCCAGCACATCTGATTACTCCAGGCTTACACATAGCAAACGATTTGGTAAATAATGAAATATTTAACTACGTATCTAAATCTAACGCTCAACTCTCGTAGCCTGATCCCATAAGCATTGCGGTGACTCAACACTTGGGCCAAGCTGAATTGCAGCAACGCAAAATCCTTGGAGTGGAGGATGTCACACAAGACGAACGTGGCATACGGACGCTTATAAATGCCGGCTGCTTTCGCGCTGCTGTCAATCTGACGGGCCGACTATTGACCATATACGGCCAGGGCTATGGACGTGCTGGTCAGCCAGCCAAGCATTCGCCACATTCACTGCAATTGTGGTTCACACGCCTCGCATTGCTGGCCAAGCTGGGCGAATATGAGCTACTGCAGGCAGAAGCTGAACCCTTTGCCCAGCTGAACGGGCCGGATGTATTTTACGAGTATTACACGGAGATGTATAAAGGAAAACACGGCTCCATAGCGTGTTTCTCGTTTCGGCTCCTGTTGGCCGAACTGCCCATCTATCTAGGCAAGCCGCATCTGGCGCTGGATCGCTTGTCCGAACTACATGTGATCAGCCATGAAATCAAGGAGCATTTTGATAGATTAAAGAATGCAAATTCAGCTGAATTTTGGCAGCGGCGTGCCGAGCGTGTCTTGCAGTCAATAATCAACTGTGCCCTAATGGTCAGTGAGTTAAGGAAACTACAAAAGATTCATTCAATAACTTTGTTCTCTTTTAGATGAAAAAATTCAGCATGATTGATGACATTATGGGCGGAATGCTGCTTACACGCTCTACACTTAGCAAAGAGGAACAGCGCTCCCTTTATTCGGCTTGGGGTCGCATTTATCTACAAATTGGTGATATATTTGGGGCAGAGCAAAAATTTGCCGTCTCCCGGCGACTGCGTGAGATGTGAGTCAGTTTATTAATGGGTTTTTTCAACCTTATAGAATATTCTTTTCTTTTATAGTAATTCACCACCTGATTTGCGTGATCTGGTGGACAAGGGGCTTATTGCCGTGGCCAAAAATGATTTTCCAGAGGCCTATCTAATTTTTCAAAAGGCGCTGCATTTGGACTCGGGCAATACAATGATACTGAACAATATGGGCGTATGTTTGCTTTATGCCGGCAAACTGAAAGATGCGATCAACTTGTACGAGCGAGCAATCAATCTGAATCCGCAAAAATCATTGAACGAAAGTTTGCTGGTGAATTTATCCACATTGTACGAACTGGAATCTAATAATTCCAATGCGAAAAAGTTAAATTTGTTACGTTTGATAAACAGATTTAAGCCGGATCTCAATATAAGTGTAGAAATTTGCCTTAAATTACAGGCAACAAATTAGAAACAAATATATGTAAATACTGTTGGTAAACATTCCAAAACTCCATCCAGATTGAATAAAATTCAACCTAAAAAACTAGTATTTCGAAGATACTTTTGTGTTTATATATACATATACTGCACATGACTGGTGCTGGTATTTTTCAGAAGTTCTCATGTACATTATTATCTTATCGATTGTTAAAAAGGCACCTGTCGGCAAGTTATTATTCTCAAAATGACGTGTAAAAATATGACAGGATTAAAGAATGCCGTTAATAATTATTGTCCGTCATAAATATTATTATAGTAAACGATTATAATTTATTTTTGATTATTCAAAATTTCCGATACGTTTCTGGCACCAGTTATGCCAACATTTGTGGCGATTGGTCACACTTAGCTGGTGAAGTACTTCTGGAAGAAGAGTTTTTCAGGAATTTATTTATAAAACATAAATAAATCGTATCAAATAATTACGTACATACGTTATAAATGTTTGAAAACACGTTGTTCGTATTTTGTATAATAGGATAGTTGAAAATAGGTGAGTTTAGTGGCATTTAAACGCGTTCGAAATATGACCATACGAAACAGCAGCAGCAAGGCGTAGTTTATATTGATGTGGTTGAAAAGAAAGTGTAGAGAAATTTTCGGTGCAGTCACAATGTTGTTTATAAATCTATATAATCGACAAATGCCACAACTATATGTATGCGCGCCAAAATGTAACGAAGCGCCAACCAAAATAACGAAAATAAAAATATCAATTATATGAAAATTTTCTTTTTAGCTGTAATTAGTGTGTTGTGTGTTTTGATGGAAAAAGCGCGCCATTATTTCTGTGCCTGACATGACGTAGGCACGAATCCACAGAGCAGCACTTGAATGTTGTTAGTGTATTTTTTTATAAGTCATTGCAATTGTTTATGGCAAGTAATGCAATCGGCATTAGTGTGTGTGCGTGTATGTGGATTGCAGCAACAAAGTTGCCTGCAAATAATTTTTGTATATTTTTATTTGTGCGGTGCGCATACGCTAGGTACACGCTCGTCAAAACATATACACAAGCAGGCAGAAAATCTCTATTCTTTTGCAATTTGTTTTGATTTCTCATTCGTGTCTGTCATAGCGGCTCTCGCTCTCAGTTGTTCTCTCTTTGTTGCTCACAAAACACATGCGCGCCGCTCTCAGCCAGACCAAAAGCTCCAGCATGTGGGAGTTTTTCAGGGGAGTTGGATGGGGGCAGCAAATGCGTGCTCATAGTTTTATAATAACGGCATATTAATACATATATATATGCGTACACATTGATGCGTCATATTTATGACGATCCTTCTGCTCTGACACTTGCGCGTACTCTCCGGCTTGCGTTGCTGCTTCGCTGAGTGTTTCTTGCCGACTAGTTGCCGTTAAGCTGGAGCCCAAGTATTTTACTGCTTGTCAGACCATCGGCCACTCTCACATTCGCGCGCACTCTCTCGCTCTCCCTCTCGCGATTGAAAAACGTAAACAAGAGCTGTTAATAATGTATATGTGTCTGTGTGTGCTTGTATTTTGTTTTTGCTTTTGCAGAGCTCAAATGGCAGCTAACAACAGCAACATGCACAATCTGGGAGCGCTGCAGGTGCCGCCATCGGTGATCGCCTCCACGGGTTCAGTGGGTCCAATGATGCAGCCGAGCACTAGTGCACAGAGTGCCTGGGATCAGCTGACGGCGAGTGCATCCAACAATATGACGCCATCGCCGACAGCGGCAACAGCAACAACAACGGGTACTGTGGATACAGCTGGACACTTGATGAGCGCAGGTAGCTCACCTGTGGCTAGCTGCTCGTCACCATCGACGCCCACAAAAACACACCACGTCCCGCCCACGCTGGAGGCTATGGCCCATACGCCGCAAGGGCCACCAACGCTTGGACCTGGCGGATATGGTGAGGAATTGACCGCCGAGTTGGTGAATCAGGGCTGGCGTAAGTTTTGGTCGAAGCGCGAGAATCGGCCGTACTACTGGAACAAGGTTACCGGCGAATCGCTTTGGGAAATGCCCGGCGCACGTCCCTTTGATCCGCTCACCGATCCATTGGGCATTTGCCATGCTGGTGGCGTTGGCGTTGGTGGCCCAACGCCGATGACGCCGCATCAGCAACAGCATCAACATCATCATTTGAAGCGGCGGCCTTCGGACGACATGCACATACACCCGCACCCGCATCATCAACAGCTCCAGCAGCAGCACATGGGTCCGCACGGTGGGCCACCTCTGAAAAAGTTTGTGCTAGCCGGTCCCTGGGACCTGGAGGTGTGCACCAATGCAGTAATTGTTGAGCGTCCACCCACGTTATTACCACAGCCGCATCCCGAGATCGAAGCGTTGCGCGCCGCCTTCAGCATGAAGCTGATGAAGACATACGAGGATTTATGCATGCGCAGAGAAAACATCAAAGCGCCGCGAGACTCCTTCAACCGTTGGCTCATGGAACGAAAGGTCATTGATACCGGGTGTGATCCATTGCTGCCCAGTAACTGCCTGCCTGAAATCTCCAGCTCCATGTATCGCGAGATTATGGCCGATATACCCATTAAGATTGTCAAGCCCAAATTCACGGGCGACGCACGCAAACAGCTCTCACGCTACGCGGAGGCGGCCAAGCAGATCATTGAGTCGCGTTCTGCGCCGGCGGAGTCCAAGAAGGTTGTTAAATGGAATGTGGAGGACACATTTCAATGGTTGCGCCGCACGGTGGGCGCCAGCTACGAGGACTTCCAGGATCGTTTGGCTCATCTGAAGCGCCAATGTGAACCGCATTTAGTAGAGACCGTTAAAAGCTCCGTGGAAACGTTATGCATTAAAATCTATCATCTGTCGGCGGAGCATGCGCGTAAAATACGGGAACGCCATCTGCAGCTGCTCAAGGAGCATGGCATACCGGAACCAACGCCGCCACCGCCTCCTCCGCACCTGAAGAAGGTCTGGTGCTATCCCATACAGTTCGCAGTGCCCTCGCCTCGTATGCCGGCCATTGAATATCTGCAGGATCGTGATCATATGATCATTAAATATACGCCCGCGACCATCAATCAGCCGGATGCGCAGTATATCAACCTCACCTATCTCCAAAAGCTGGAGCAGCTCTATCGTCACAATTGTTTCGACGACAAGAAGTTTGATCTGTTCATCGGGCGCGTCTGGTGTCTGCTCAAGCGCTATCAGACCTTCTTGGGCAATGCTCTCAACTCCTCCCAGGAGGCGGAACTCACACAAGCTGCTCTGCCAGTGCCAGTTTTTGAGTGCCTTCACAGGCATTTCGGTGTCAGCTTTGAATGCTTTGCATCGCCATTCAATTCCTATTTTCGGCAATATTGCTCGGCATTTGCGGATACCGATGCCTACTTTGGTTCCAGAGGGTAAGTCAACAAAAATACAATTCTAATGGCCAATCCAATGGGATCCAAACTGAAGTTTACTTTTTGTCCTCTATGGTCACTTTATTGCAATCCAATGTATGCTGATTAGCGAGTTTTTGAAATTGCAATAAAGTGACCATGGAGGACAAATACATAATGCTATGTAAGCATGATCTGATATAATCTAATTGTGAACTTACACATTTTTCTGCCTGCAGACCATTTCTGGACTTTAAGCCCGTTTCCGGTTCCTTTCAAGTGAATCCACCGCATTGCGAGGAGCTGATTGATGCCTGCCTTTTGCACGTTGACAAGCTACTCACCGATTCCATGGAGCCATTGAGGTGAGTTGCTACGGGATCATATTCGCTTTCCCTGGGCTACCTGAAAAAAGCATACGTTAATAATTCCCAAAGCAATTATCTGAAATGTGTGCTAATAAATTTGTAATTTTTAACACAGCTTCATTGTCTTTCTGCCGGAGTGGAAGAGCATAGCGAAGCTGGAGGAGAGCATGTACAAGCGTCGCTCAATGGTGGTGCTGGGCATGGCGCACGAATACCGACATGGCTATCAGCATATGATGCAAAAGTGAGCAGTTAATAAATAATCAATTGCAGAGCGATTTGATCTAATTATTTAATGTACTCAACAGATCCGAGGTGCTCGTTAAGTGCATGCAGGGCACTCAAGTTGTTTGGCTGCAGAATAGCGCCGGCTATGCACGCTGGGGACCCAATGAGAATCGAGTCGAGGCGCTGCGAGAAGCTTTCAGACCGCAGCGCGATCGTGAGCGCGAGCGTGCCGCTGCTGCAGCAGCCGCCAGTGGCGGCAATAACAATCAACAGCAGCAGTCGCCACCGTCAACAACAACGCCGCAATCGACGGCTTCATCAGCTGTTGCCATACCAACCCCTGCGACGCCCACAACAGCAAATAGCAATAGCAACACATCAGCTGCTGTAACTGTAGCTATCACAACGAGCGCCAACAGCATCGGCAGTCCCGTGTCAACAACGTCTTCCGTGCTAACGCCCCTGTCGCCGCACACGCCCACAGGCACACCATCGCAATTTCCGTTAACCATTAGCAACACGAGCAGCAGCAGCAATTTGGTTGCCGCCTCACCAACGATGAGCGTTCAAAGTGATTGCTCATCGCCGTCATCGTCGACAATGTCATTGTCGCCGGCACCTGCCTCGGGCGGCTATCCGGATGGTGGCACAACAGCAGCAGCGGCTGCTGTCAGCATAACGGCAACAGCCAGCACATCTGCAGCCTCAGCGTTTGGACCAACAACTAGCATTAACAGCACAGCGGTCATCAATTCGGCTGTCTAGATTTATTGCGAGGGGGTAAAAACATTTTGTAAACTACTCGTCTTATCTTTTTAAGCTAACTGTGCACCATGGGGCTAAGTACCACTATTGTGTTTCCTTCATTTAGAGTTTATATTTTAAGCATAGTTTTTAAAATATCTTGAGGGTATTCACAGGATGAGACTTATGACTTATGGCAGCTTAAGCTTGGAAGTAATTGTTTTCTTATTAAGTAAATCTTTTGATATAAAATACAGAAAAACTCCTACATTTTCTTTTTTCAGTTTTAAGAAAGGAACTAAGGTCGATTTTCTAACTTTTAGCCAGTTTCTTTTTCGTAAGATAAGTCAAGAGTCTTTTCTGCCTGTGAGTGCCCTTGAAATTAATGGTTACAAGTTTAAACTTAAATAATTGTACATATGTTTTTTATCAATTATAAATAGCTGATACTTAACCGCGGCCTGGCTGTTGTTAGTCTTTGAAATTCACCCTGAACAAGGGCCAAGCTACCCACAAAAAAGAAAAATAAGGTTCAGATATGCATACAAAGTATGGGTAGAATGGGTTCCACGTATCCTGATAAGGGTAATTTAACAAATGAATTGTTTTCCAAATCCTTAAAACAATATAAGCACACAGACACACACACACACATAAACACAAAATACAAATCATGCACTAGCACAGGAGATCAAGCAATATTTTTGATTATTCATTCCGTGCCGCACCATAACTTTATATACAATATACGAGTAAGCCCCAAACAATCTTTTGTGAGACTATAAACATATAATTTAGGATTATTACTAATTACAAAACTAATTTATCGTATGTACAAATCGATAAAACCTTTAACTTAAGTAGTTGAAAAAAATATACATACATAAACGGATCGCGCAGAGAACCAAATTTGTAATAGAACATAAGCAAAAGCTACGCACCGCACAAATAACATAATTAACCTTCAAGGGGATTGTCACAATTGAATCTATTGGTTAGCTTAAAACCAGATCAATTCAGTTATTGAGTGTTCAGTTAAGCTGCCAATAGAAGCCATCGTGAACACGCCCATATTTTAATGGGAATTTAGCCAATTTAATAGACACGTAGAAAATAAAAAGAATCGGCGACTTTAGATAAAAATTGAATGCTAACTATAAGTTTGAAAAAATATCAACTAAGCTGAACTATTACGACACCCGGCCACCCCACCACCTCTCCTTAACACGATATGTTAACTTTTTTTAAAACACAAAAACAAATCCGGCGCTCTTGTCGCATAGATTAACAAATTGCATAATTAAAGTTTCTTTCAATTATTCAAACCGATTTTTATTATATTTTTTAAATATATATTCGTACTGTATATATGTGTGAGTTAACTTTTGGTAGCAATTATGGATATGGATAAGCCGTTGACAATTAAACCTAAGTGCTTAAACGCAAACCTTCTAAATGTTATTAATTCAATTTACAATGATTACTTGAAGCAGCAAATTTTTCATATACAATATACATATATAAAGTATACATGTATATATGAAGCCAAGTTATATAAGCCTTGTCATGCCTTTTACATGATCTCTAAGCTAGAATCACTGTTCTTGGTTACTACCTCAGTTTCGGAGGAGCCCGAACCGGAGCCAGCATCATCGGGCTTTTCATTGTCATCCGACTGGCTATTGTTGCTATGGCGATGATGATGCGGCGAACCGGCCAACTGCCAAGCAGGTATCGAGGGCACCGCAATGGGCTGCACAGGTCCGGCAAATTGTTTGCGATTTAGCAGCAAACCCTTAATGGCATCCAAATCACATCGGAAATTGTTGAATTCACGATTCATCTGTTGGGTATGCTCCTTCTGTTGCAGTGTAATCAAGTCCTTGACCAATGTAATCTCCTTATTGAGCGCATCTGTGCGGTCTTCTACCTTCTTGTCAATGTCTACCAAGACATCCTCAACGGGTTTTCTCTTGGGCTTGCCAAACAGAAACGGCGCAATGTATTTCTTTGAGTGGAAGGAGAAAAGTTAAGCACAATGGGGCCATGTTGTTATCTATTTCACCTACTAACCCGCCAGAACAAAAATATGGCATAGACGACTCCGCTGAACAAAGCTGTCGTGTGCAACAGCTCACGCAGTCTGCCAAAGGCAGTTTGCTGTGGCTGCACCGCCAGCTGAGAGCCAATATTGATAACGGTATTGGGATTGTTTGGATCTTGGCTAAAGACACCGGCCCGCTCGCAAGCCAATTGTATCTCATGCGCAGTTAGACCTTTGGACCGAAGAAACTGCTGTTTCTGGACGAGTGTTGTGTGTCGAACTTTGGTATTTTGTAGAAAGCTAACAGCTGTGGTTATCTATCCCATGAAGATTATAGATTAGACAAAGTCGAATGTGCCTGCTATAGGGGTTTACTTAGGCAACATACCAGCGACTCGCGCGGCTCTAGTGGCTCCCCATCGATAGAATTGGGGTTGTAATCCTGCACAGAAGCACTTGTTGTGGCCAGTATGGTTGTGTCACCGGTGTCCGTGTTGCTGTTTGCCATTTTAATGTTAACGCTAATTTCAATTTTGTTATTGAAGCAGAAAACCCAAATGCTAATGCAGCAAGGGGTTTTGGGCTGGGAATGGCTGAATACAAATCATCGATACATCATAGTGATTGTCGATATATTTATGCTGGGCTTAACGATATGCGATATAAGTAATTTAAAAACGGAAAATAATCAATTTTGTAAACTAACCTTTATCTATTTTGCAATAAATGTGCATATAGAAAAATATTTGTAGACAAAATATTGAAAATATCAGGATATTGTCGATTGGATATAGAAGTACAATTATTTGACGCATTTCAGTCAGGTGGCAACACTTTACGATCACAGGTGGCCACTGCCAAGCAGCAATCATCATTTCAATTAACGCTTTTACACTATCTGTTGTGTATTTTTATAATCAGCTATTTTCGATAAAAATTCGCTGCCTTATTATTGATAGTCAATTCTTTTAATTTTGTTGATTTTAATTTACTAACTTGGCATAGTGTTTGTCTTGGGCATTCAGTGCATTGGAATGCAAAAGTGTCTGTATGCGCCCAGTGCCAGCGATACTTGTTAGCTGGCAACGCTGCTTGCACTCACTAAAATCGCCTGCAGTTTTTGTGCCCCACGGAAAAAGTGAAAAAAATCGAATTTAAGTCAAGTTGTGCCCACATCGACACGAGATAATGTCTTGTGCCGCAACTCTAACAACGGCTAAAGATTCGACAAATGCCGCTGCCAGTGCATCATCTCCGGCTACCTCCGTGGGTGTGGTAGTCAGTGGTGGTAGCACTGTGGCCGCTGGTGTTGGCAACGGGGGCAGCGGCGGCGGGGCAGGTGCTGCTGCTGGCTCAGCTGCAGCGGTCGCCCGACGTTTTTCCATGGAAGGAGTTGGTGCGCGTGTGATTCGTGGCCCAGACTGGAAGTGGAACAAGCAGGTTGGTATCGTTCGTTGTGATCAACGGTCCGGGGGAGCACCCCTCAGACATTGCCTATTCTTTCTCGCAAAATTAATTAAATCAATGCGGCCCTGACTTTTCAATAACAACATATACACTTTCGACGGGCAGGGTCTTAAGGCTTTCGCGTGAGGCTGGCGGCGATTGCATTAAATTGTAATTGGGCTGATTTTGATTTTGTTTTACTATTATTTGAATTCCAAGGCTTAAGCGATTTTCTTTTTGGATTAAAATAAAATATCAACTCAATCCCCGAGCCGAGGTCTCACTTTCGAATAACTGAATTGCAAATAAATCCTCTCGAAGTTCTACAAAAAGTATAGTATATTACTTTTTTTAACCGAGCCTATTGGGATTTCAATGCATAGAGGTCTTTCGAAAAATCCATATTCAAGATTTTATAAGGGAGTACTTGACCTTGTACATGAAGCTTCAATGTGATAAATTGTCTACAAATTTTTCATCTTTGCCGATGAAATAATCGATAAGGCTTAAATATATATGGCCCGTAGAATAATAAAACCTAGGGTATATAAGGTGCGAACCCATGGGTTGTCTGTTAGCGTGTGCGCTTGATTTGTTCTGTTTTCTATTGACACTGACCTGGACGAGGTGGCTTTGGGGTCGATCTGAAGATCGCCGACTAGATTGTTCAACGCGCCGACTGCACCCTTAACAGTTAACAGTTAGTAGATTGAGCACAGCAGAGCATTGCGGAGCGTTGGGAAACAGGCAAATGCGCTTTAATTATAATTTTCGCGTTGTGATTAGCGTGAGTTTCGAGTGTCATCATTTTTAGCGTGTTGAATGTGGCGTGAGTTGAAGCTGGAGAAACTAAATGAATCTCTGTCTGTTGCAGGATGGCGGCGAGGGGCATGTGGGCACGGTGCGCAACTTTGAGTCCGCCGAGGAGGTGGTCGTTGTCTGGGACAATGGAACCGCCGCTAATTATCGCTGTGCCGGCGCCTACGATCTGCGCATTCTAGACAGCGCACCCACTGGCGTCAAGCACGAGGGCACCATGTGCGATACGTGCCGCCAACAGCCCATATTTGGCATACGCTGGAAGTGTGCCGAGTGCATCAATTACGATGTATGCTCCATATGCTATCACGGCGACAAGCATCATTTGCGTCATCGTTTCTACCGGATTAGCACGCCGGGCGGTGACCGTGCAATGGTTGAGCCGCGTCGCAAGTCCAAGAAGGTGCTGGTGCGCGGCATCTTTCCAGGCGCTCGCGTTGTGCGTGGCGTCGACTGGCAGTGGGAGGATCAGGATGGCGGCGTTGGACGTCGCGGTAAGGTGAACGAGATCCAGGATTGGTCATCCGCGTCGCCGCGCTCAGCGGCCTACGTTATTTGGGATAATGGCTCCAAGAACTTGTATCGCGTCGGCTTTGAGGGCATGGCGGATCTCAAGGTGGTGAACGATGCCAAGGGGAGCAATGTATATCGCGATCATTTGCCGCTGCTGGGCGAGAATGGACCGGGCAAGGGGCCACATGGTTTTCAAATTGGCGACAAAGTCACCGTCGATTTGGATCTGGAGATTGTGCAATCTCTGCAGCACGGACACGGCGGCTGGACAGACGGCATGTTCGAGTGCCTCAGCAATGCGGGCATGGTCGTTGGCATTGATGAGGATCATGACATTGTTGTTGCCTACAACTCTGGCAATCGTTGGACATTCAACCCAGCTGTGCTGACCAAGGTATCTTCGCCAACGACAGCACCGCCCGATTTCCAGGTGGGCGACATCGTCAAGATCTGCTCGGATGTGGAGAGCATTAAAATACTGCAGCGCGGCCATGGCGAATGGGCAGATGCCATGCAGCTGACATTGGGTAAAATTGGACGCGTCCAACAAGTTTATCATGACAACGATCTGAAGGTGGAGGTGGGCAACACTTCTTGGACATACAATCCACTGGCCGTCTGCAAGGTGGTTTCCTCCAGCGGTGCCGGCCCTGGTGCTGCAGTCACGGGCGATGGCAACTGTGCTCCAGTCATACCCAGCGGTGAGCGCCTCTCCGCCATTCTTAAGAAACTTTTTGAGCCCAATGTATCCGGTGATGCCACCGAGGAGTTTGTCAAGGCTGCAGCCAATGGATTTGCGGTTAGTTGGTCTGTTGTTATTTTTATTAGCATCTGCTTATGTTTTGCTCTTCATTGCAGTCCCGTTGTGAGGAGTATTTGGCTGGCGCCACGCAGCCTTCAACGTCCAGTGCGGCGGCTGCCGCGGCTGCGGGCAGTCCCAGCGGCGGTCCCGTGCCGGAGGTGAATGTGAATGGTGTGTTTGCGGGTCACACGGCGCTGCAAGCCGCCAGCCAGAATGGCCATATTGAAGTCATTCAAGTGCTTCTGCGACACTCTGTCGATGTAGAGATCGAGGACAAGGACGGCGATCGCGCCGTGCATCATGCGGCCTTTGGCGATGAGGCAGCTGTCATTGAGATTTTGGCCAAGGCTGGCGCAGATCTAAACGCACGCAACAAACGTCGCCAGACCTCGCTGCACATTGCCGTCAACAAGGGGCATCTGAATGTGGTCAAGACGCTGCTCACGCTGGGCTGCCATCCCAGTTTGCAGGACTCTGAAGGTGACACGCCGCTCCACGATGCCATATCGAAGGTAGAGATTTAACTAAATGTGGAAAAGATATCTTCGTTTCTTAAAATATATTTTTATATAATTACTATTCATTTTTGCAGGAGCACGATGAGATGCTTTCACTGCTGCTCGACTTTGGAGCTGATATCACGTTGAACAACAACAATGGATTCAATGCGCTGCATCATGCAGCGCTAAAGGGTAATCCGAGCGCCATGAAGATATTGTTGACTAAAACGAATCGACCCTGGATTGTCGAGGAGAAAAAGGACGATGGCTATACAGCATTGCATTTGGCCGCACTTAACAATCACGTGGAAATTGCCGAATTGCTCGTCCACATGGGCAAAGCTAATATGGACAGGCAGAATGTGAATCTGCAGACGGCACTTCACTTGGCCGTGGAGCGGCAGCATGTCCAGATTGTTAAGCTGCTGGTGCAGGATGGCGCCGATTTGAATATAGCCGATAAAGATGGTGATACGCCGCTGCATGAGGCACTGCGTCATCACACACTCTCACAGCTGAAGCAGCTGCAGGATGTCGAGGGCTTCGGCAAGCTGCTGATGGGTCTGCGTAATGCCAACAACAAAAAGGCATCCGCATCTATTGCCTGCTTCCTGGCGGCCAATGGAGCCGATTTGACGCTGAAGAATCGCAAGCTGCAGACACCGTTGGACCTGTGTCCCGATCCGAATCTCTGCAAAACGCTTCTTAAGTGCTACAACGAGCGTAAAACCGATGACGTCGAGCTACCAGGCAATGTGGCCGGCACGAGTCTCAATGCACGTGCGCGTGCTCAAAGCGCAGCTGCAGCTGGCACTGCAGCTGGTATGCATCAGTCGGCCACGGCGAATATTCCACTCAATACTGTAGCCTCGGGGAGCGCCTTTGGGCTCAACGGACTCAGCACGGACATGGCACAGTCCATGCATGCAGATAGCACCAGCAGCAGCAGCAGCAACAAAAACAGCAGTGGAACTGGCGGCAGCAGCAGCAATAACAATAATAACAACAAGCCCACCAGCTTGGAGGAGTGCCTCGTCTGCTCGGATGGCAAGCGAGACACCGTGTTCAAGCCGTGCGGCCATGTTAGCTGCTGCGAAACGTGCGCGCCGCGCGTCAAGAAGTGTCTCATCTGCCGTGAGACGGTCACATCGCGCGAGAAGATTGACGAGTGTGTCGTCTGCTCGGATAGACGTGCCGCCGTCTTCTTTCGTCCCTGCGGCCACATGGTGGCCTGCGAGCATTGCAGTGCGCTGATGAAGAAGTGCGTCTTGTGTCGCACGCAGATCGATGAGATGTTAAACTTTAACTTGTGTTGCGGTGGCACAGGTAACGTCGAAAAGGTTTGCGTCGCCGGCACCGTGTGCTTGACTTCCACTGAGGAGAAGTTTGTGGAGCCGCCATGTGTGAACACTTCCGGTCATAGCGTGGCCATGAATAACACGGTGGTCACCCCAGTGGCAGGCAGCAGTAACCAATTGAATAGCCAGAACAATTTATTAGCTGCTGCGGCAGCAGCGAACGCTACGAATTTACCAGGCGGTATGGTCGCGCCTTCCGGCGTCAACAATTTCCAAATGGACGATGTGCAGAAACTGAAACAACAGTTGCAGGACATCAAGGAGCAGGTGGGTAGCAGATGAAATATTTAAATAATTGGCAACTGTTTAACAACAATTTAATGTGCTTTATATCTTTGCAGACCATGTGCCCTGTTTGCTTCGATCGAATTAAGAATATGGTCTTTCTGTGCGGACATGGCACCTGCCAGATGTGCGGTGATCAAATCGAGGGCTGCCCAATTTGCCGCAAGACGGTGGAGAAGCGTATTTTGCTATTCTGAAGCACAATATATATTTATCCAATTCTTGGCACACATTCCACGCACAGTCCCCAGGCACATCAGCGTGCGAATCGGCCTTAAATTAAGTATTACTTAAAACAAATAGCATAAAAGTCTCGAAGTATACACATATATACAAGTACGCGCATATATCGTCTTATAAAGCGAAATATATATATATTTTTAACAAATATTTCACGTCATCAAAACTAAGCCGTTACATTCTTTGTGCTTTCATTGCTTCCTTTGCTTATTAGATCCTTGAGAATGTCCTTTTTGGCCTCAAAGTAATCGCGGAACCACAAAATGTGCTCCTTCTTCTCCTGCGCCGTAACGTACGGGTTTTTGGAGAGACCCACGCACACCAACTCCATGAAATGGCGTATGGGCCCTTTGTTGGGACACCAGCCCTCCAAATGCTGTTCCAGAAAAATGTGCTCCGAAAAGTCAACGTTCGCTTCCTCATGCATATCCTGCTCGTTGTCAATCGGGAAACGCCAAACTTTGCCTTGTGCCGTCCATTGGATCATCTGCTCAAAGTAGTTGGCAGGTGGATGAGCTGCCTGTAGTTTCAATTCACGCTCGTTCAGCGCGGACCAGGTGGAGAGCATGTCCGGTGAATGCAGCAGCTTTGTTGAGTCTTTGGTAAAAATACCCAAAGGTTCGCCACCATACAAGTTGACGCTGCCTGAGAAGGTTTCCGCTTCACGTTTAATGTGTCGCTGCGGACGCTGCGACGATGTGTGATCACCCGACCTGGATTTGGGACGCGATGCCAACGTGCGACGCACATATTCGCCGCGAGTTTGCTCCGTTTGCTGCGGCTGCTGGCGACGATCGATTTTCATGCCCACAATTAGTTCGCTAAAAGTCGCCAGAAAAGGCAAAGTTATGAAAGTGGCAATTGAATATCGGAAAGCAGACACCTTAAATTGAGCTCCTTCTCTGTGCCAGCACTTGCGGCTGGTGTGCTCTTGTTATCGCCTGGCGGTGCATCTGGTCCACCTTCCACGCTGTGTCCCAGTAGTTTAGCTAGCAGTTCGGATTCGGTTTGTTTTCTCTCGTTTTCGCCCGTGCCCAACATGCTGGCAATATTCTTGGCTGCTGTGATAACGTCCTTAGTGGCAGCATCCTGCTTTAGTGCTTCCCGGCGCCGGCGATTAGCATCCCCTGGACGTGGAAAATCCGCATCCGCTAGGTGATCCGTAGTTTGCATTTGCATGCTGCCAAGCAAGCGATTCAAGCGCTGCGCTGCTGTTTCTTTGGGTTTCTCTGCAGACTTACGCTGCTTCTTCGGCTGCTTCTCATCATCCGAAGAGGAGGCACCATCATCGTCCTTCGACTGGGAAGAGCTTGAGTAGCTAAGAAGTCCCACGTTTTTGCAGGCTGCCGGCAGCAAGGCACTGTTAATAACAATGGGAATTACAACATGGCAACAAGCTATGCTTATTTATGTATCACTTGCCGTATATAAAACTTTTGTGTATTACGTAGTGCCAACATTCTTGCTTATTTCTTTGATAATATCACAAAAACTCAACACATTAACTTTTTCATGCACCTTGCGCTCGCGTAACAATAATAAGCCAACCGAAATGACAGTATGGCAACGCCGCGACTGCTTGGCTAAACTATCGATTGTTTTTTCTGTTATCGATGTGTAACTTATTATTGTTGTTATATTTCTTGCCCATAAAAGTTTTGCAATAATGAAAGTAAACAAACGTCACAAGTTGTAATAAATGCAATTTGTGGGTTCCACTTAGTTTTCAAGATGAGTGGAAACGCCTTTAACTTTGAAATAAAGTTAAAACGTGAGAATAAAGTGTATTATGAGAATGTGCGTATGTAAACAATCAAGCAAAACATTTAACTAATAGTTTTCTCTGCGTAGGACATGCTGGTGGGCTGCGTGCAGTTTCAGTGTCCAGCTGAAACCAAACACGACGGCATACTCCTTACACTAGACGGCGTGGTCAACTTGCAGCTAAGTAGCAAAACTGTTGGCCTTTTCGATGCCTTCTACAACTCCGTGAAGCCGATCAATTTGCTGCAGAACAGCCTGGAGCTGTCGGCCCCGGGTAAACTAAGTGCCGGCAACTCGGAATTCCACTTTGAATTGCCGTTGGTGTGCAAGAAGGAGCCCCGCAAACTATATGAAACATATCACGGCGTCTTCATCAGCATCAACTATCAGCTGAAGTGCGATGTAAATGTGAAGCGCAACTTTCTGGGCAAATCGCTGCAGAAAGTGCAGCAATTCTGTGTGCAATACAAGCCCACGCCCCTAAGCGACGAGGCGACCCGCGCCGTCCCGTTCAGCCTGAGCATGATCAATGCCAAGGAGCGTGTAACGATGCCGCGTTTCCTAATCACGGGTCGATTGGATCGCTTGGAATCGTGTGTCACGATGCCCATTACAGGCAGTCTGACCGTGCAGCATACCGAGGCGCCCATAAGGTCCATTGAGATGCAGCTGGTGCGCGTGGAGACCTGTGGCTGCGACGAGGGCTACTCCAAGGATGCAACTGAAGTGCAAACCATACAGATTGCCGACGGAAACGTTATGCCCAAGCTGGAAATACCAATTTATATGGTGCTGCCGCGCTTGTTTACATGCCCCACGCTTTTAACCAAGAACTTTAAAATTGGTAGGTTGCGGTTTGCTCTTTTGTGATATTTGGCCTAATCAATAAAACTTATTTTTATGCTTGCAGAATTTGAGCTCAACTTGGTGGTGCTGTTTAAGGAGGAGCACACTGTCAGCGAAAATTTTAAAATAGTTCTAAAGCGCGCTTCCGGTCCATTGCCTAGCAAAATAAATACAGCTGGACGCTGAACGCATCAAATAACTGCCAACTATTTACACACAGTTCAATTAAAGCTTACACTCAAGTTGTCAACTGGATGCTAATAACAAAAAATAATAAGCAATATATGCTCTATCTCGAAATTCTATTAAAAATAAATAAAAACTATTTTAAATTAAAACTGGCATTTCACTAACCTACCATTGAGTGAGTATTTAAATACTTGCGCGCAATTTAAGTGCTGCCACCTGATCTGTAAATACTATCTTAGAAATAACCTAAAAAACGTCAAAAGCTGAAACGGCCAAAATAATATGAAGCCAAAAAATTTGAAAAAATTTGATGTCAAAACAATATTAGACAAAGTTGTAATGTAATTAATTAAATTGATTTTGATTAAATGCGATTTTTGTGCATTTTTTAGCTATTCTCAAATAAGCTAGTATTTGTTTAACATTAATTTTCTATTTCGCTTTACTATAGATTGCGCCATCTTTTGTTTTCAACTTGATTATTATCTTTCAATTTACAACAGCTGCCAAAACAAACTTCACCTTAGGCAATTTTACTGTAATAATATTCGATGTGTGTATATACTATACTATATATATTTCGGAGTTCCAAGATAGCACCCTCTTTATTATTCTTATATTCCGTGATGCTGCGACCGGTAAGTGCATATCAATTTCCTGCTTGCCTCGTTGCAAAAACTTTAAATCTTTAATAATTTAAGTGTGTGTGTGTGTGAGGGTGTGTATGTCTATATTTTCGTTTGTTTGCACGGATGTACGTATGTAGGTATGTCTGCTCTTACACACACACAGATTTTAAGTCTGTGCCGGTAAGCTACACATGCATGTACATGCCTACAAATACATATAAATTACTTAGCATACATATGTAAAGTGCCGTGTTCTCTTATTTTTAGGAGGTTACGAGTTTAAGGCAGGTGTTTCGTAGAGCTTTTTTACACACAGTGTATAAATATTGTAAACTATATTCACACATGCATATGTGTACATAAATACATATATACATATATTTGTATATAGCCAACGCAAGATTCAAGTTCACTAAATTATCAACATATGCATGCATGTGCATACATACATAGATATACTGTGAGTACATATGCACATACATACATATATTTGTTCTACTTGGCGGCGTAACTTTCATCCATAAAGAAGCACACAAACACACTCATACCCACAAGCGTATTTATTTAAGACAAATAAAAAGAGAAACTGTTGCTTTCTCCTTCTGCTGGTTAACAGACGAGTAGACGGTTAGACGATGTAGAGGTGTGGGATAGGCGGCGGGGAGTGGGGTTGGGGGAAGAGGCTTCAAACTGAAATTGAGTTGAGAAGCTGCTGATTCCTCTCACAGGCAGTTCAGGCTGCAATTTGTGTGTCACCAAATGTACCACTAACAAAGAGCACCCACTGACAAACTTTTTCGAGACTTGTTGTATTTTTTTTTGCCTTGCTCCTTGCGTTCGCCTCTGTTGAAATGAATGGAAGGACGCTGTGGGCAACAACTTTTAAAGTAATACCCCCAAACAGAAAGTTTTCACACCAAATGTTGCCAACATGGCTGCTGCCTTGTACACGGATTTCGATATTAGTTGGCACTGTTCATGGGCAGCACTGGCAGCTGTCAAAGTCGCGTCGCAATGGGCGTACTGTGCCTGTGTGTGTCTGTGTGTGGTTGTGTGCATGTGTGTGGATATTGTAGGATTGGGCTTAGCATTAAAGTGCCGTCACGTCGTGTAATTGATTTAAAATTAGCACATCGCTTGCAAATTTAAATTGTTTACATTTGCCTGGGGACAGCTGGTGCTCTGTGTGTGTGTGTGTGTGTGTGTGTGTGTGTGTGTGTGTGTGTATGTGTGTTTATGCATGTTTAATGAACATGGAGCTACCGCCAGGGCTGCTGTAATCGCATTTCAATATGCTATGTAACCCAAGCCGTGTCCCGTTGCGAGCTGCTCATCGGCCCTTCTCTCGCCGTGCGTTGCCTCGCAACGCTTTGCCTCGCCATCTGCTCTGTTGCAACGGCAATTTAGTTTGTACGGCAAACTTTTCATAGCTGCTCTGACCCGTAAACGAGGTCAACGCAAAAAACATTTTGAAAAATTCATATGCAAACGTATTTTCAGTTGCACTTGCAGGTGCCAGATTGCAAAAACAGAAATTCCCTTTTCAAGTGCCCGGGCCATAGAAAAACTTTTTAATGGCCGCACATTTTAATAGGTGTGCTGCTCAGGGTTATATAGAGTACCTTCTCCTCCCAGTTAGGCTTCAATCATTCGTTCAGACAACTTGCTCTTGATGCAAATTAAGACTTTTGCGAAAGTTCAAACATCGAATCAAATAAATGCCCTTAACGTTTCTGTTACACTTCAGCAGCTAATTGACAGATGAAGCTGTCAAATCAATCCAATTTTTGAACGTTGCTTTATCGATTGCTTGCCAAGTGCAGCCAACTTCACTCAACTGATTTGCATGGCTGCCGGCGTCTTTCCGCTTTTTAAACTCAGCTGCAGACAAAGTTAATTCCCAGTGCATTAGCTAATTGTTTGGCCAGCTCGTGCGGAAGTTCGTCGCTGCTAGCTCAAAGTGAAACATTTTGCGTTTCAAGATAAGCACCGGACCGGACCGGGCCGTTGCCCGTTGACCATTGCCCTTGCCGGCCGCCCACACCCTGCACGGGTCAGATTAAGTGTGCATCCCCGAACTGCGCCCACCGAAATAAAACTTTTGACTAAACCCGGTGTTGCTAATTGTTACACGGGCCCAAACTACAAGCCCATGAGTAATTAGGGTCTGGATTAGGTACTGCCTACACTCTAATAAATTTTCGCCTAAAGGCGAGCTCGGGTCCTGTCCGGAGCCCGTCCGGGGCGTTGCAGGGCACAAGGGCGGGGATCAGGACGCCGCCTCCAGGTTGTATTATGCCATCTCGCGTCCGTTGACGCTGATGTACGTACGTGTTTCGGCGTGCTTCCGTGATAATTTCAAACTTTTGCACCAATTATGTGCACGGCAGCGCCGATTCTCTTCATCTATGCGTTAGTGTGTGTGTGTGTGTGTGTGTGTGCGTGCTATGTGCGTGTGTATGTGTGTGTGTGTTTGCGACGGCTGCGTTTTTGTGCCTGTAGTTTATGCTCATTACGTGAGTGCTGCGCGCAGCAAACTCGCAAATTGCTGTACAAGAAACGATGCCGTCGGCGCTACACAGAGAAACAGCACACACACACCAAACACACACACACACACACACACACACCAAACACACATACACACCCACACACAAATATGTATACAGCGAATGCAAAGGAATTATTTTTGCTTTTGCAGCGCATTTTCGAATTTAATTTTCAGGTTAACTGCGCGCTTCCAAAGTTTCTCTCAGCTTTTACACGTGGCGTATACGCGTTTTTTCATTGCCCATTTCATTTTTGGCCAGCAGCGAGGGGCGCTCGTTAAGTAATGTACTTGCTGCTGGCTGGATGGCTGGCAGTTAAAATTAGGCATCATAAAACTGTCAAAACTTTAGCACTTTTTAATTAATTGGCGGCTTCTCGTTTGGCATTTGCGAGGCTAATATTTTGAGTGCCTAAAAATAGGGCTATGTTTTTAGCAGCAACAACAGCTGCCAAAAATAAAAGGATTTTGCAAAATTGCACATAAAAGCCAAGTGCTCAAATAGTTAACTGTGTTTTAAAGATAATAACGCAAGCTGTCCTATTGACAGCTATAAAGTTGTGATCGTCAGAACAAGTAACTCATACTTGTTGCAATAAGGAGATGCCCTTTATCCAACTCTGAATTGCGGCAATATGTCTCTGGAGTCATCTCATTCAGCTGCATTCAAATGATGTCAGCTCGAATTTTCCAGCAGCTTTATTACTTTGTGAATTGCCCTCGTTTAGTTGCAACTACTCGTGGCATCTACTTAGCCGCCCCGCCACGCCCACTCACTATGACTTGACATATAATTAAGGCAGTTGGCGTCTCTGAATGCTTTTCAGCTCTGTTTAAGAGCAGATATAAAAGTTGAGTTCCGCTTGACGTTCTCCAAATGTTGACACTTGAATTTTCGGGCTTGTTTACCTTTTGGACATTTCCTGGCTAACATCCTGTGGCACTTGCTGCTGCAACCGCGGCAGTAATAGCTAAACACGTGCAGCGTGGCGAAAAAAAAAACGTCTTTACGCAGAAGCTTTTCCGCTTTCTTAAAGCACTCGTCGCCTAGACAGAGTGGCAGGCGAGGCAAGCAACAGAAATGAGAAAAAGATAAAATAGAATGGAAATTCCAGCACTTGCGTGTTTTCGCATTTTATTTTCCTTACAATTGTCGGCGCGAAACTGCATAAACTATCAGAAGCAGCTGGAGCAGAAGTGGAGGCGCTTGGTGTGGGCGTTCGGGCGTTGTGGTACAGGAAAAGTTTGTGTCGCATTTTCATTGAAGCTCAAAGTGAGAGCTTCAACCGAGCATAGTTTACATTTTGTTTGTTTGTTTACTTCAAAATTGTAAATGGATTAGCCGTACAGTGAGAGAGCGCGCAGCAAGTCTGACAAATTGAATTTGTTACACTCGGAGCGATGAGAAGTTTTCAAAACTTTTGCTTGCATGGTTGAGGATATTGGACGTGTACACCGCTAGCATGCTAGAATTGCTATCGCTATAAGCCCCTGCCGCACAAAGTTTCTCAGCGAAAGTGTTGCAAAATAAATTGCACCACTAACGGTAGCCGGAGGCAAGCTGAATGGGAACGAGCCAAGTGCCCCATTCTGTATGTGGATGCCATTTGTAGCTTGCCTGACTGATGAAACTACTGGCAAACAGCTATCAATACTTAGGTTGAGCTTAAAAACTACCAAACAAATGGATGATTAAGCTTAAATTGGGGTTTGTTCAGGTGCGGCTAAGTTATTTTCTACAACATTTCAACTGGAATTTCAATAGAAAATTAATCAAATTCGATTTAAAGCCGCAGAAAACGTTTATCATTGCTGCAAATCGCAGCCAATTTTGCGTAACAGTGCTGCCCACTTTGAAATAAAAGTGGTACTTATGGTGGAACAGTGCTACCCATAAACATAAATTCAGTTACATGCTCCTCAATGCGAAATCTACACACAGAGCCAACATAGCTTAACAGTTCGGCCCACATTACATTAAATGCTGCCCATTTCAGATTAAACGATGTTGTTAAATAAACGTGTAACCTATAATTACAGTGCGGCCTATTCAAATAAAAGCAGTTAAATTTTATTCAATGTGAAATGTAGTACACTGTAAGCCTAAAAGTGCTGCCCATTGTTGTTCGGCTATTTTGACTGGTAAATGATTTATAAATTACTCTCGTAATCGCAGTTAACTTATTGCTCAAGCTGTTGCGCAAATCGTTTGCCCTTAGGCTAATTTGTATTACTAAATTATTGCCACGTACACATCACATTTGGTGCATGTAATCTAAAATATGCTACGGCCACGCCCCGACACTTTAATAAACCCTTTGCTAGTTATGTTAAATCCATGTAACGACCACTCGCCAAAATGATGCCCTTCCCCGTCTATATGTCATTTACATTATTATGATGAGATGCAAATCTCGTTAAAGGACACTTCAGTCAGCCCCCAGCCGGGTAGCCCGTCACCCAGTTGCTGTCGCTGCTGCTGATGCTGCTGCTTTGTTGCTCTGTTGTTGCTTTTGTTGGCTTGTCCTTTTGCCATACTTCAATATGTGTGCCATATGCCTCAGTCTGGCGTGTCTCTCTATCTACATCCATGTGTGTGTGTGTGTGTGTGTGTTATTCTTATGCAAATTACATTTCCTGTGTTTGAGCTACAGCTTGTAGATACATGTGTACGTGTGTGTGCTGCTATTTTATGCTGTGTGTGTGTATGTGTGTGCTTATTTTGCATGCACACACATATACATATTTAGTTCAAAAATATTATACAATTCTTTTGAAAAAGTCAACGACAAACGGGCCAAAGCTCATAAATGTATGCTGCTCTCTTTCTATCTCTAACCAATTCCCGCTAGCTCTCTCCCTCTCTCTCTCTCGATGTCTCTTTTACACTCACACTTGCTGAGTGCATATTTGTGTCCTGTTATGACATATTTGTTGCTGGCGTCGAGTTTGTTTAGCATCTGATTTGCATTTGTAAACTTTACTATGTGTCATGTGTCCATTTGTTTTGTTAGCATTTTTGCAGATTTACGTATCAGTGGCAGGAATATACATAGGTACGTTTGCATGTATGTATGTCATATAGAAGGCAGCATATACCGCAGAAGCCACATGCCAACCGCCACCCACTGTGTCAGTTCACCTTTGAGGCTAGGGCCGCACACGTGCGCATTTTCATTTTTATTTGAAACTTATTAGTTGCTAGTGGATTTTATCATCAGTGAAATGCTGACACAGCACATAATACGCTTGCCAACAGCAGCAATATAAATTGCCAAACCAGCATGCTAAACATTTAAGCGCGGAGAGTAGAATTTAAGTATTTTAGTTTTAAAGCAGTTTATCACGTGCTCTCAACTGAAATTAACTTCAACCCAACTTAGCTTAGCTGTTAATTAAGTTGGCAAGTGTATAAGTGGTTCGTTGCATTGTAAATGTGTATTGAGAGCTTTTCGTTTTCCCCATTATTCGTTTTTTTTTTTTTGGGTCTTCTTTCAGTCTATGCTATGGCTGGTTAATGGCTGAGAGGCGGCACGTCTGACAATTGGGAAATTGGAAGTTAAAACCATTAAATAAATGAGCGTCACACAAGAGTCACCACAGAATCACATTGCCGGTGGATGCTGTAGCAGCTATTTGGCATTTTTATCTCTTTCGATTTGCACAGTCATTCAATAACCCGCCCAATTCGGTTCAGATTCAGTTCGGTTGCCAGAAATGCTTGTGCGCCCGCCCGCTCGCTCGCTCGGTTGGGGTCCTGGGCATGGTCGTGTGGGGAGGGAGTATTGGGAGCAGGCAGCCATTCTGATTTGATGCCGCACTTTCGACAAAAGGCAAAACAACAAGCCGGGCAAACAGGAAACCCTGTTTGAAAGTCAACAGTTTTAACCTAATCACAGTGGATTTTATTGCCCCGCTGTCAAATCGATACGAGAAGCGAACTGAAGATGCGCCCAAACCCGAAGATGTTGCCCCAGTTCAGCTCAGTTCAGCCCAGCCCAGAGCAGCGATTGTGGAGCGCCACAGGATGAGTTATCTGAAAGTCCCTGAAAGTCTAAAGAATCATTAGGACTTTAACGCCAGTGCTGCGTAAGAATTTTTGGGTGCGTTAAGTGCCTACAGGCACTTGGTTAGGGGGTCTGAAGGGTGACCATGCCGTAAGCTCCCAATGTTATTTATCTCTAGATTAAATGGATTTGTGTGCAAAATTGTCTATTTAGCTCAGTAGTTGTTTCTGCTGTTGAGGAAGCGAGCTCATTGTTTGAACTTTTCGCAACGTTCACGATTTGATTGAGTTTGAGCATGGTACGTGAAATGGGGACATGGCCACGGGAGGGAGGGGGATTTGACAATGGGAAGTGTAGCTTAACGCTTCACAATTTGCTGGTTTTAAAGGCAATTAGAACTGACAAGTGCCTGTCGATTGATTTGGATTGGACAACGTTCTGCTTTTGTCTGCTCGGCCCGAAACACGTTGTCAGAATTCCGTTGCGCTCCCAGTGTGTGTGTGTGTGTGTGTGTGTGTGTACGACCATTAAGTGGATGTCAACCGGCTGGGCACAGCGTGGCCCACTTTGAACTGGGTTAACCCATTTTGACAACTACTTCTATTTTCGATTTCTATTTGTGGCTAGCATTTGATTAAAGTAGAAAGGACAGTGCGGGAGCATCAGGCTATTGATTTAAGTTTATATTATTGGTAACTTGACTATTGACTCAAGGATGCTGTTTAAGAAATTTAGGCCAAACTTGGCCTGCGTTTGGTATACATGCATGCATACATGTATGCATATGCGCACATACACACGCACACATATGTATATACTTATAGACACAAAATGATAGTGTATTAGATTGCCAGCACCACTTTTTAACAAAACACTTATAATTAAGCCATGAAAAACTGGGGGGCTTACTTCAATTTATGAGTATAAGTAGAAGGGCAATATTCGTACGTTATTTTAAAAATGTGCAGCAAACTTGGACTGCATTTGATGTAAGAAAACATGCATACACATATGCATCCATACATGCGCACATACACACATGCATGCATGCATATACACATGCATATGGCTACATAAAATGCTAGCTTATAATTTATAATGGAAGCCTGCAGGGCTTACTTGTCTTCATGAGAATCGCATAGAACGGCAATGTATGGTATGCTTTAATGAAATGTATAGCGCTGAGTGAAGTAAACTTGGTGTGCGTTTGGCATAAGAAAACATACATGTATACATAAACATCCGCATGTATACATACATATATGCATGCACATATCCACATATCCACTCACATGCATATGCATATATGTACATAGCGTATTTATATTCATTCCGATTATATTAATATATACAGTGTCACGCAAATATATACACACTGGCGGGTATATCCCGGCCTTGCCCCTGGCCAGTTGTGTGCTTCAAATTTTGTAAATAAATTTTTCATCATTTCCCGTCCGTAGAAAATTTAAATATATACCCGTGCTATCTTGAGCTCAACGTCTGTTATATTTTACAAAGCTATTTGAAAATTAGTTTAAAGCAAATTTTCCACAAATTCAGCACACTTAGCGGGTAGATATTACAAAAGCTTCCCCCAAAATATCTTTACCCTCATTTTTCATCGAGGAAAGTGCGAAAAGTGTGAAAAACTTCTCAAATGATTTTTCATAAAGATCTTATAAAATTAATTTGAGCTCTAATCTTCGACCTTCGTTTCCACCAGGGGATGGATATTCGGAAAAGTTTTGAAGCAAACAAGTTGCAACTGTTTTTCCCCAATTTTTCACCCTTGCGGGTGGAATTTCAAAGTAGCAGCTAGTAACAATGCATTTCATAACGCGAAAGAGTGGAAAATAATAAATTCATGCAACTTGCCCAAGTACAATAGCTTATGCCAGACAACAATGCAATCGATTTAGGATACCTTTCATATTTCGTGCAAGCGATTTTCCATACAACGAAATTGTAATCTTAATGGGAAAATCGCTTTGGTACTGTCACTATTGGTACTTATCGATGACCTGTGCAATCGTTGGCAACCTTTCGATTACGAAGCAATGCAACTCTCCCATTTTTTTTACACAAACAATGCCAGCATCTACTCACAATAGAAGCTGTGAAAGCTCAGCTTACAGATTACAGTGGTCATACACACGAACTGACTCGTGCACAATGGCCTGGGCCAGGCAATTTAAAATAATAGTCTAATAAAGTTACTTAGCTGGCTCGCAACTGATTAGGTTGCCACTAGATGGGGCAAAGAGTTTCCAGTCTGTGGCGCTTACCCATCTTAAAGCCAATTTCCCCCAATTTTATTATTGCGCTTTTTCCAGTTGGACAGCCAGGCCACAATGGCAATAGTATCAGCACAACAACAAAAATGTCTTATTGACTGTGAGATACCCTGTGGATGTGTTGTGGGATATTGTATATATTTGTTTATAAATGATTGAAGACTTTTGAAGTGAAATAATAATAAAATCAATTAGAATAAAGAGCCCAATCGAATGGTGAACGAAAGAGTTTCATTCAACCGTTTTTCTTGCGGGTGGAATTTCAGTCATTCATTCACTCGGGCCAAACAGTTTTATATGTATATAAAGAGAGTCAGTGGATGAGGAAAGAATATCATTGCAAAGAATTTATGAAATATGAAGAATATTTTAATTAATTAAGAGTCGCATAGCCCTTGGCACTCGACTGGACAACAGGGTATGCAAACGTTGATTCGTTTGTTGCCGCGCTCGTTTGGGTAATGCGCCGCGTGCCTTCGCTGCTGTTTTTGCTGCTGTGGCGATGGCCTTTTTGTGCTTATGGGTGAGAAATGCTTTCTTTATGTATTAATAGTACTCCCTTCTGCACTCGAGAGCCAATGGGGGTGCCCAGTTTGGGGGGTATGTGAGCGTGTCGGGGGCATCGTCGAGCACATTTATACCGTGGAATGACTTTAGTGTTGTATCACGTAGTAAATAATTCCTTTGTGGCATTGTCTTGGTTGGCTTACGGCTTACGGCTTTCGGTTCTGGCTTTCAGCTTTGACTGTGCCCTATGCCTGTCCTTTAACAGCTTTCACTGTTTACCGTTGCTCTCTTTTGCTGCACCAGAACCTATTCATTCTATGGCGGGGCTGTGGGTCTGTGGGGGCGTGGGGTGTGAGGGCGTGAGATGTCTGCTTTTATTGTTACGCGGCAAATACAACATAAAAAAACGAACGTGTAAATGTTATTTCTTGATTTATTTTAGTGGAGCATGCAGATGCTTACGCCACCAATTTTTAAGGTTTTCGCCTTCGCACATTACACATAGGTAGACGTAAACGAATCAGAAAACGACTTCGACCGAAAAAATATAAAAGTTCTGCTTACCTTGCATATTTGTACATGTAAGTATATATGTGTATATATATGTTATCGGTGCATCATATAATATTACATGTGTGTGTCGCGAGTGTGTAGTTGTTTAGTTGTGTGTGTGTCCGTGTGTTTGACATTGTTGAGTTTGGCAAATTTTCGTTGCTTTGGCATTTTTCATTATTTATACCCTGTAAATGAAAATGAAAATATGTAAATAAGCATAGTGTACGTATCCGGCAAAAGTTGTCATCTTCTACTTCACAATTTCAGATAATAAAGATTCAGATAATAAGCTACCTTCTCCCATTCTTATAAAATTTGAAAGAATCTGATTTTTAGAGATATGCCATACTGAAACCCTGGAAAATTATTTAAGATCGCAATATGAACATAAAATTCATTGAATAACATTGTATTCAATTTTAGTAAAATTTTCTTCGATTTGCACAGCGAATTGGAATCACACAAATTGTGAGAACCTGGTCTAAGATTATCCAAAATTCATTATCCAAACAATAAATTTATCCGAAATTTTTCTTTGGTTGCAGTCACAAAAAATGTCTTGAAAACCTAAGAATAGTATGGCACATTCTATAAAATTTTCAAAAATTTTCTTTATTATTAAACAACCAAAGAAAAAATGTGTGTTCAGAAATAATTTTGCTAGTAGAAACTAGAGAAACGACTATGCTCGGCATGCCGAAGTGTATATACCCTTATAAGAAGTACATTTGACCCAATAAAATTTAACTAGTATCTCCAGATGGCTTGTAAGTAGAGAATACTATATGTATAACATATATGTATCTTTAAAAACAAAAAAAAAAAAAAAGTATCAAGATATTCCTCTATGGGCTTTAACTCTTATTAAAGGGAACATTATAGGCACATTGATTAAATTCTAATATATATTATCCATAAAAAACAATTCTGTTCTATTTGTTTAGGGTAGGGTATGTTGGCTTCGTTTTGTTAGCATTTCCTTTTTTTACGTTTTGTATGCATACCTTGTCGCAAACAAAATATATATATATATGTATATTTTTTGGATGCAAGAGAGTGAACATCGCGCATTTATACAATATTTGCGTTTCCTCTCAGCTCGTAAACGGCTGCCACTCCAAATATTATATTTTTATACCCTATAACAATAAAAATGAGCAAATATATAAATGCCTTAGAAAGGGTATAATAAAGTTGTGCAAATGCATGAAGAGCGCAAAAGGAGGCATTGCTAAACCTAAAGGATTTGTATATATTATATAAAAATATATTTATTGGAGCTGGAGGATCTCTTCGCATACGTAATTATAGTATGTTTTATTTACACTCGCACTTTCAATAAAGCATTGAAATATAAAAGTAAAACACATGTAAACAAATAATAAAAATAATTTGGGATTTTTAATGTTTATATATCTATATTTGCATTACGATTATTAAACCGTTTTCCATATTAAGCTCCCAGGTGTATTTGTGTCAGTTTGGGTCGCTTTGCACCTGTGTAAAGGGTATCTGTTTGTCAAGTATCTGCCATGAACTGAAGTGTTTTGCATGCTTTTTTTATTCGGGGTTTTGGTTTTCATGTTGTGTCTTGTGCCTGCCTGTTGACGCAAATTGCCAAAATTGCCTGCGGTTGTGTTTACATGGCGAATGTAACAGACAAGTGACAGCCGCACGCACCAAATTCAAATAAAAGCCAATGCCAATGCCTGCCAGGATGGTGCCTAGGGGGGTTTCGAGTGGGATCCAGTATTGCTGCTAGGGTGTTAAATGGGTGGTTTGGCGAGTGGAGGAGCAATCGTGCGTTACATTATTTAATTCTGACATGTGCTTGAGGTTTATATATGTACGAGTGTGTGTGGTTGTGTGAGTGTGAGTGTTGGTCTAGTGTCTGCCAATTCAAATTTAGGCTAATGTACCTTTGATATATGGATGCGGCTTTTCCTTTGCCTGCATATATCTATATATATATATATATATATATATGTATATATTAATATATATTTCTAAATCTGCATGTGTAGATAGCGCACAGTCATTTGTGGCCATCAATAAATAGATTGCCGTCTTTGATGATTTATTGCCTTTCAATACAATTTTTGTTTTCTCTAACAAACATAATCCCAGCCTTGTATAATATTTCTCCGTTTGGCATTCAGCACAAACTCCCTTTTTTTAATGCAATTCAACAATATTTCTTTGCTTTAAGATCTGTGCCGTGATTCCATTGTGGGTCCTGAAATGTTTGCTTTTCATTTTTGCCTCCACGTCTTGAGACATGAATTTAATTGCTTCGGCAATTTGAATGGCTCCAGCAGCTACTACTTTTCACTTTTTGCTCCTTGGGCTCCTTTGCTTTTTTTTATCAACAGGCTTTCAACAGTTTGCTGTTGTCGTAGACTCTGTTGATTCTGAGAGTCCTTTACATAAATTTCTTGGAGCATCAATAACTTGTATACTCCTTCATTTCCACAAGTGGGCTATACGGCCTAATAGTAGCTAAGTTGTTCACAAGGATCATTATATATGATTAATATCTACTTATATTTCAATTTAATAATAAACATGTACTTACCAAAAAGTTCACAGAAGCTCGCAAGATAGCTTTTAGTTTACGGCAGGTAATCAGACTAGTCTATGAATATATACTTAAGGCATAAGCTAGGTAAAGGCAAAGTCTATGTATATTCTAGTCTATGAATATATACTTAAGGCTTAAGTTAGGTAAAGGCAAAGTTAGTTAGTTAGTTCGTTATTTTTTTAAATTTGCAGCATGCGCTAATACTTGGCACAAGGGAACATACATGTATACATGTATACATGCATGCATGCATGCACATATATGCATGTACATGTTAATGCTTATGCGTTAAGCAAATCTGCCCCAGTTTCCTTCGTTGCTAACTTCAAAATTGTCACCACCTCCATCAAAGTCACTCTCTCATCCCACTTCTGTTCAGACTCCTCCTCGTGGTGCTCCGTTTTTTCTGCTACTTTTCTACTCCTGCTACTCCTCTGCTTCCTTCTTCTGCACTGTTGAAGCCTGTGGTAGTTAGTTAGATTCATGAGAATCGCAGAGTAGGGCAATATTTAAAATTACATGTTTAAAGTTACAACGCAGCGGGAAGTATAATTGGCCTGCGTTTGCTAAAAGAAAACATGCATGAATACATATGAATACATACTAACACATTTATATGCATGCTTACATATGTACAAATACAAACACATTTACTTGCGTGCACGCATATGTGCATACATGCATACATGCATACATGCACACAAATATATGCACACAGTCATGTATACATACGGCCACACAAAACGATAGTTTGTTAGATTTTCAACACCAAATAACACTTATAATTAAGCCAGGAAAAAGTGCAGGGTTTCCTTGAATTCATGAGAAGCAAGTAGTATTATATAATAATAGGTTTCTTTTATGTTTTTCCGAGCAGCATATGAAGTAAATTTAGTCTCCAGTTACAAAGGGAATGCACACATACATACTTGTATACATACATACATGCATGCACACATACGTACACTCTTGCATACGTGTTAATAAAGCACTTATAAGCATAGCTGCCCCAGTTGCCTCCATGGGCACCTTGAACATTGTTGTTGTCGCATCCTCCAAAGCCATTAATGTAACCTCCCGTTTCCGCTACTCTTCCTTATCCTCCTCTATACATCCAGCGCTGAATCTACCGCCTCCTTCAGTGTTGCACAATTCAAGACTTAATTGAGTTTGTGAGAATCGCGTAGTAGGGCAGTATTTAATAAAGTTGCAAACATTTTTTATCAATTTTTCACAAAATTTATGCAACTTCTATAAACCTTCCGTTCGGTGGGCAATTAATCCTTGATAAAGATACTTTAGGTCCGAGGAAAGGGTATTTCCTAGTGCAGCATTGGAAATTGATGCACTCCTACTTGTTGTATACACACTCGTATTTTATTAAAGCAAAGTTTAGCAGTGGACACTCTCTTGAAGGGGTGCTGTTTGCCCTTATCAAACGCTGCTTTGGGCAGTCGTTTTTCCACCTTTTTTTGTCCTCTCTTGTTCTTCTTCAGGTCGTGTTGTGTAAGAGTTTCTATCTGCAGCCGCAATAAATCTACCATCGCATATCTTTTGGCCCGCTCGTGTTTTTACAGCATCAACAAAATAACTCAAAGTGTCATCCGAGCTCTTGAAGTCTATTGTGTTGTGTTATGCCTTTGTTATTGTTCAGTATTGTTACTCTGGGCCTGCCCGGCTGGGTGCCTCGTGCCCCTAGCCTCCTCCTAGTGCCAACATCACTCCGGGCACTTTCTCGGAGCTATTTCCCTGAGATGTTTGCCATTGCTTATCCGAACAAAACGTTTGCGCTTTGAGGCTCTGCAATCGTTAGACGTAACACGTGTAACCTTTGTAACAATGCAAGTATTTGCCTGGCTTTCACAAAAATTGTAGCGATTGGTCCTTACGCCTATCTGAACACCTCCCACACCCCGACCAAAGGCACACCCCCCCCCCCCCCCCCCCCCCCCCCCTGTATAACCGGAAGCACCATTTTTATTAGGTGTGCCTTTATTGTCGGGCTCTGGGACACGGCACCTAGTCGAAACGTTTGTAAATCACTATGCTAGTCAATGAGGGGAGGGTGGGGTGGGGAGGGAGAGGCGGAGGAATGTGCCATTCGTGCATATATATTTATATATAAATATACTAACATATATGTGTTTTATTCATGACATTTTGGGCTTTGATAACAATCTAAGCAAAATGTACGGCATTGTTGGGCTCTCCATCTTGAAGAGCCCCAGATGTGCTCTCTGTGTGTGTGTGTTTGTCTCAGTGTGCGTAAAGGTGTTTTTCGCCCACGCAACCCTCGATTTCCCGTGGCACCTTTATGTATTTTGTATTTGATATTTCGCATTTGCTGTAGTCCCGCCCCGCTGCCCACTTTAACTTTTAGGAGCCTCAATGCCAATGCATAGAAATTATTATATATTATAAATCATATGATGCCATCACATTATGCTCAGCCATACAATTTCCCATAATCGTCAAGGACCTCCTCCAGCAGCGGCATCTAGGGAAATTTTCAACTTAAAACATTTGCGACCTTGACTTCCCCCTCACGTGTCACGAATGTTCAAAGTTCGAGATGGATGTGTGCGTGACGTCACACGAATCAACGAGACCGATTTTCGACACATTTAATTCACCTTAAATATCTATAGCATTAAAAAGCCTGTCATATAGCGTTTATATTATAGAATATATTATATAAATGATGAATATACTTTAGAGAGGTGAAATTATATGAATAATAATTTAAGGCTGAGTTCAAAATTTCATAGAACAACAAAAAATAAGATTCGAATTGTTATTTTGTTTTCCCTAACACTCTTTAAATAAAGAGATTAAAAAGAGTTGCAGTTCTCGCAGTCTAGTAGTATCTTGGCATAGTTGGAAAATGCTAATTTTGGATAGTGATCAAATTTAGCCCGCAACTTGCGTATGAACATATTCAGCGCTTGCAATATTTTTAGTGCAACGGGCAACAGTAAATAAAAACCTAAAGTGTTTCATTAAAGTTTTGGAAACTAATTTTGGAAAAATGAGAAACTAGAGCTTTTAACGAATCCAGGTTAATGAAACGCACTTCAAGGCAGGTTGTTGGTTCGAACTGTGAACCGTAACAGAATCAATTAGTTTGCAGCCCTGAACTTTAGCCCACACTCTCATAATATTAATAATAACATAACGAGCTACCTAAAATGCTGAATAATTATATTGTGTCAATATGTATAAAATTCGATTACATATGGAATAATTTGGGCATATATAAAATAATGCAACGTAATAATACGCCCCCACATTTATATATACATATATATATATAAATGTGTGAAGGAGCACCCACATTTTGCATGCTGATTGCACACACTTGATGCTAATTATTGTTTGTACTGTTCGCATTGATTGATTAATGTAATTTCTGGTTGTTTACTCTGCGTACTTCAAGCCGAAAACGCAAATACGTTTAATTTGCACGTATCAATGACCCCCCCAAAGTGGTCATAAAATGATTCAGATGGTTAACTTGACGATGGCGCGATGTAATAGGAAAACGCATTTTGATTGGCATTATTCGCGTTTGCTTATTCGAATTGTTTATTTAGACTTTAGATAATAATTAAATGGTATAGTACTAGATTAACGGCAACGATCAGCAGCTGATTAATATTAATTGATTAATTGATCCATTTGCAATACTTTTGAAAGCGCGCCAGTTGTTTTCAGTTTGTTTGTTTTGTTTATAGCATTTGTTTATAACATACACTTATTAACAAATATCACATAGATATTCTAGCTTAGCTGCTAACTTAATTCCTCTAGTTTACAAACGTTGGCCAACTCGTACTCGGCTTTTAATAATATTGTGACCCATTTTGCGGTCAGGCGAACCTAACCCATCTTTTGCATACCGCTTTCATCATATATGATTAATTTTTTCTTCTGTTTTTTGTTTTTCGTTGAAATATGTTTTGGCATTTTAGTTTGTGCATTATAATAATAAAACATTGGTGTGCTTAATACTATCCATCCTTAGATGTATATACAACATGTTCTTCGTCTTGAACTTTTGTTTTTCCTGGAAAACTCTTGTATTTTTGTTTTTTCTTCGTTTCTTTTCTTTTTTTTTTTTTCGTTGCTGATTATAGTAACTTTTCTTTGCGCGTAATTTCATAAGAATACTTTACTTTTGCGTCTGCGGATGTCTGCTTGGAAGTGAAGGTGAAATTAAAATGAGATCTTTTAGATACCAAAACAAAAAAAAATAGAAGTAAAAATAAAAAAAAAAATAATAATAAAGTTAAAGTTTTGCTTGTTTTCTCAAAGAGTTTTAACTTTTTTTTGATTCTTTTCCCCTTTATGTAATTTGTTTTTCTTCTATCTAGCCATCTTTTGTTTTTGTTTTTTTTTTTTCGCAAGAGTCTAGTCTAGACCTTATCGTCAAAGTTGGAGACGGGCCTGTAGGAGCGCTGTTTGGCATGCAGGCGCCTGATGTACCAGAGCAGGGCAGCAATGATAACGAACAGAAAAATCACTATAATGGGATAAAGATGTGCTGTGATATTATTCTGATGTACGACCTCCACAACCTTGGGAAAATCATGCATCTGGCAGGGCGGTGGCTGTGGGGCAGCAGCGGGGCTGCTGCTGGCAAAGTCGATCGGTTCAACACGTTGAGTGGTGCTGGTGGTGGTTGCAGATGTAGTTGTTGTGGTGACGGCGGCAGGTGGGGCAATGAGCAGCTCGGTTTGGGTTTCTAGATGCTGCTGATGCTGTTGCACCTGCTGCTCCTCGCTGTCGTAGCCATAGCCATCATCGTAGTTGCGCGGCTTCTCGTGCGGCATGGGTTCACCCTTGGGCCAGCAGACCGGGCAGCAGCTGTCCTTTAGAATAACCTGACGTTCGCGGGGACAGTTGACATGACCGCAGAAAGGTATTACGCATTTCTGCTCGCCCTTGACGCACTCACACTGATAGCAGCCATCCTCCCAATTTTCGCCGTCCTTGAAGAACGTGTTCAGGTTCTTTGATTCGCATATGGCATTGGTGCCCTCGTCGCAGCTCTGCTGACAAATCCGCGCGCCGGATGTGCACAAACAGCGCTGGCAGCTCTGCAACCAATAATAATCGGTGTCCCATACCTCGGTGCAGTTGGGCTCCCTTTTGCACTCATACTTGCCGCAACACTGGCCAGGCGTGTTCATCGCCTCCGGCTGCAGCTCGACCACAACCTCACCCTCCTCGCTGTTGCAGTCGGGAATGTAGCACGTCTTGCACACGCACTTCTTGGACAGACAGCACTGGGCAAAGAGCTCGTCCGGCACCAGGCTGCTGTTGAAAAAAGACTTCTCCGTGGTTGCAATTGCTGGACTGGCGCTGCCCACCGCATTCGAGCCGAACAGATCCACAGCATTTATCTCACTCATCTCTCGTATGGCACTGTCCTCCGGGCACTGCATGTCCGCATCAGCCGGACATGGTATCGGATCGCATAGCTGAGGAATGGGTGCCAAGTCCAATTCTGTTTGACAAAAAAACGGCACAAAAATTGAGAGAACATTTTTAGCAGCAGTCGACAAAATCACGTATTCACAATGAATGGATGGTGTACATGATGAAATGGATGGAAATATAGATGGCAGTATGACATCGATGAGGTTCCAAATTTTTACAGCATTTACAAAGAATGGATGTTATAGATGTTGGCACAGATGGAATGGATGTAAGTTTAGCTGAGAGGGGTTCCAAGTTTGTACAGTATTCACAAAGATAATGGTTAGAAGTGTAGCTGAGTTTTTACCGTGTTATAGATGATGACATAGGAGAGTATGACAGTAAGGGGGATGTTGTAAATTATGAAAAAGATGGACTAGATTTAAATAAAGTATGACATCAAGAGGGCTCCAAATATTAACAGTATTCACAATCACTGAATCATTCATGGATAGATAACGTAGATGATGGTGTAGTTGATGATATAGTTGATGATATAGGTGTTGATATAGGTGATGGAATGGATATATGTGTAGCTGAGTGTATGACATCGAGGATAAGATGAAATTTATGTAAATGTAGCTTTGCGGTTCCAAATTTGTATAGTATTTACAAAATATAAATGATAATATAGATGGATGTATGTGAGTGTCGTTGAGTGTATGACATTAGGGGTTTCCAAATATTTAATGTAATTTGTTGCCTTAGACATTTGTTGCGTTCAAAATGTTTTAAGAATTCAACATAATATAAAGGGTTCAATCTGGAAGCCAGAATTAATATTTGTATTGGCCTCTAATCGGGTTTTATTTAAGCATACATATGCAGCAGGTCTATCTTTTTTAGCTAATTAAGCTTACGCCCATTTTTATCGAAACAAACAAATGTTTACTTAAATGCAAGCATAGATGCAAATGAGCATTGATTTTATGCAAACAGATGTTACCCCTCATTTACCATTCCCATTTTTCTTTTTTGACCTTTTTGGATTAATGGAAATATAAATATAATTATAATTTAAACATATTAGCCTGCCTTCAAACAAGCGTTTCCAGAGAATTTCCCGAAACGCCTTCTTGAAACACCTTCTTATTAATTATATGTTAAGACTTTCATAGGAAGGCGAATTTTCTAGTCTCCAAGGAATTGCCATATATATATATGCATACACAAATTTTGACTTTAAGGAAATTATCAAACTTCAGTTAAACCAAGGACCCAAGAGTACCCTAATTAGGGTTCATCACCCACAGACCGTCTATATGCACAAAATGAAACGTAACCAGTTCTATTAACATCTTTTTATTTTATTTTACACTAGTCTGCAAATTCAGTGTGCATATATAATTAAAAATTAACGAGAAACTCGCAGCTTTCTTCGTGTCGCATTATCTCTAATTGAATCGACAATTTCTGCGGTGTCTGTGTGTGTGAGTGTTTGCGAGTGTGTCTCTCTCTCTGTGTGTGTGTGTGTGTGTGTGCGTGCTGTCGTATTCGTGTTGGCAACCTTTCACTAAAGTCTCGAATTTACCTTTACACTCAGCCGCACTTTTGTTTGCCAATTGGGTTTGGCAGCTGCGAAACTTTGCGGCTTCCTTTGAGCTCCAAGTTAATTTGTCATTTTCACTCGCCCATATAATGGGAATTTCTTTTTACTTTTATATTTTATTTTAATTTTTCGTATTCCCTCTTTGTTTTCCGCAGCATTTTTGGGGGATAAATAACAATGAACTTTGTCCTTTTACTTTTTTGCCCAATTCCTAAGTAAATCTCTCTTATATAAATCGACATGATTTGCTCGTGAAGGAATACGAGAATCTCGCAGCTTGCACAAATTATGAACTCCAGCTCCACTGGCCAGCAACCGCCCGCTCCTCCTTCCCCCTTACGCACTCTGCTTGGTGCCGCGTGTCTGAGGTCCTCAGCATGCAATGCCCCTGAACCACCTAATCACCCGCCCTGTCGCGTCACGCTGCCAGCTTTGAAGGCCCTTCAACAAACTTCTTACACTTTATTTAATTAAAGTTTGTTTTTTCTCCTAATTTTTTTTTTATTTTTTTATTCTTTTTAGATTTTGTCGGTCTCTGTCGTCGGCTCTTATCAGCGGGGCAGCTTAGACAGTTGGGACACTTGTTTCCCGCTCACATTTTGTATTGAGTGCGCAATTTGACTTTGAAGTGTAGCGCCAGGGCGGCGGGTCGCAACAGAGGGGTGGGGGGATTGGGGTTTAGAAGTATATACATATATGTATATGTATATATAATATACATATATGTATATACTATATATATATATATATGTAACAAAAGGCAGTGCTTGACAGAGCGAGAGGCAGAGACCATGTACTTAGGTTTAACACACACTTTAGGCAATTCGAATAACTCACAAATACCCTATATGCAGAACTTTAAAGAATATTTATAATTTACTTTATTGAAGAAGCTCATTCTTTCTACAAGCATCTCACACTTAAGTCAAGGGCAAGATTATGATATTTTTCAATATTTTTTTAATGATAAAGGATAGAAGATTGTTTGCCAAAATGTGGGTTAGGTCCAAGACTCTCCAAAATAGCTCCTATTCAGTGTTTGTTATCCAATTGAAAAATATATAATATATGTCTTTTCTTTGTATTATTTGCTGATCGAATTGCCGAAATGTTCAGCTTCTAAATAGACTCTGTATGTATAAAGTCTATCAGTTAGTTAACGCCTTACACAGATTGAACTGGTAGAAACGAAATATATATAAAGGCCAAGCACTGATTGTACGCAATATGCTAAACCCCCTCTTGATTCGCTTTCGTGTTTACAGGGTATTTTAAGCAGACCAAGCTACAAGAAAAATTTCAATGCTACTGCTAAGCGCAATAGTGTAAAATGTGAATGAATTAGCCTTCAGAGTGCGAGACTGCAATGCCAAGCAGCTGACAAGCTAAACAGTTGGCGAGTCAGCCAGTCAGAGGAGCCCGGGAGCAGGCCAAGCCAAGCCAAGCCAAGGCAGGCCAATCCCAATCAAGGCAGCTCCAAGTTGTGGCAGGAGCAGGGCTAGTCATACAACCAAGATAAAAACCGCACACTCGTGTGTGGCAAGCGGAAAGAGTGGCAATAACAGGACAAAGCATACAAAAAGTTGCAGCAGCATGGACAATTTTTTGTTTTTTTTTTGTAGTTTTTTGAACAATTTTTTTCTTTTATATTTTCCCTCTGTTAAACTTATAAACAGCGTGGAAAGTTTACCGTAAAGGCTAAAGTACATATACAACTCGAGTGTTTTGCATTTTATGTTGCATGAAAAGGAAAAGGGAAAAGAATAACGGGGGAAAAACTCTTTAAAGGAAAAACTTTTTTAATAATACAACGACAACGACAAAGACGACATCGACAAACGCAGGGGAGCGACAACGTTTTGTAGACTCTATGGGAAATTCGCCCACAAAAGTCACTGCAGCCGAACTGTGTGAGGAATTTAAATTGTTAGTTTATCTCTTGACACTGATTGGAATCACGATTTGAAAACATGTCTCTGCAGACAGCTGAGAGCTTGCTAGCTTAATGCCAGAACACATGGAAAATTTGTGGCAATGACAGGTAATCAGCAAAAGTTGCACTAAGCGCTGTCGGATTACACTAATCTTGACTGGAGCCAATCTTGAAGATGAAGATGAAGCGACAAAGCTTGAGGCAACTTTTTGGAAAAACATTGGATATACGATATGAAGCAGCTCTATTAACAGAGACAAGCTGAAAAGCAAAATCTTTGGTTATAATTTTAAGGCAGATCATCTCTATAAGATCTTTCCACGATCCTTGACAGTTCTCATATCCTCTTTTGGGAATTGAATGTATTTCAATGATCAGTCCTTAGAAAGTTGTTTGTGATAAGTTAAAACTAGGACGATCCTCAAAGACATTATTATCTATATAAAGCATGTAAAATTCGCATTAAAACTTCCTTCAATACATTCCAAAATATTTATAAATAATTCTTTAGACACTTCTCCCACTCCATGGTTTGTCCCTAGTCCCTTTACGCTTTGTTCGTTTTTATATAAATAATTTCGTTTCGGAGCTAATCTTTAATTATCTCAGTGCTAGCCCTGATATAACAAGGTCTAGTCAAGGTTTTGATTATTCAGGTTTTCACCCCTTAATGTTATTCCATAGAATCCTTTTGTTTCGGGGCCGCATTCATGTCGGGCGCGTTAACTGGTTGAGTGAACGCCTTGGCTAAATGGAATTCAATCAGGCTAATAGACATTGTGAGACAACGGAGACAGCCGACAACAACAACAACAGGGTGTCTGTCTGGTAATCGTGATTCAATTATGGACAAAGCATAACTGAAAAGCCCGGCCTCTCCAGGTGTGTGGCCCGTTCAGTAGTTGCTTAAACCTGGTGCCACTTAGTATGATGTTGCGGCTGCACAGCGCCCACTTGTTGTTGCACTTGCTAACGAGTGGCATGTTGCGTGCTATTCACCTGCTGAGCCAGCTGCTCGGCCTGATGGCTGCCACGAGGCCGCCCAGATTGACGGACGGCCTGGAACGGCTGCAGTGCAGCACCTATTGGCGTCTGTATGGCTATCTAGTCCTGCTGTTCGTATTGTGCTACTCTCCGTACGCCTTCTACATTGTGTACACCAGGATGGATTTTCTGCGCCAGAATCGTCTGCTGCTCATCGTGGGCTGTCATCGATACGCGCTGTTGCTGTGCGCGGCTCTCGTCACGCTTTACAGTCACACGACCAGGCAGCTGCGCATCATCGCGTGGGTAAATAGGCTGATTTGGTATCGCCACCAGCTATTTGGGCTGCTGCACACGACCAGGCTGCAGAAGGCGGCACGTGTGCTGCACACGCGTGACCATTTGACTATATACGTCTTGGCGCTGTCCATTGTGTGCTCCTGCAGCTACACAATGTTCATACTTCAGAACGATCCCATGGCACATCGCAGCCCAATGTATTTCTGTAGTGTGCTCTTCTTCTACGGCTGCCAGCTGAGTCTCCAGGTGTGCCTGGGACTCTATCTGCTGGGGCTGCTGCTGATTAGCCACCTGTCACATCACTCTAATATCCTGCTGGCCCAGATACTGGCCGATGTCGTGAACATTCAGCACGCACTGCTCGCACGCTGCCTGCCCAGCCGCCGGCGCTTGCACGAGGCCCAACAGAATTGGCTGGCCCTGGAGCTGTGGCGTCTCTGGCGCTTGCATGGCCAGCTGATGCAGCTTAGCAGCCGCCTCTGCTCGTTGAATAGCATTCAGTTGCTTGCGTTTGTGGTGTTTGCGTCCATTGAGCTCGTAATGCATTCGTTTTTCTCCTACTTTGTGACCTTTAGCCACTGGTGGCTACGCAAATTTGGCAAACCCGCCCCCTGGAATCCTCAAGGGACCATTTTTACCGTTTCCCTGTTTGTGCAGCTCACGCTGGTCGTTGTGCAGACGCATCGTCTGCGGCAGCTGTTTAGGACGACACGTCGCACTCTGAGAGAAGGCGCCCTGGCGTTGCCCGCCGACTGCAGCAAGGCTCTGAGGCAAACGGTAGGTATTGCGGGGCAAGAGAGAACAGCTACATGCGGAATGACAGAATTTAAATACCCTGGCAGACATAGATCATATCACATAATAGTCTGTCTAGACATAAAACTGTTTAAGCATTATTATGGAAAATTTTCCCTCCGAAACTATATAGATATATAGTATATGCTAAAGTAGAGCGATGTTAATAAAGTTAAACTTTTAAATTGGGAACACAGTGAATCTGGTTAAGATAGATTTGGTTGGAATATATCTTCAAAAGCTAATAAGCTTTACATATAAGATCGAACGTTTCTTTAGTAGCTATATATTATAAATTCATTGGGTAATATGAGTATAAGTATAAGTAGAGCCAGTTAATTAAGAAGTTTTCAGTTTACCATTTGATTTTTGATTAATGGTTTTTATGGATAGAGTGACTCACGATTGATTAAAAGCTGAGACATTATTTGTTATAGAAACAGATAGATAGACCTGAATCGTACTCAATTCTGAGTTGATGTTCTTAAGAATTTCCGAAATTTCCAGAAAATATATAAGAAAATCCATTATACAATATATATATATATATATATATATATATATATATATATATATATATATATATATATATATATATATATATATATATATATTCATTGTTTATTCATTGCAGCTGCATCTCTATGGACTCCACCTGCAGTTGAATGAACGCGTTTTTAATCTGACCGCCTGTGGACTCTTCGAGCTGAACAACGGCCTCTTATTTGGCATAGTGCAAACAATTATAATCTACACAATGATACTCATACAATTTGATAAGATCATGAACAGATAGGAGCAATAAAAATGATGTTTGCACAGATCGAGATATATGTATATAAATATATATGTACACACATAATTAAAGCAAATATTTGGCAGACTTACCTGTCGTTGCACTGGCGACGTTAAGCTGAATCCCGGCAAATATTGGCAGGCACATTATTAGCATATGGTATATGCACCTGGCCTCGTGCGGGTTCAACATTTTCCAGCCTTTAGACTGTAATTTGCTCAAGGGTTTCAGATCCAACAGAATCGATCTAACCTTGAAGCCTGCTCTCAAATGCTATCAGAGCTATATATTATATATATATTGTTCTGTATATTTGCTGCTGTTGCTTTTATTGCAAAATCAAAACCAATTGAATTTCGTTGTATTTCATCTGAAAGAGAGGAGAAGCAATATGAAATGAATTGTCAAATATTGTGCCGAGGTTTTATTCTCTTTTAATGAACACACTCTACACATATACATCTATATTATAGTTAAATCTCCTTCATAGGGTTGTCACGATACATGTAAAGCTTTGTTCGTGCCCGTTCCTTAAGAACTTTTAGAATACTGAGACAATATATCTCTAACTGCCGGCTTATACCTGGAGTACATATAAAAGTTAATATAGTAGATAGCTTTTTCCTCTTTAAATGATATTTGCAACATAGTTGAAAATTTGATTCTTCTCAAATATATTCAAATACAAGGAAATCTTAATATATTGCAAATAAAGATTAAACGTATTTATTATTATTATTATTTTATATACATATAGATATTTTTATGTGTGGCTTTCAGGCATCCTTATCAAGCTTTGAGCCGATTTCAACTAAAATATTATAGAGTATTTAGTGTACGGCATGGCGCAGATAAGTGTTTGCTGCTGTTTTGTTTATTTTAATTTAATTGCAGTGCAAAACAAGGCAGTAAACACACTGAGAAGCGTTACTAAGTCACAGGCGGACGAGTGGACCGGCGGACGGGTCTGTTGTATCACTGCTAAAAATAGCAACCTTTTTTGGATTTGTGCGAATAGTTTTAATGACCGGAGGCAACCCGAAAGCAACCCGGCAACCGGGCACACACACGGACACACGCACACAAACACACATTTTACTCGTATCTCGAACACACGCCGCAAAAACCGAAAACTGAAAAGTGTTTTTGGGGCCCCGAGTGGCAGCAAAGTAAAGCAGAAGCTGATAAACGTGCCACATGCGGCATGGGATGAGTTCAGGTAGTTGTTACTGCACAGAGACTCAGCCCTGAGATTGGGGCTCGCATCAATTTTGTTGCCTTTGCCGCATTCCATGAAGCTTACAGTGAACAGAAGGGACCCCGTCGTATCTTCTTTTCATATGCATTCAATCAATTGCTGAAATGATTGAAGGACTTCCACATGCAGTTGCCGCTACTAATGGGCCCATTGATGAGGTCGAGATGAAAGCTATTCTTGAGAGCCGTCAAGTTACCTTTAAAGTTTTGTTTCCACCTCGCTTTGTGCCTGAACAAATGACGGGACTGACCATGGCCTAGCTTCTCTTCGTATGCATTCAATCACATGCTAATGTGATTGAAGCACTTTCGCATGCAGTTGCAATTAACGAATGTATTGACAAGAGAGAGAGAGAGGGAGATATGAAGGTTATTCTCGAAAGCCTGAAAGTTATCCTTAAAGTTAGGTTTCAAGATTAATGCACTCAATCAAATGATTGAAGGCCTTTCGCGTGCAGATGTCGCAGTTTATATACCTCTTGGAAAGTGAGGAAGCATTTTCCAAGAGCTTGTATGCTACTTAAAAAATGCTTTGTTTAAATCTGGCGTACATTTTTTGGTACAATCAATCAAATGCCTAAATGATTGAAGGATTTTCGCTTACAACTGTCGCACCTGTCGGACTGAAAGGAAGCTGTTCCCAAGAGCGTGCAAGTTGCCCTTAAAGTTTAGTTTGAAGGTCACGTATATTTTTTGAATGCATTCTAAGCACTTTCGCTTGAAGCTGTCGCAGCTGATGTATCCATTCGAAAGAGAGCAAGCTATTCCCGAGAGCCTGCAAGTTACCTTAAAAGTGTGGCTCAAGCCTTTACTTGAAACGAGAACGAGAACTGTGAACACAATTGAAAACTATCAATCATGCAGTTAATCGAATTGTTAATTAATCAACAACAACGCCGATTGCACACTTCCGACTGCCTTTGAATGGAACGAAAACGTTTCAGCCCATAGAATAGCATTATAAATTGTTTGTGGTTTGGTTTGTGTGTGTGTCTGTGCGTCTAAGTTGAGTCTATTGAGTTTCAGTTCTTTATTATTCCAATTCAATGCACCGGCTGCATCAATTTGAGGCAACTCTCTAAATATTTACAATATTGATGACTTGACTCGGACAACCCATTTGGCTCTTCGAATTCTACCTCATTATTGATTGGACTGCAAGGGGATTCATGGATTACTCATTCAATGGCTTTGTTTACACCATGAATTGAGTGTATGATGACCGTCTGTTCAATTTGCAAAGAATGTGAACTATAAACAGCTAGGCAGAGTCATAATTCGATTATATTTTGGAATATTGAATAATAAAGTCTTTTATGAGGCAGTTTGTTTATGCATTTTCTGTTCTGCTAGACATGCAATTTACGTAATACTTGCAACAATATAAGTGCTATATATAAACTCAAATATAAATAGAAAAGCAAGGTATATTAAATAAATTGGTGTTTTTTTATAAAAGGAGTCTATTAGATCGTGTTAATTGGGAAAAGCTTAGAAACTTTCCTAGAAGAATATATTTTTTGCTTAAATGGAAAAACTTTTCATAATGTGGCCAAAATTTCAGCACAATTCGGTATTATTGGAGTTCAATTATGTGTCTAACAGTGCTTTCTCTTGACTCTAATGCTCCCTCTCTCTCTTTCTCTCCCCCTCCCCCTCTCTCCACTGCTCAAACTTTAATCTTTCTCCTGCTTTACCAACTTTCTTATCCAATTGCTTGGCAACAATACACGTTTAGCTTTGTATACTCTTTTATCTAACTATCTATTGTAGATATTTACTCATTCTTTTTTCCAGCTAATATTTCTGTTTGTACCAGGTGTAGTTATGTACGCGAAACTGTAATCTGTCTTTTGCTATGCCCGTCTTTTACTCTCTTTCTCGCTCTCTCAACATATTTGTGTAGATGACTAAACTTTGATAGCGCTTGGGCTCCGCGTACTACACTCTGCTCGTACTGGGGTCTTGAGCACTATGTTTGTCTGCTTAAAATCAACAACAACAACAACAACAACAACAGCAACAACCACGGAGATCTGCGAGCATAATGGAGCTTTGTAGTCGGCTGCGATAAGTACTTGCGTCTGCTTCTTGTGCCCTCTACACCCTGCTTGAGCACTCGCGTCTCATAGTACAGAGTTTGGCAGTAATTTTGTTGCTTTTTGCTTTTTGTTTTTTTTTTTTTTGTGTAAGTTTTTACCTCGAAAGCAAGATGAGCTTTATGATTGCCATAAATTTCACTTGAATGCGAAATCTGATGCATCTATTTCATGCCTTCGTTTTGCGCTTTTTAACTGTAGTTGTTGTTGTTGTTTTGCTGCTTTTTTGTTTTGTTATTTATCTTGAGATGCTACACATGCAAAACAGCAGCAACGTCGAAGTTGACGGTCTCCCCTCGTGTGCAAGTGTGTGCGTGTGTGTGTACAGAAATACTTATGCAGATATGAGTGATTGTTGTGTATGTGAGTGTGTGTGTGTATGCTGGCGTATTTACTCGTGTTCGCGTACAATAATTTCACGTTCAACAACTTTTGGCTTTTTTGATGAGCCAGCAGCAAAAGCAGCAGCAACAGCAGCACTTGAAAGGGAAGGCGAGCGGGTGGCAAACGCGGACTAGTGGGTAGCAATGTGCTGCTGAGCGAGGGGGTGCGGGCTGGCGGCCGTGTATGTGTGTGTGTGTGTGTGTGTGCGCGCGCTGTTGCTGCGGCTCGCTTGTTGCCATAGCTACCGCAGAAAATTAAGCTCGTCATCTCTTTTGCACGCATTGCAATCGGGCCAACATAGCCCGGCTCTGGATCTGGCTCTGGCTCTGACTCTGGCCGGGGCTGGGCCTGGACTGGGCTGGGCTGGCCGTCTCATCGGTTATGCTCTGGGCCTTTGCTTTAGTCTGTGGCCCGCCGTTTCGATCGACCCTTTAATACACTTGCAAAAAGGCATAATTGCTTTCGTTTTAAGTTTGCAGCGCAATGCATAAAATGCAAACTTCAGCTGAAACTGACGGCTCAAGTTTACCATGAGGTTACTCGTCGGATTTATCTTGGTCTTTATATAAATAAGATAAAAGTAGACAGGAGTTTTAAACAGTTTCTGTTTATAGATCTAGTAAATCATTTGACAATATCGTTTCAAGAGTTACCCAGACAGAGATAATTGACTTTAATACCAGGAAAAATTTTCTGCACAAATTCATATGTACATATTGCACGACCTGTGATTAAAAGGGTTGGTATGTTATCTAAAGCTTATACCGGAAAAAAAAGAACTGAACATAATAAAAGTTAACGAATTGTATTTTTTTTTAAGGATTTTATCTTGAAAGAACTGTACGCAATAATTTGCTGACGAACTTTGTGTATATTCAAAAAAAAAAAAACGAAAATGATTTTTGCATTTTGAGCAATAATTGTTTATCAGACGGACTCAAGATCATTTATCATTTGAAAAGGGTACCCAAAATAATTCCGGACAGCAACAGCAACAGCTACAGCAGCAGTCGTTGATTGGCAGAAGGCAATGCAAATCTTGAATTTATATAATTAATCATATTAATATAATCGGATTACTTGGGGATCGCCAGTTTAATATGCGCTTAAACTATAACTGACACATCCAATTGATGTCAACTTATGTCTCAGTTAGAATTTAACAGCGACCTTTACTGCATCATTTTTCGGGTGTTAAGGTTCACAGATCAGCGCCGAGTTTATGGGCAAAGAGTATGAAAGCTTCGACTCTTACTCTCAGAGTAAGCTTTGCTTTCTTGGGATGTGCTTGATGTTGTTGTTGTTTTTTTTCTTGCTTTTTCTTTTGCTCTGTTTTGTGTTTGCTCTGGTTTCAGCCACGGCTCAGCTTACTTGACAGCCGTCGAGGAGGCCTCTCAACTAGTTCACGCTTTACGCTTTAATAGACTTCCATGGCTCATTTTGGTACTTTCGGATAATGCGACCACAGCATACGCACGCAAACAAATACACACGCAAGCACACACACACACAACTCACGCACACGCATGCATACAGAGAGACATACACAATTATTCGATCATTGCTCGTTTATTGAGCGATATATTTATTTGCTTCCACCTTTTACGCATGTCGCTTTGCGCTTTTAACCTTGATTTTTGTGTAAACAAAATACACAAACACACGCATAGCAACTACAAATAATACACAGACACCGTCATGCAGCATATTCTCGTTTATGTGTGTGTGTGTGTTTGTGCTGCTGCTGCTGAGCAAAAAAAAGCTTTCGGCTTTGTGTGCGTTTTTCATTTGTCTCTCTGTGCGCGTGTGTGTGTGTGTGTGTGCGTTTGTTTAGTTTCTAGTTTACTGTACATTTATTAAGTTACCTATTTATAATTTGTTTATTATTTAGCAAATGCCAGTGAATAATGTTTAAATATAGTATTGGTCAAAGACAGAATCGACCATTAATGAATCTACACACATGGAGAATGGAATGGAACGGAACTGGAAACCCTAGCTCTACAATATAAACAATCTGCGACGAACGTATTTTCTTCTTTTTTTTTGTTTTTCTTGTCTAATATACACGCATATAGTATGTAGTATGTGACGTTATGCGCTGTGCTATGCTCATTTCATTTTCTGTGATATTATTAGATATGCGCTATCTTATCTATATAGCATACAGTTGCTGCCCCGTCTTTCTGTGTGCGCGTGTGTGTGTCTAACTATCCAAGGCCCCGCGCACTAGAATCAACAGAAAACCCAACATTGGCGGCGGCTTATATAATCGTCAATAATATGTGCATAGAGTCCCCCGATTATAAGGTGCGGAACCCTTTACTCCGGCAAGCCCAGAGACTGGGGCATGTTTTAGACGCAAAATGCCATCGCACAATACATTCATACTTATATAGATTATGTGCACAATCTGTGGAATGCGCACTGAGCGAAGTGGCGCGGCGCGGCGCTAGACGTAACGGAACGCTCTACACACCTGCCACGTAAATTTTGTAAGCTCTCCAACATTCAGAGCATAAATATCGTTTCTTTTGTACGTTCGCTGGCTGCGCCCCACGACTTCACATGCTGCTTGGCTTTGTCGCTCTGTGCAGTTTATTCACTTTACACCTCACTCTAAATTACACCTTATTTTCTTTTTCACCTCTTGCTTGCGCGCTTGTTTTTCGTCTCGCGTCACTCTGCTTTTGTTTTTGTTGTTGTTTTTTTGGCTTTAATTGCTGAATTACATTTACTTAGTTTTTCGTTTTCTTTTTCGTTTTTGTGGATCTTATAGCATCTTTGCTGTGTCTCACATCACATCACAACGCACACTGACACCGACTGGCCTAAAATTCTCGTGCTCGTGCCCCTTTTGGCTATCACTCGCTCACTAAACCGTTGAAGTTTGCGACATACAATTTTAAGCTCGCTGCTCGCTGCCCGCTGCTCGACGCTCGACGCTCGACACCGCACGACAGCGACGATCGTCTGGCAGCGCACAGTGGACGCGCGTCTAGAATTTAGTGCTCAAAAATTTCGACTCTTACGACAACATATCAACAACTGCTGCCTACCTGCTTTGACGGAGAGCTTCCTATGTGCACGGAGAATAGTCAATTTGAGCCGTATACAGTAGATATATTATCAACACAGCTTACATAGCTAAACATCAGCTGATCACCCACTGTCAGCCGGTTTGCGGCGCAGCAGCACTTAAACATTCAGGCTCTCACACTTCCACTCTTTCGCTCCCATTATAAGTGGTCAGCCGGCGAACCGGCTAGCCGGCAACCTGTGCTCTCGCCATTTCTGTTGCTCTTCTCAACGTATCGTCGTTATGCTCTCTTTGGTCAAAAGCTCTAATGAGCTTTGGGTAAACAAAACATTAGTATATGCATGCATAATTAAGTGTGTAAGTTTGTTTGTGTGTGTCTGTGTGTGTGCGTGTGTGTGTGCACGTATGTACGTTTGTACAAGATGGATATAGGCAATTCTTTTGGCAAACTTTTAACATGCGTCGCAAACAATTTTCGAGCACGCCATAAATTTTCACACACGCACACACATACACACAACAACAATCAAAAATGGTGCCGCTAAGGAATTTCTGGTGTGCGTTGAGTGCATCACACGCACTCGTCACGTGCATTAATTTCCATTCCAATTCCACGACCGATCGATCAATTATTCGCATATACATATGTACTTATATATTGTACATATATTGAATTAAAAGATCGTTGCCTTCATTCCGATTTCCAGGCCAAGGCGTGTGTAAAATGCAAATGCAAATCATGACAACACCCTCGCCCTGACGGATTAATGTAAAAATGCAGAAATACAATCGAATATGCATATTTAAATGTTTCCTTGGCATATGCCAAGTGCTTGCAGAGATTGTTCAGGTGACTAATTGCCCAGATCAGGGAGTATGACTAATTCTCAGGTGCTGTCATTGCATAAAATAGCTACAAAACTGATATTGTATAAATAAAGATGATCTTAACTGGGCATAGCCCCATTGTCAAAGAGCACCTTTAAATATTTTGAGCTTGTGATGTTTATGTGGAAAACTTGGGCGCTTTTATTTATTAACACTTTCGGAAATTGTGCCTCAATAGCAAAAAAAAGTGGATAAACATTTACAAAAATAAGGTAATATTTTGTTTTACGTCTAGCATTAATTTGCGCTTCAAAACGAGTCGAAAGTTCAAAAGCAATCCCATAAAAAGTAATTAATAAAAACTTTTCAAAATTGTTAATTAATTGGCATTCTGGCAAAATCGAAATATTAATAACGAACTTTTGCATATTTATCACATCAATTTCTCATTTAGTGTCAATAATTAATTAATATTTATTGCTCAATAAGATTTTTTGCCCATTAATATTTCATTTGCCTAACAGAAGTTCTTTTATGAGGCATTAAAAATAACAGAAATGATTATAGCATCAAATATGCTATTAGTTAGCAAATGTCCTGCTGCAGGATTCGTTACAATTTTGTCAAGTTTGTCATGTTTATTGTCGAGTTGTTATACTCTGATAATGGAGCTTAGTTGTAACTTAGTTGTGGCTGCTTAGATTGCCGCTACAATTGCCATTATATCTATAGTTTATTTCATTGTGCATTTGGCTTAACAATTTTCATGGTCAGTTGCCTCCGGTGCGACATTAACTGCCGCAGATAACAGCAAAAAGGCAGCCAAATCCCTATAATGAAATAAAAAGACATAGCCAAATAAAGCGACGACAGCTCAACAGGGCGACAGGGCGACAGGACGACAGCTCGACAGCTCGACAGGACGAACGCTCGACAGGACAAGAGCAGAAGCAAAGCCAAAATGAATAGCAGCAAAAGCAACAAAAACAACATCGATTTCACTTTAACGAGCTTGTAATGTCTCTAAGACGAGAGTAGTATATAAAAAGCGTTATGTATACGACATGTGTGCTTGCTCTGGGTGTATTTCACTGTCTCAGCCCGTCTTTGTGTGCGTGCTGTATGTGCGTGTGTGTGTGTGTGTGTGTGAATGAAAAGTTTCTGAGCGGCTGTCACAGCCTAATAGGATAATAACGAGCCAAGGCAAGCGAAAGTTGTTGCGCCTGCAACTTCCAAATAAAATATGTAGCCAAACAATAAACGATGATAAGGGGCCAAAGAACGTGTCGTTTACTCAGCCTGATCCTAGCCCCAATGAAGCTCAGCCTTCTCATCCTGGTAGTCATTATGCCAGTTCACTTAGCTCTTGCCGCCGAATCGGTTGGCTGTCCGAAAGGACAACGCCCGCTGGAAAAACTGATAAGCAAACGACTTGCGGCAAACTGCGCGTATAATGCCCGGCATATACCCTCCTTCCCCAACCCCGCCCCGAAAAAGAAAATCAAATAGCACAAGTAAGAATAATGCAATCGGGTCCAACTGACCGGGTAATACTCCTTCACAGTTCTTAGATATTTTATGCTTGAAACAATATTTTGATTTCTTAAATGAAAATTATAAATATCGAGTAGCTCGCTTTTATACCAAGCAGAATTTGTTCAGTTATTGAATAGCTTATTATTGAAGAGCTTGAAAATCGTATTATAAATTTAAATATTTATAGCCAAGAAAGATATAAAATAAAAAGGATTAAATACTGTAATAAAACAAAAAAATGTACATAAATGTTTTTTTTTTAAGTTTTAATTTATTAAAAAAATGTTGTTTTAAGATTTTCCTGGAGATCAAAACTTGTTCAAAACTTATTTTGTTTAGTAAATTGAGAGTTTTACTGTTATTACTTATACCTAAGAGTTTTTGTGCTTGGTAGACGCTGCTTTATGCTTACTTTTAGTTATTTCTATTAGGTTTTAAGTATCGCGAGTTAAATTTTCGCTGATTCCAACATAAATTTAGTCTAACTCAACATAAATTTAGTCTTCATTCGCATAAGCAGACGTATAGCCAATATACCCATTATACTTAGTGAACGAGTATATAAAGACCCTGAAGTGATGCGATGCGATGCGGCTTTTCAGTTGCCCATATGCGCCGGACAGAGCAGGGCAGGGCTGGGTAAGGCAGGGCAGGGCAGGGCAGCGAAGGGGAGCTGGAGTTAGAGCCGTAGTCGAAGCCAGATAGGCGTTCCTTGTAGCTGCCAAATGGTAATTTATGGGCGGTGCGCTGCCAAAACTGGTAGGCGGCTTTAAAACTGTTGCTAAATCGTAGTTGAAAGCTGAACGGATGCTGCATACCAATGGCAAATTGAATTTGCCGCCAGTTCGGCCTAATGTCAGGGATAAAGCAATGATACGAACGGGTCTTTAGTGGCAAAATCCCCATTTGTGCACCATCTCAAAGGTGGCTTTAAAGGCTAAACTGCCAACAGGGAATTGACTATGTCACTGAAGGGTGTTTGGCTTAAACGAATGACCTTGCTGCCACAAGTCCAGCTTAAAGTATCACATATGCTTTTTAGGGTTTAAGAAACTAGAAATGTGCTTTTTGCGAAAGCCCCAAACAGATTTTGGTCGATGAGCCAAGTTATAAACGCAAGCGATAAAGCCGTGCTGTTAAAAATGAATAAAGCTACAAATATTTTATTTATTTTGGAGTGCTGCCTTTAGGATTACGAGTCTAAAAGTCTCTGCATACTATTCCTCGTTTTGCATAAGCAATATATATATTAGAAGTCATGCTAAAAAGTTTGATTTTTTACTACAATACAGACAAGTCCAGGCAATATGCACTCAATTCCCTGCTTGGGGAAGGCTAAGGTTACGAGCTAGTTCCTTTCACTATTTCTATTTAGCATTATACTCTATTTGTCTACCTTTTGCGCCCAGCCACAACTGCTGTTGGTTAAGAAATTCAACAGATTTTCCACTGATTACTGGTTTTCTCTGCACACACACACACGCACACATAGAGAGAGAGAGAGAGAGGGAGAGAGAAAATCATCTCGACAGCTGTACAAACAAGTCATAATTTGACGAGGAAATCGTTGCCATCGTTTCGCTTCCTGCTTCCTGTTTCCTGTACATGGTCCCTTTTCCGTTATTTAGCCGTTAGTAGGACCCCTAAACGTTCATTGTTCAAAAATCCAAAACGAGTTATTTCTCTAGCGAAGTCTTTTGCCACCCCTCAGCGCCCGCTTAAGTTGAGCACTCACATCTTCATTTCCCTATCCTGTTCATCAGCTGGCAAAATGTCGCTCATTTATTTTGATTACCTTTTCAGAGGCGAACGGGAAAAGCGCCAACAGATTTACTCAGCTATGCGTTTTTCATTTCTTCATTTCATTTCATTACGTTTTATTTTTGCAGCACATTTTTAATATACCCCAGACCATTTGTAGTTTTATCTAGAGCTTCTCCGGACTGCCTCGGGTAGGGGAGGTCGACTCCTTTTCGGCTTTGCTTGGTTCGGTTTCCTCTTGAATTTTAGTTAAGAGCTGAATCATGGCCATCAGCGTTGATGAGCTTTATTCCCCGGTGACACTTTTCGCTTCGTACAAATTTAGTGTGGCAAATTTTACACACTCACAATCTTACACACACACATACACACACACAATGGGCAGTGGGCAATAATAAAGTTGCTAGAACTGAGTTACTTTTGCCAGCCCTCGCCCTTGATCCCGCCTTAGTCCCGCCTTGGTCCTGGCTTGGTCCTGCTGGGGTTTGGCTTCCGTTTCGTCTTGATTTTTGGTTTGCCGTTGTTACCAACGAAATTCCATTATGAATCCTTGCTCATTGTTTTGTGCACTGTCGGTTTGTGGGTTTATCAAGGGCATGCCCTTCCGTTTGCCTACCCCTAATCGCCCGCACTGCCTGCCCCTGCCCCATGCTTCGCACTGCCGTCGCATACACAAAATTAATATTACAATTTTTGCGCTGGGCCTGGTAATGGGTTCGGGGCCCGGGGTTCTGTCATAAGAGTGAAATTATTTCAGAAAGCATATTTCAAAATGAAATTTTCTTGCGGCTTTCTGCTAAAACAAATGTTTGGCCTGGCCGAGCAATGGGGTCTGCCGGTTGCGGCGGGTGGCGCGGCAGGCATTCGGGCCTGTTTTATAATGAAATAAATTTCATTTGCTCATTGAGTCGACAAGCAGCCTGGCCGACATGTGTGGCCAGGCATGAAGACGTTGTGGAATTTGCATGCATGTTGCTCACCAAAGTAGGACGGGCGCATTAGGACGGACTTTAAGTTTGTGGCCTGGCCGTGTGCTCAACGCCACAGTTAAGGTATTAGGTCTCGGCCAAAATGAAATATGACATGGCTGACAAAAGGATGGCTGGCAGCGCGCATCTATTGCCTGCACACACACACACACACACACCCACACACAAACACACGTGTCGTCTGAACCAGGAGCTGGCAGCAGCAGAAACCACTAACAGCAGCATGAGCAGGAGCATTTGACCAGCTGACGAGCAACACCCAATAGCAAATATTTTGCTTCATGTTGCGCACTATCGCTGGCTATAACAAAAACATCTGCCCCCTCCGCCCCGTCACCGCTGAGTCCCTGTATACCAGCTGTCCAGCTGGCTGTGCATTAAATGCCACTCTGGCAGCCAGTTCGCTTTAGTTTCACTCATTTCCAGGACGATGAAGATGATGATGACTGACCATAAGGATGAGCACGAGGATGAGGATGACGATGACGGTGACGTCCGGAGCCAGCCAAGGAATGTTGCGTCTGTTTGTTTGTTCGTTCGTAGGAAGTGGAGCCAAATGCTGTTGCAGCAGGCATTGAAAATTTTCCAGCTTGTGTCTTCGTTGCGTCAGCGTCATAATTACACCCTGTAGCTTTAAAATGTTCGAAAGCGGGCATATTGTTTGCTCATTCATGTTAAGCATGCAATACATTCCAAAGGGGGAAAATATATAATTCAAATATATACATATATTGTATGTGTTCTATATCAGAGAATATGTTTCAAGTTTCTTCCAATTTTAATCAGATGAGAAATCAAAAACTTTCGTACAATAAATTTCGTTCAATTTTTCACGAATGCGGGAAAAATTTCAGAAAACGATGAATAACAATTTTTTGAAAAGGCTTCGAAAAGAGGATTAAAGACGAGAAGATAAAACGAAAATATAAATTTCCTAAGCTTAAACTTTTCTGTCCCTTTTTTCTACTCATAGAGATTGGATTTTACCATTTTGATTAAATGAATTTTTACAAAGATCAGATGGTAAATCAAAAACTTTCAAAAAACCTTTTACCGCCAATTTTTCACAGTTACGGGTGGAATTTTCCGAAAACTCCCACATAGCTTTGCATTGATCAGTCTTCTATATATAGAATATATAGAACCGATATTGTATGCAGGTTTTTTTTACATTTGGAAAATTCCCTATATTTTCAATTTCTAAATATTTTCTAAAATATAAAAACTTCCGCTATTCATCCAAATATCAAATGACATGCTTGTGCTTAACCTCTCACCCATATTTTGAGTTACTTTGCATTTGATCAAGGGGTATTTTCCAGTCAAACACACGCCACTTGAGCTCTGCAGCTTGTCTTAAAGATAAACAAGTCGACATTTTGACAACCTAAATACGTGCTGGTAACAGGATGCGGCTAATGTGGCACTGGATATGACTTCAGCTGTTCATCTGGCTGCCGTTTTATGGAAAGTTCCATAAACTTTCCACAAATTATCGAAATCAACTTTCAGGCTTAAAGTTTGGTATATGCCTGCAATTTATATGTAAATTTGATTAAGAAAACACTGCAAGGCAGTTGTTATGCGACTTGGTTTTCTCTGATCCCAAACCAGCCGCAGCCTCCCTCCCTACCGCCACGCCCCTCTTTTCACGCTTGTCGTAAGTAATTGAAAGAAAAAATATGCATTTGACCAGCGTCGTCCTTTCGCTTAACTAATGTAATTTAAAATGGACGAGTGGCAAATTACTTGGCCTTAAAAACGCGCTGGCCCGCATATCCCCAGACTTCCCCTTGCCCGTCTCCCGCCACCCGCCACCCTTCACCCGCAGACTGAAATGCCGTTGCGTAAATTGCCCGGCGCAAATCCCTTGAAAACAAAAATTGTTAAAATAAATTGTGTGGGCACTCGCAAATTGGTTTGGCTTTATGCTTGGCTTAATTTGTAATTCAAATGTTCTACGCGAATGTTTGTTAAATGCGAACAGCGCGATCTGGCAACGCCAAGGATCGCTAACAAGTGCAGTGTGGTAAAACTCAAGGGAACTGTTTACACTGTTTGAAGTATATAATGCCTATATGTATTAATACCTGAACCTCTCTATGCGTTTCTCATTAATTCAAGCATGTTTTCAATAATTTTTATTTGTATTTTAATTAACATCAGGGGAGTTTGTCAGCACGTGTAAGAAAGTGAGATAGAGAAAGTTTATAGCTGGGATTTTATCAAGTGGAGCTGTGAAAATAGAGGGTTAATTTATTTTATTTTATAATATAGTATACAAGCGAGTATACCTCGGCCTTGCCCGTGGCACGTATAAAATTTATTCTTTCAAAGACCTGCGAACAACGTTTGAATTGGTTTAAAAATAAATATTAACATTCGGAGTCGGAGGTGAAAGTCAATAGATAGAATCCAATTCATTTAGAGTTTTGATATACAGATATATTTATATGCAGCTTGTATTAAGACAGATGAACTTAGACTTTGAGATCAATTCAACTGCCAGTCAAAATTAGAAATATATATTTAAGCTCAAAGTTGTGAGCCGTTTCCTATAAATAGCTACACTTTGACTTTGTCTTGGTTTAAATTATATCAGATATCTTATTTCGGACATGAGATACCTGTCAGCTTCATCCAATTAAAACATGGTCTATAATTATAGATATAACAAAACGATGCGCATGTTTTTTCTTCTTAAATTTCCCAATTAGCAATAATAAAGTTTATGAGACCTGAGCAGTCGCTGGAGAGCTACTTTCTTTAATCAAGCCACTTAAGTTCTATAAAAAATAGAACATAATTCTGTAAAATGCTGCCTACACACCCAGCTGCTGGCTATATGCAAAGAAATGTGTTTTCTTTTTTTCTGTTCTTTTCTTTTTTTTCACAGGAAAAATGGCCAATAAAACTGTCATCAAAAAGTTGTAAAGCAATGAAAAGAATTGAGAGAGTACGAGAAGAAAAAAAAAATGAGAAAAAAAAACAGAAAAATAACAATTGAGAAATTGAGAAGAGCTGGAAGGCAAAAGTTTCGCCGCCAGCTTTTGTACGAAAATGTATTAATAAATAATCGTAGATTTATGTTGCATATACACAAAAGCGATTTACATTTAAGGAAATGCACCCTTCCCCCTCGGAATTTTGTTGCAAATTATTTTGCACTCAATCAATTTGTGCTTAACTTGAGCGCAAATATCAGGCGACTATATGTATATATATATATGTGTGTTCTATATATATCAAAGTATTTATTTTTTGGCATTTTCGCTCGGGTCGCTTTTGTTATTGTTGTTAAAAAGTTTGCTCCACTCATAATTCCCGATTGCTCTTTTGTTCAATTCTGTAAAAGGGGGCGCCGGTGGGCCATGCCGCGCTTGATAGGGGGTGCGTGTGAAAAGGAGGGGGGGTTCGGGGGGGGGGGGTTGGTAAAACCAGCAGCCCGCATTGGCAAGTTGTTTTACGCAACATTTGCTGTGGCCAAGAAGCCCCAAAAGACCAAGAAGCAGCAAAGCCCAATGCCAACTTCAACTGAAAAGATGACTCGAACGTCTGTTTTCTTTACTTCTTTCCCTTTTTTTTCGCTAATTGGAAAAGTTGCAAGTTGTGCGGGCTGCGGTATGTGGGTAGCCCTCCCCCTTCACCGCATTTTATTCGCTAAATGTGCTCATCTGATGTTTTCAAGTTCTGAATATCCTAGTGACTGGCTGTCCATGGCGGCTTTTATGGCATTTGGAATGCTTATTAGCAGCTGACACGGCGTCAAAGTTTATAAAGCATGAGATTTTACACTCGTAATTGCCCATTAGACCACACTTGGTGGGCTAGACGAAAAATATATATATATTTGTATATATATAGATGTATATGTTTGTCTGGCTGTGATGGGCTCTGATGCCCCTTAAGCTGCGTCTTCCTGCGCTCTATGCCATTGTAATTACAATAACCGAATGACTTATATTTTGTGGCAAATGCCTGGCATCCGTTGCCCGTTGCTCGGTGCCCGTTGTCCGTTGTCTGTTGCCCATCGTAGCTGATAATTTTGGCTTCCAGGCGTTCCCTAAGACCAGAAACCCCGTGCCTAAGACTAAGATCCCATTAGAGCGCCTGCGCGCTCTGAGCGAATCGAATAGTGGGAAATTTTTGTGTGTGTTTTCCTTTGGTTTTCCCTGTCAGCAGGACCAACTGGCAAAAGGTGTTCAATTCGGTTAGTCAGTCGACTGCCTCAAATGGCCGCGTGTGGCAGACAAAAGCGCATGAAAAATTCATGAGGGAAAAGTGCGTCATTATTATCAACACAACATCATCATCATCATCGTCAGCAACATCGTCGCTGTTGTCTGAATCGAACGTTGAGCGGCCAATGAACGGCTTTCAAATACCCAAAACATAGAGCCCTAGTGAGACCTAGTACAACAGAAAAGCACGTCGTTAGGTGCTGCGAGCCAAGGTGTGTGTGGGCGAGTGTGTGTGTGTGTGGTTGTATGTGTGCGTGTATCGAGTATGTGGACAAGTGGCTAACCAAATACTTGACTTTCAGTTTGTGTAGTTTCCATAAAAATAAAAGAGAAATTTGAAAATGCAGACACTCAAAAAGCTGCCATTCAAATTGAATGGCAAATCGAAAAGTGCTTGACAAACGAGCGTAGCAAAAACAACAATATATGGGACAAGTGTGTGTGTGTGTGTGCGGTCAAAGGCAATACAAATACACAAGTGTTTCGCTCTCAATACACAACATACACAATAAATATGCGACACTATATATACGTATATATATATGCTTAGTATATAAACCATGTCACACAAAGAGGATATCTTGATTATTTGGCCATTCGATTCGGTTGTCCTCCCCCTAACCCTATCTCGAAATCGCGCCTGGCATCGCCTGTTCGTGAAACGAACTCAAGTATCTTTGAAATTTTTAACTACAAATTAGTTTTTGTGCGATATTCCCGCTTACCGTTTCGCTTGAATTGCGACAACTTTACGCATTGCATACTTTGCGGCGCGCACAAATAGCTATCATTTTGCAAGTTTCTTTCTGCTATTTAAGATAAGTTGGCCCACACACACGCACACACACAGAGACTGAGAAATGTTATTGAAGTTTAACTCTTGTTTGTAATAAAATAAAAACATTTATAACCGCAAAAGTTTTGCCTAGCATCAATTCTGAGTTAATTTTGCATAACAAAAAAGTTTATATTTTCGTTTCAGGCTCATAGCTTTGAGTGTGTGTGTGCCTGAGTGTGTGTGTGCGTGTGCGTGTGTTTCGCATTCGCCACAACAATGCCACAATATTTCTCATGTGTAAATTAAATGAAATTTCAGTAATTTATTCGCATGGAATTAATTGAATTCAACGAAAATTGCATTCACTCCGTGGACATGATGAATATTTTTTAATGGCATTTTTCGTAATTGATTTCAAACTGCAAGTCAAATTTTGACAGCATATTAAATTAACAGATATGCGCTGCAAAATCACATAAGGTAGCATGCGATATGCGATAATATCAAATTCCATATAGAAAATTACAAGCAGCTGTCTATGGACTGCGTTTATTTAAGAGGGAAATGCTTTCCATTTTGATATCATCTGTTTAATCGGTTGGCTAATCGTTGTATGCAGACCTTAAGCTGCTTACATGATGTTGTTGGGCTTAGAAGAAGATTGCGCGACGTCAGGTTTGCTTTAATCCTTTTTTTATTTAGCTGTCAGAGATTTGCGGACATCAAAAGCTGATGATAATAACAACAAGAACCTGTGCAACCGCAATACTCTATACACAATGAAATAAGAGCTAAAAACATGTGCTAGACTTTGAGTTTGAGGTTTCCAGCTTAAATTAGGTCTACAGAAAAAAAATTTAAAGAGACAGACAGATTAAAAGCCAATATACTTTATATTCCCTTGAAAAGAAGAGTACATTTAAATATTGTACTTTTTGCAAAATGAATCAAAATATAATAAGACAAAATTTAGAACTATATTTAAACAGACAAGCCGACCAAATACTAATATTTTTTTACTATTATTCCGACTGAATACATATATATTATTATGTTATATCATATCTAGGCAGTCAGGCAGATCATAAAACCTATATTACCTATATAATGCATTCGAGTAGCGAACAGTTTGGACTACTAAATTAGACTTTAATCGGAATGAAATCATAAACGATATCAAAATAAAACCAGGCAATATCTGTTTTAATATATTTATGTGCTTACAGCAGATTTACCCAGTTACCCAGTTTTCTTTAAGTAGTCATATTCAATTACCTTTCTCCCTTTCGCAGTTCTCAGATAAAACAATCATATGCGATTTAATGCGAGCTCTGTAAACTTGAGCCTGTCTCTCATTCTCTCAAATATGCCCAACTCTTTTCCTTTATCGTACTCTGGCCTGACTATGCGTTCTTTAAGCAATCAAATAAATACATAAATTTATAAAATCATAAAATGCCTGCCTAAAAGTATGCTTTATGCAGTTAAATGGAGTATTGTGGGAGATTTTCGGAACAGCTTTAGGCAGGCGTCAGTTATTAATTCGGTTATGGAAAAGTACATATTAATTAAGTTGTGCAACAGTAAAATTGCATGCATATTCAATACACGCATGCACTAAGCTGATATTTAATTTTATTATACACAATTAATTGGTCGAAATGGCAGAGAAAAGGGGTTTGCATTCGAAATAGAATGGAACCCAATTAAATATGCGCCACAAAAGTATGCTATGAAAAACAAAAATAGCAATTGAAACAGAAACAGTTTTCCATGCGGTGTAGGCGGGACGGGGCGGTGTGGGCAGTAGGATTAGGCCAGGCACACCGAAAAGTATGCTGGCGCCGTAATGCGGTAAAATTAGGCTGAATGTCATTTTCCGAAATTCATGCGGCAGTTACATAAAAGCCCATTAAAGACCCTTGGCCACTGGGCGTGGCATAGTTTATGGCATTTTAATCATTTAACAACGCTTTGGTTTGCAGTCAACATGCAAATTGCTGGGCGAGCTACGGAACAAACCAAACAGACCGAACCGAAGCCAGGAATACAATAAAAATTGCCTATAAATGGGCGGAAGGGCAGAACCTAAGGGAGTTAGGCTTGCGCCAGCGACTGTGGGCGTGGGCATGGGTGCGAGTGTACTCAATGCCAATGGCATGAATATAGTCGTACGCACAAGGACAGCAGCAAAGAGAAGGACAGCAACAGCAGGAGGAGGAGGAGGAGTAGCAGCAGCATCAGCAACCGGAACGTCAGTCAAACAGAACAACAACAAAGCGAAACTTCCGCATAGGATGCGAGGAAACGGAAGTTATTTTGGTCGTTTAAACGTACGGATCTATCTCATCTATTTGTGCTGCTATCTGCTGCTGATAATGGCAGCAGCTGGCAGCAACAATGTGGTAAATGGACTCAAATGCTACTGCAATCCCAAGGAATGCGATGTCATACGCGCCCTAGACTGCCCCGGCAAGGGCCTAATGCTCTGGGATCCCTGCCAGTAAGTTACACTCGACTCCACATAAATATCATTCATTTTATGCGATTCGGTTCGATTCGTATTCGCATGTGTGTGTGTGTTTGTGTGTACTTGCTCTAATTCTATATTCAATGTGCAGATGCTGTCGCATTTGCGCCAAAACTCTCGGCGAATCCTGCGGCGGACCCGGCGGCTTTTCCGGCCAATGCGAGCCGCCCCTTCAGTGTGTCACCAAATTGCCCATTAGCAGCGGCTTGGGCGTGTGCATGGGTAAGCAGCGAGTGCAAATATTAACTCATAAATAAATATGAATAGCTAATTCCAATATGCAAATACGAAACGGGTTTAACGTTTAGATAAACATAATAACATTCCATTTACCAACTACCATTAAATATACTAAGCGATAATCCATGATTAAGCGCAGAACAGAGAATAAAGAAATTTCTATAAGCAAATAAAGTTAATGAAATTGGAAAATTGGAAATTAGGTTAAAATTGAATAAACTGCGCTTTTGCATATTTATATTTTAGCCTGAATATACTTCATAGACATACGCGTCTAATATATGGCCCATAATCAATTGGTGTTGCTTTTCTTCCGCCAGATTTGCAACACCTGACAGCGCTGACATTTAATCAGCTTAGCAACTGCACGCAGAACGAGTCCATTGTCTTGGAGCCGGGCTGCGAGATAACCAATAAACGCTGCCAATGCTGGCCCTCGATGCGCACCTGTCTTAGCCAGTTGTCCAGGGATGGCGGCTCGCCAAGCAATTCCCGTTGGCATTTCAAAAATCTCGAGGTATATTCGTATATAACATATCTCTCTGGTGACAATCATTAATATTTCTTTGCAGGACTGCCAATTGAATTTGCAAAATCTCATTAAACTCGAATTGGAATTCGATGAAGACTATAAAATCTCACCGAGCAAATTTACATACAAAAAGCTGCGCAGAAAGCGAAAATCGTTGAGAAAACGCCTGTGAGTTAACACATTTTATATAATTTAATTATATTCATTTAAATTCTATTCCGTGCAGCATCATTTTGGAGGATGGCGACACCTCGCAGGCCATATAAAAGTCTCTCTTTCTCATAAATACAATTCTTGTACAGATAGTAATGCTTACTTCTATGAAATGTGGCTAATATAAATATGATGATAATAAACAGCATATGCATATACAAATACAAACAAACATATAAATATAAATACATATACATATACATATATATATATATATATATATATATACATACGTGCATGCATCGGGTATGGCAAATATAAACTATTTATTGTATGTAATCCCTAAGACATTTGTTACTTTATTGTTTTTAACAAAATATGTGCGCATACATAATGTATATAATATACATTGCGAATTTCTATTCCTAAACTAAAGACAAAACAAACAAGCAAACAAAAATAACTAAACAATAAAATTAAAAGCATTTTACGAATGTTTTTGCTTTCAAAAATAATGCGATTATGGCAAAGCATCGAAAATTGAAATTAAAATTGAAATAGATATATATATATATATATATATATACTATACATATACATGCATATATATGGCCTAAAATGGATGTGTTATATTTTTTGGGTGCGCTTTTGTAGTTTCTTATGTACAAGCTTTTTAAATTAATTATTTAAATATAACTTGAAATGTTACAATAGTTGTTGTTCCTGGTGATCTGTACTAATTTTAAAAAGTTTAGGCTCTAGAACTGAATGTTTTTTGTTCTATAGTACACTAAAAAACTATTTCTTCAATAAATTTCGCTGCTTGTAAAACTTTTTTTCATTTCAATTTCGCGCCAATGTCAACTATGCTGATAAGCTGATTGCTATGGAAAAAGTTACCCGTTTCACAGTTGCGGTTAAGGCAAAAAAACGTATGCGCTTTACAACACTGAAGAAATTCCTGCTACAATTCGCCGCGCCACAGCCTCAAAGTACACAGATTCATTCGCCGCTACAAACACACATTGCATACTTTTAGGCTTTCCGACTTATATCAAATCTGTTTTGCGCGTAAGTTGAACACCCTGTTCTTAAAGAAAATGGATGAATGGCTTTAACTCGGGCATTAGAAGACAACTTGTACTCTATAAATAAAGTATATATGCTATTGATCGGATTCAACAGCCAAGACGATCTGGCCATATCTATCAAAGCCGTTTCAAAATAGTCAAAAATCCCGCTTCTGTTCTTTATTATGCTAAGCGTTTGTTTTTGTAAGAGTATATGCATGTCTGTACTCATAAAATGTTTAAGAAGAAGCACATTTCAATGGATGATTTTGCCGACAACAAGGACATCGGCAACAACATCATCAGCTTTTATTATTTTCAGTCGTAGCAGATATGTCAATTCGGGCAAATTTGGTGGCAGTTCATCGGCAAGTATCGTATAGTTGCGTATTGCATAGAGCTTCTTCTAATATTAAAACTTGGGTATTACAATATATTATCTAATAAAAAAGCAATTTGTACTCACGCCGCGAAGTGGACATTTTTTGGGTAAATTGCTAACACTTTGAATACGTTTAAAGAACTTTCCGTAAATATTGTTGCCGTAGATGGAGCCCAGAAACTTGCAGCCATCGAGTTTATTGTTCGCTAGGTTTAGTTTGCTATTATCCTTTTTGAGCAGATCCATTTGAAAGACTATGCTGAACTCATTCTGGGTTTCGTATAGACTGAAAAAAACAGATACGGCGGGAGCAACGCGCTTACGGTGCAGGATACAGGTTAGTTCTTTCCCAATTGTGGGATCAACAATAACACAGGTAAAGTTGTGCAGCTCTATTGTAAAGGGTCGCTGTGGGAGGTAAGAAAAACTATTAAATGTAATCCCTAATGAGATAATATAAATCAAATTCGATGCCCACCTTGCCTTGAGCAAGGCTCCACAGAGTGAGAAATAGCGGCCACTGCCAAGCGCGATAATCCATTTTGTTTGGCAAAAAGACTCCGTTTAAACAGCTCAACGCAGCCGGTTTTATAGAATGGGAAAGCTAAAAAACGACAACAAATAAATAAAATTCATTTTAATAGAGCAAAATTATAATGAATGTAATGTATATTTAATATCTATATTGATAAGCAACGAAATTAATTGTTCAATGCATCATTAACATTTGTCGTTTCGTTAGTTGTTTCTTTTTTTTAACAAAACAAGGGTTAATTTTAATTTATGGAACGAAATTGTGAGAAAGCTTCTGAGTCCATTCCATCCGATAGCTACAGAGAATTTCAATCAGAAATATTTGTTGGATTAGCTGGGTTAAGACTTTAAGGCACAATTTGTGAATATAATTTTAAAATATTAAAAGCCAGGTTCTAAAATTCCGGAATAACCGTTTCACATTTTATCCTTTTTACGGAAATCCTTTAGCAGCATTTCGTACGAAAATCGTTTTGCAACACTAGGGGAAATTTCTGAAACATTGCGCGCCTCAATTTAAATTAAATTCGCCGTGCCTATTCAGATATTGAATCATACGATATATTGCAGTAGGACAAATTGTGGAACTATTTTATGTTGATTCCCTGAGCCCAATAAAAAGGAGTAAAAGTCCATAGACTATTAAATTGCAATTAAACTTGTTTGTTATCAAATATGGTTTGCCCTTCATTCCATTCCCTTACCATCCCTTAAATATATCTCTTTTCGAAAAGAATTAGGTGAGCAGATTCTCGGGGAGCATATATACAATACGAATGTTGTGTAGTGTAGTGGTATGTGAGACTAGAATCAACTTTGCTGTTGATGCTCATCTTGAATTTATATACGTTATGGGGTGGCGGATGAACTCTTCTATGCGTTACACATTTTATTACAAAATTATAATACTCTCTAGGTTGAGAGAGGGTATAAAAAATACACTTTAAAACAAATTGCAATACTCCTGTATAGAGACAGGAATAAAGAGCGTATAATTGATCAGAGTCCTTTTAATTTACAACAGCCGCCTCAATGAAGACATCGCCAATAGTCTGATCAAATTTCAATATTTTTAATCGCACGTGGTATGTCAAGGCGGGCATTGCGACAGGAATTTTGTCCAGTGTAATTGTTTAGTTGCGTATCTCAAAGAGTTTGTTCTAAAAGCCAAGTAATTTGATTTGTTATTTTTTGTAATAAGAACATTACACTACTTACGGCCTGAACCGGGCAGTTTTTGGGCAAATTGCCCAGTTTCTGCAGCCTGGTGAATATCTTGCCATAAAAGTTGTTTTTAAACGCGGACCTCAAGTACTGACAGCCATCGAGTTTGATATGAGCTACGCTCATTTTGGTGTTATCCCTTTTCAGAATATCAAAGTCCACCAGGACACTAAACTGTTTGACTGCCTCGTTGAGCTTGAAGCGCACGCTCATGGAAGGATCGTTGCGTTTTCTATTGAAAATGCAGCTGAACTCGTTCGTAATGGCAGGCACAAGGGCCACGCAGCTGAAGTTCTTGAGCGCCACAGTAAAAGGACGCTTTGTGAGTATAGTGAAAGTAAAAATGGAGAATGTTTAACTTAATCGGGAAATAAGTTAATTGCCTACCTAAGCCTGACCAAGTGCCAGTAGAGTCAGCATTAAGAGCTGCCACAGGCAAGCGCGGTTATTCATTATTTTTTAAAAAAAGAAGTCAGCTTGAAAGCGATTGTCAATGCTTTTTATACAAAAAAATAATCTAGATGACTTGCATAATAAACAAATATGTTGGAGCTTAATGAACTTTTAATGTGTGCATTAAAATAGTATACTAGATATATATTGGGTTAATTTATTGCACGTTTCAAATTGTGTCACAATTAGTTGTATTTGTATTTCTAACAGAAATCAATTACGTTGAGTTATATGCAATAATAAATATATTTCACCGATCAAGCTCGAATCTGGAAACCCACAAATCGAAACTTAAGCTAAACGGAGCTCCAATTTGTATATGTCTACTTTGCCTACTTTTAGGCAGCTTGTGTTTAGCAATTCGAAAGAATTGTTTTATTGTTTTTTGATTCTAACTTGTAATCAAGTTCTTAACATATATTGTAGACTTCTGTAGATCACAACATTTATGAATATAATGCAGTATGACTCGATTTTCGGGCAAACAGACAAAACTTGTGGCAGTCAAGTGGGGTCAGTTATTCAAAAGATCAAAGATTTGGCGCTTAAGTGTTTTTTGGAGTGGCACGCCGTGTTGTAGAATTGAAACAGAGTTTCGTTTATTGAGTTGTTATACTTTGGATTTTGTTGCTGTGCTTGGAGTGCGTTACAAATGATGTTGCGCACCTTTGTGGAGCAGACAAAAGCAATTAGACGCCGTCTTTTGACAAGCTGAATGAAATAGTTGCTGCTCGAGATCGAGTTGAAGGATTGAGGATTGAGGAATGCCAAGAAGCAGACGTTTATCGACTGGCCATAGCTCGGGCAGCTCGGGCAGCTCGATGTCGATGTCGATGTCTAACTGCCAATGAGTCGTCAAGAGTGCGGGGAGGGGCTACTGTGGCAAGCGCCGCACAATGTAGAAACTCGAGTGGAGATGGCAGTACAAAAAAGGTGTTAAAAAATTCTATCTTTTTATGCTCTCAATATGATTTGATGGACATTTACGATATGAGGCAAAAATGTTTTTATGCCAGTTGGCTTTGTTTTGTTTTTCTTTCTTTATTTGATTTTATATTATTTTACTCTTTCCCTGTGCCCGCCCCACGCCTATTGTTTCGGTTGTTTGACAAGCGATGCGTACAAATCAAAGCAGGCAACAAAACTGCTGGACCCGGCGCTGCTCGGCCGACTCTGGACTCGGTATCGCCACGAATCTCTTGAAGCTCGGCTTGTTTGATTAATAGCCGCACAATTGATATGTTAAGTGGTAAATTACGCCATTGGCACGCAAATGTGTCGCCCCGATAGACTCGACAAACGGCCAAATTGCTGTTCGTTTAAGGCGCCGCTAAGGTGCCAGCCTACCGGGCCGATCTCGATCTTATCTGGCAACCAAAAGGCGGAGCTACGTGTGCACAAAGTGATTTAATTTTGAATGGAGAAAGTTAAACAGCCGCTGCCACAATTATTCAATTACCCAAAGATCTAGTGGGCAGACTCAAATAACTCTATTTCATTTAGCTTCGATTTCGAATGGAAAACTCCACATGCCATCGAGTGGGGCTGAGCTGATGCCTAAATTAATAGCCATTAGTCCAATTTTAACACGCTTTTGGGCAGCAGCAGCAGCAGCAGCAACAACAATAACCGTCTATTTGGAACTTTATGGTCTCATTTATATAATTTAATAAAACTCAGAAAGGCAAAAAAAATACATTAAAGAAGTGAAAAAATGCACAGAAAACCATTTGAACCTTTTTGCATATTCCAAATACAATAGAGAATGTCATTAAAATTTTGCCACGCCGTAAAAGAAATCGATTAAAACACGAAAAATGGGAAAAAAAAGAACACACACAATCGTTGAAGTGTTATAAAAATCATTTAAATGTCGCAATCGCCATAGAGTTTTATGGCCTAGTCTCGTATGGCTGGGAGACTCGGGTCTACCCAGGCTCAGCCAACGCCGAATGCTCAACTAAAATGATTTAATTTCGAAACGTGTCGTGCACATTTTATGATCAATTTCTATATAAATATATATACGCTATATATACGTTTGTATATGGGTTGCCCATTATTGTCACTGTATATTTCTAATCGATTTATTTATATATTTTAAGACACGATATGGAAGGCGCTTGCTCTCAGCTTTTAGCTTAAAATATTCTCGATTTACTTAAAAATCTTATTTATTTTGATTAAATGAACTTTAGAATAGAAAAGCACAAAGCAGTTGCCCTAATGTTATGCAAACATGATTTATATGTTGAATAAGAAAATAAATTGGCAAAAACCAAACAAAAAATCACATATTACATAAACTCAAAGAAGTTCTCCAGCTTTGTCTATTAATGCGTTTTTTACAACTTTATCTTTGTAGAAGATCAAGAGAGTTGCCCTTATTTCGAATTTATTTAATGAAATTCTCAGCAGAACCCATAAATAAAGTAAGGCAAATTCTCTAAGCAACTTGTTGAAGTGTCATAAATAAAGCGAGAGCCAGCCATTGGGCCCTGGGCCAAAGCACCAGAGCAAAAGCTGCATAAAGCGCTTCAAGTGGTTGTCATTTAATAAACTACACACATCTGCAGCTGTGCATGTGTGTGTGTGCTGTGTGTTGTTGTGTGTCTTGTGTGTGCCTGCCGATTGCTGTTATATGATTTCATATATCATCAACATACGCTGGAGACGACCAACTCAGAGGAAGCTCTCGGCTCTCGCTGCTCACCCAACATAGGGCTGCCAGGCCGTTGTCTGTCTGACTCTTATCCCAATGCGCCCCGCCCCTGCCCCTTGGCACACCCTGGCCGACCAACTGCTTTCCCCCCTGGCTAGCCATTGAACAACTTGTTGAGCATTGCGCAGGCGTGCGGCATTTAGTTCAGGCTGTCCGCGTGCGCCTCTTGTTGTATTTTTTGATAACATTTTATTGTCCGCTTTATAAATTATTGGCGTTTGCCTCGTTCCCAGTTGCCAGTTGCCGGTTACCCAGAGGGGGGGGGCACGGCGGGTCTGGACTGGGTTTGGACTGGACCAAAAAGTATCCTTTTACGTGCACATTTTTTGGTATGCAGCGTGTGTCCAAATTTGTGCAGCGCAAATAAATACTAAAGTATATACTTAGACCCCCGTTCAGTTCAGTTCAGTTCAGTTCCGTTGGATTCGGTTCGGTTCGGGTTCTTGACGGCTCCGCACGGTTCTGTGTTGTTGGGCTGTGCGCGTGTTTTGGCCTTTTAGGGCTTGTCGCCCAACATAAAATTGAGTGTTGTTCTCGTTATTGTTGTTGTTGTTGCTGTTGGTAGTGTGAAAGTTGCTTTAAATATCGAGTAGCTGGTAGCTGAAAGAGTTGGCGGCTGCGAGGAGCTGCCAACAAATCAAACCATTTATGTCCGATCCTCGATCACAGCTCAAAAGACGCACATTCATCATCGTCAAGTGGCAGCAACAATTCAGCCCCGCACTCAGCCCCGCAAATGCAGTGCTCAAGTGCTCCCTGCACCTGTCTACCGAACTTCGGAGCTGTCCTTCAATTATATAGCACACCCGCTGTGCTCTACTGGAGCTGGGCTGAGCTGAGCACTGCTGAATTCTAACTGGAGCCCAGCTCATACACTGCTAGAACTTTACTTCTCGAGAGATAGACAGAGAGAGAGAGAGAGAGAGAGAGAGTGAGAAAGAGAGAGTGAGCAGGGCAGCGCTTAAATGTGGATTCTGTCTGGTATTTCAATTATGTCTTTAAACTCGGTATCTTATACGAGACTCACGGCGCATGATCAATCGAAATGATATAATTATATCCCAGAGCCGCTGGGCTCTGTGTAAATTGATATCAACAAATTACGCGAAAAAATTTCGAAAATATTAACGAATGTGAATGATATAATGATGAGATGACGATTGTGGAAGACACTGAGCAAAAATAATAATAATAATAATAACAGGGATATAAGAAATAACCATTATAGAAAATAAAAAAAATGTATAAATTTGTTAAAAAGTTGTCTTAAATGTTACAATTGGTGAATATTAAAAATGCTGAAATATGAAATTAATTATTAACAAAAAAAAACTTTTACTGGACTCCCAATTCCCTTCACTTTATCGAAACTTAATCGAATTTACAACAGACTCAGATCCAAATTTGTCCTAGTTTAATGTGAATTCTTAATGTTAACTAAAACATTATTAACTGTCTCGTTAATGTTTTTGTATATTTAAGTTGTATTCTTAATATTTAATAAAAAATTATTTACTCTTTCCTTATAGCTTGTTAGATAAGAATTCTTGCAGTGTATTGGCTCCCCTAATTATGCCCAATTTAAAAAGGGTTAATTAAGGCACAAAACGCAGCACACGAAATGTCCCCATCCGGGGCGTTATTAATATGCGACATTTCTGATATCTTTTTGCCCCAAAGGCATGAGACATGGCAGACGGGCAGACGGACAGACATAAAGGTACTAAGTCTGAGAGTCCTTCTGTGCGATCAATGCTACAAAATATATACAATAATTACATACAGCATTTGTCATAACACCAGATATGGACACAATGCTTGTTGCTGTTGGCCTGGCTGTTGGTTTGGGCGCGAATGGCCAACAGATCGGCTCCGGGCCAGGCCCAAACTATGCGACAAATGTACGCAAAAAATTGTAAATATCATCATCGACAACGTCGCATCAGCATCAGCAGAAGATCTTATGAGGGGGGCGGGGGGAGTGAGCGAGTGCTTGGTTAGGATGCCTACGAGCTAAAATGATGGGCATTTTATAAATAAAACAAAATCATAAATGATGCGCCTGCCAGAGGCAAGGACAGCCCTCAGATCTGACGGTTCCAAGTCACAGTTCGTTGGGCTTGGCGGGAGATTCGGGTGCTATAATAATTACAGCTGGAACGTTGGGGCCTTGGGGCAATGGGTAGACATTTCGCGCCGGAATTCGGAGCATTGTGTCATATTTAATACAGAAATTTTAATTAAACATAATTTGTAAGGACTGCACGTTTTTGCCAAACCAGAGCCCTTCACCTGCCCCGCTCAATAAGCCAGTCGGAGGAGCATGTCTGCGAGTATTCCCCAGTTGTTTTCCTCTGATTGCTCGTTGGCGATAGCTTTGGCTTATGCTTGAATAGAGTAATTTATAGCACTTTATGGCCAAGGCCCACATTGAATGACAGCAACCTGTGTCTAGCATTCTCAAAGAATGCCTTTGATCATATCGCAGGTCCATCGATTGAGCGATAACAACTGCAACCTGACATGCAAGTCCCATGAACCAGACAAATGGGGAACTAATATCCTAGACTATCTAACTATTTCTGTAGAAGTCTCGGTTGTGCGAAGCAAAAGAGCAGATTGATAATTTAAAAGCTGGCAGGCAAATCCCTTTTAAGTGAATACTTAAAGTGTATTCGATTGCCAACATAGTTTTTTTTTATATAATATTTATAATCAAAGCCAGTAGGGCTTACTTGAATTCATGAGAATCACATAGAAAGGCAATATTTAAAAATACGTTTTTTTTTATAATTTACAGCATAGAAGAAAGTACACCTGGTCTGCGCTAGCTATACGAATCATACAAAAATACAAAAATAAGTTTTTATCTTTAAGCTTACAGCATTACCTTTCCACTCAAACTTTTCCAACTACATTGACCCGCCATTTGCAGAGCAGCCAAACATTCGAGGACAAGCAAAAGACCTTCCTTAATAAAAATAGGCAGCGGTTTAAACCATAAGGAAGCGGGTGCCAACGAGCAACTGCTGGTTAAAGCTACCTAATAGAGCTACACTAGACGGGTGGGGTCCAGCCCGTAAGCTGAATGCGTGTGATTTTTTCAAATGATTTGAACTAGTTCACAATGTTGACCCTTCGCTTGAGCCGCTTGCTGCATGGAACTGGCCAGTTAGAGGCCAGTCGCAGGCCACTTCTTGTCTGGCTGCCTACCAAATTGAACTCGGTTTGGTTGGCTCATCGCCGGGGGCCGCATTACATTTGCAAGACAACAATGGGCATTTGGCATTGGCAACTGCAGCGGCGTTGGGCGTTTTTATTTTTACAGATATTGTTTACTATTTTCCAAAGCCTAGGCCAGTTCCAGCTACAGCGTCAGCCTCAGCTCCAGCTCCAGCTACATCTCTAGCTGCAGCTTGAGGTCCAGCTCGTTTCAGATTGTGCTCGGCTGTGCCCTCTCATTGTTGTGCGGCTGCTCCAATCATCATTTTTGTAGATATTCGCTTGGTGATATATTTTGGGTGAGCGCTTCCGGCAAATCGGCGCTGCTGCGGTGCAGTGAAAGGTCAACTTGCGGCCAGGAGAAGCTGAAGCAAACTTCTGCCTGTTGCTGCTGCTGCCAGGGAGCTTGAGATTCGTGTGGCAGCCAAATAAACAAATCAAAGTGAGCAAATGTTTTGTCTCTGCCCCCGTCTCACTCTTTCTCAATCGCTCTCTCTCCCCCTGTCTCTATCTCTGTTGCATTGTGTTTGCGGTATGTGCTCAATTTTCTATAACATATTTGATCGGCGCGATCTTTGCGATCGCCTGACTTTCCATTTTCCACTTTTACAGCTTCGTGTGTGTGAGAAAAACTTATCGAATCGTTGCTATCAACGCCGCAAACGAACCCAACCAAAGGGAAGCAACAGCCTCAAATTAAGCTCAGGTGACCAAAGGCCAACGAGCTGACAAACCTTGGAATTTTTACCGCACGATCGCAGTGCAAAATGGTCACGGATTAGAGCATTGCAGAAGTGCCATATGACAGCAGCTCACAGATAAACGGCTTTGACATGCCGTTTCCAGATCTTAATTTGCTGATCTACAGTCCACACTGAAGCGAATTATATTTCCCAAAAACAAACTGTCCGCCAAAGGTTTAAGGTTGAGCGATCAAAACAGGACTTTGGACTGGGACATCCGAAGGATTTGTTAGTTGATCTTTGACTGAAAGACTGAAGCGGAATTTCCACAGCGAAGGGTCTTTAATAATTAGTCATCGATCTATAGATCCTCTAAAGGTAAGTTTAGGGTAATAGGTAGACCTGACTAATTGAATGCTGGAAGCATATTAATGTCTGATCCATAGCAGGAGCTCCTACGCTAATGTAAGTATTAGGACCCAGTTAGTACACTTGGTGTCTAGGCTCTTAATAGTTGCTCTCCTTGAATGAGATGGTCAGCGATCTGCATCAAAGTCTCGCATGTCTACCAGTGCTTTCCCAAAACAAATCCCGTCCCAGACTCCCACACAGCCCCGAACACAACCACACACCCACATTGGCAACAGACATCAAACAATGATCACGAGTGATGCTGCATTGTGGTGCGGGTGCGGTTGCGATCGTTGCCCAGTTGCCAGTTGGTAGATCGATGCTGCCTGCCTATTGATGATAGTCAGCCTCGGCTTGGCTTTGAACGCCCTAAGGGCGTTGCGATTGAACTTGTTCCACATTTTGATTGTAATGCCGTTAGAGAGAGAGAGAGAGAGAGAGGGAGACGAACATTTTTTTGGCTGTATGGGAAAGCTGGGAGGGCAAGACAAATATGATTTTCAATTTGCTGTGATCGCTTTCACAAGATTTGCATTCCATTCCGGCTGACCATTAAACACTTGAGCAGCTTTAGTCAAAGTTCAATACGGGGTTCAACTGGATGAACTAACAGAGCTCTCTCAACCAACAGCGTTTTGATGGCCCATTAAATCGTCAAATGGAAACAGCCGCTGCGAGTACTCCAGTTGAAAACTGCAGCACCACAAATCAAAATATTTATGGCCCAAGCGAATAAGAGCCGAAGAGCTGAAGAGCTGGAAAGCCGAACACAACCGTAGAGGCTAATGAGTCTTGAGCGTCTCTACAGCCGGAGCTTAAGGTGCTCGATATACCACCCAAGTTGAAGACTTTGCCTGTCGGGATGCACCGCATAAATAGCCACAAAGTGTGTCGTAAATGTCGTCGCGATCATATAATCATTTCCCTGCTCAGAGATGCGAGAGAGAGAGACAGAGAGAGAGGGGCTAGAGAAAGATCATCCAGTTTATCAGACGCGGTACAAAATGCAAATTTTTAAGAGTATAAACATAGCTGTGGCTGCTAGAACAAGTGCAGGACCCGCAGGCTGAGCTGAAAGTCAACCATAACTGTGCATCCATTTAAGCCCATTCCGATTCCCATTTCCATTCCCATTCCCAATGCGATTGCCATTCCCATTCCCGGAGTCAACTGTTGTGTACACTTTGGAGTTTATGTGTTTGGCATTGCGAAATGCGTTCGCATGCACATTTGAATCAATCGTTCAGTTGGATTGAAATTGCGGATTCCGATTTTTATGATCCGTGGACCGGTTGGGGAGCGACCACCGAGATGAGAGATCAGCCAGCGCTCTGCTGTCGCTTTGAACTGAACTGATATCATTTGGTCTTGTGACATTTAGCATCGCTAATTCATGCCAAATCACCCCAGGATTATGTTCATAAGCACACATTACGATTACACGTTTATTATAATTTAGGAGTTTAAGGCAACGGCTCACGTCCAGGCAGTAGGGGTACCACCGTCCAGCCTGGGAAAGCGTGTGACAAACTCAAAGACAGTCACCGCGAGCGGCAATTTGCAGATCACTTAGTATATTTATAGATTAGCGACCTAAAAAGGAGCCAAGGGAAAGTTGAGCACACAAAGTGCTAGCTGGCCACTTGATGCTTCAGTGAATTAAGATAAGGTGCTAAAAAATGAGACTTGCATCCAGGCAGACTCTCAGTCAGCTTGAGTAATAGAGTGCATATTTGACAAGGGAAAGCTGTTGCTCGAGTGCTGACACCGCACAAAGGTGACAAGATATTAGAGCGAATCTTCGACGTGGGGGTGGAGGCGGAGAGGGAAAACATGGCACTTCAAGGAAGCGAAAGTGAAGTGAAAAACAGGTGGAAATTTTCATTAAGATATGAACATTTGCAACTTGATAAAGGTAGTAAATAGGAAAGTAAGAGAATAATCAAAGCTAAGGATGTGGAGGATTATATGGATCTAAGCAGAGTTTCTGCATAAATAATTGTGATGATAATGAGTATAGAGAATATCCTGTATTGGAGTTCAGATTTATTAGGCTAATATCCCTAAATGGACAAATCGAATAAACAAGAGTTTAAACCAGAACATTATAAAGAAATGAATAAAGAGTTTAGGTCTGATTTCAACTGATATGTGATGTTGCTAAATCATTTTGGCAGTCAGGTGAAAATCGAAATGGGCTTGCGTGTTAAACCAAGGGCTGATACCTGCGGATAGCATCAGTTGGGGGAGGTGTTTAAAGGTAAGTGCAAGTGGGTTCGTTTGAAGTTCGTTGCGCTTGTTTGTGACATGCGCGCGGTTCCACCAATCAAGACAAGAAACGATCATCACATGAAGCGTCCGACAAGCAATGGGGCCAGTTAAGACTCGTAGGGTCTTGGGCTTTGGTTGGTGCTGAAGTGCGCCTTTGTTGTTTGGCTTGGCTAGATAGTTGGCTAGTTGGTTGGTTGTCTTCGCACTAATTGAGCATTTAAATGCAAGGTAATTACTTTTCTAACACCTTCATCAGTGGGACGTCTGTCAACCGGCGGCCTTTGATGCCCACTGCAAATTAGCATATAAATTGTCCCGTGTGAACATTAAGTCAAATGACATGTGAGTTTGTCAAAGAGCCGCTGCGAATGCCGCCACCAAAAGCTGACGGAAGAGAGCACCAGGACATGAGATGGTGAAAATCAACTCTCCTACCCCTCGTCCCCCGCAAAAACCAACTGAAGCCCCCTCCGCCGAGGTGATCATTAGCATACCGAACGTGCAACTAATTGGAAATGGAACAGTACAGTAAAGTCATGAATGGCGCTGCAGTTAGAACAAAAGCGTTGGGCATGCTAATGCCCGACAGCTTCAAGAATACCGAATTTGTGTACCCCTAAATCCTAACAAGCGGCGCCAGCCAGACGTCTTTATGGCTTCAACTTGTGTTCGTTTAAGCGGCCCTGGGGCTGCATTCGAAATGCGTCCAAAGGGCAATCAATTAATAAAGCATTAAAACAGTTACACGCTCACCCCAAGTCGAAGTCCCCGACTAACCCCCTCCCTTCCATTTGTATCTGCAACAACAGTTGCTGCGGCTGCGGTGTGGGCGAGTTTTTTGACCCGAGCTGGGGGCAGGAAACGCAGCGCGTTCTGAATGCCAAGGCGTACCGTCAACGATCGTCAAGAGTTGATGGTTCGTCGTCGTCGTCGTCGTCTTCGTCGTCGATCGCTGGATCGTTGCACAAATGCGCTTTGCATAACTGAGTAATTTCGTGGCAACTGGCGTTATGCACTTGTTGCCACAGAACAGACCCGAATGGGGCATGCACTGGCCACCGATCTAAGATCGGTTGGGTGGGCGGCGGGCATGCATCCGGTCAGATTTAATAGCGCTGCACATACATTTATAACATATATATGTATATGTGTATATGCATGTTGGCAGGCACTGCAAATCAAAACTGGGCATAGAAGATCATAAAAATTGATAAGTGAATTCATATATTCATCATAATTTATAATCGATGCGTTGCACTCGGCGTGTGCATGTGTGTGTGGGCCACCTACACACGTTAATTGATATTTATTGTTTTGCAGCTGTTTTCACCTGTTTTAAGGAAATGCCAAAATATTTATTTGTATGATTGATTTTAACCCGGATATCAACGGCATGCCCATTTCGTGATAAATTATAAACAATTATTTAGCAAATTTATCGGCTATTATTTTACATACTTGGTATTATAAACGATCGATAGGCACTTATTTATATCGTAGACATATAATTCACAACAGTATCTAAGTCGTGATCTTTCATCCTATTTAAAGTTATTTATATAAAATGAGACTATTTACGATCATTGAGCGTAATTTATGAGTAGAGATGTCGCAGTCATCGCTATGACGACTAGACTTGATCTTCACGAGTTTCAGTTCTAAGGACTGCAAATATTATTATTGGCAATGCTCTGTTACGATCTGGCATACGATATTTGCATGTTCTCGCATAGAGCGCAAGATGTGTGTGTTTGTTCATTGAGGGACTTTCCAGGCGATCTGTTCATTGACTACGTTATTTCCCGTAAGCTTAACTTGCGTGTGGCTTAGATAGATTATCGAGCATTAGACGGGGATCAGCAGCTCATGTTTTGCCCAGACAGTGACGAGCACAACTTGTGCAACGTTTTTTTTTTTCGAAATTCCAAAGCCAGGATCTGATCAAACAAGTCCCAAAGATAGAGTCGCTTCGAGCGGATTTAATTGAGATCAGTGCTCGCAGTCAGGGAGCAGAAGAGAAAGTGTGTGAAAAACCGCGAGAGCATTTGGAAAATTTGCCATGCGACAGATCAGAAACCGCAGCAGCTTCGACTTCCGTTAGGGGGTTTTGCCCAGTCCAAAATGCAGTTAACTCTTGATAATCTTGAACATGTGGGTACTGATCGTACGTGGTGCGTATATTAACATATCGTTAGTTTCAACATGATCTGATCCGTGGGAAGTTTGCGATCTGCTCTTGGCGGTCTGGTTCTAAATCAGCGGAAACTCCAACTAGCATTCGGATTTACTTGAACAAGCAAAGGGCTAAAGGCCAAATTTATGCAAATTCCTTGAACGAAAACATATTTTCTGACAAACCAAATGTCATAATTGTATCGTAATTATTATTTATGCTGTCATGCCCGATTATAAATGTCTCCCAATCGATGTTTGCCAAAAGTATTACGTGCTGCGATCAACCCCAAGATTGAAATCAGCGCCATTGTAGGGTGTTATCTGCGATCAAATAATCATAATTTTCATTTGCATAATTTCATAATTCTAATACAATACCAACTGTATGACCGTACGATGGTTTAATGTTAAGATGCTACGTGCCTGGCGATAGAGAATGTTCTTTCAAACTACCCATAGATTTTCTATAGTGCACACTAATAAGCGAAAGCCATATATCAATACGAAGGCAAAGCCATGAAACCAGTTTATTCTATATAAACACTAAACGTAATGAACACATTACCCAACACAATTAAACATAAGACACTTATCAGCTGGAAACCGAACCAACAACATATCAAATTCTGATATTTTGAGAAATTGGCCAAACACGTTTCATTGACTTTTCTTCGATTTCGCCGATTGATTTTGCGAATTTCTGAACAAATTTTGGCACAAAAGTTTTGGCCATAATGATACAAACGATGAGCATTATAAAGTGTTAGATAGATTGAATAAGATAAAAGAATCGAAGAGGATAAATAAGTTCGGTATATATTGTGATATACAGATAACCTATAGATATCAAATCTAGTTCTGATAGTTTCTAATATTAATGATATGCACAAGTTTATAGTACCAGTTGGTTAATTTAATGGTTACGGGGCAGTAACACATTATTAAAGCACCTCTGGAAATATTTCAATATTCTCGACTTGATTAGTTCCAAGACGTTTGGCTGCCCTTACATAACTACAACAAATTCATAAACTATGGTAAGTATTAACGACTTCAGCTGTTTAAGTTAATAAAAACTTGAAAAGTCATTGCAATTAATGAATAAATTACCATTGTTCGGTTGGCTAACAAAAACTGGCCCGATGATACATGGGCTCAAGCGACGTATTACAGGCCAAATCAAAGCATTTCAGACATTTATTCATTAATGGCCAAGTTGAGGCTGCTGCCGCTGGCTAACAAATAATCAGTCACAATATGTTTTGTATAAAAATGAAATATTAAAAAATTGTCTATAAAGCGTCAGGCCTTATCTTTGTGGACCAAAATGGTATATCAGATAATTGTTAGCGCATCCCAAATGCAAATTATTCACACATAATAACAATAACAAAGATGACAAAACACAAGACAAACAAAACGCCAAACAGCAAACCAAAAATAAAACAAGAAATCGCAGATACTGTTTTCTTTTGCGATGCCGAAGTCGTAATACCCTAACATATATATAGTAATTTGGTATGGTTCACAATTTTGGCAGGTTATTAAAGGGGGAGAACAAACAAATGGAAATCGAATATAATTTTTAGGTACATAAAATATATATATAGAATATGGTATTTTATGACATATATATATATTATCTTAACTTGGAAATATTTTTAACTGCTACAAATGCTGTGAAAAATGTAGATAGTCTGTCGACTAGGGTATTGCCAAAGTAAAGTAACTAAGCAATCATCTAGCTAGCGAGCTGTTAAATCAAAAATATGCAAATTGTTTCGAGAGCCACACGAGCTCAACACGAGCTACAGCCACAGCTACACGAACAGAGACAGATACAGATACAGATACAGCTACAGATACAGATACAACTACAGCTGTAGTAGATACAGATACAAAGTGTCTGTTGATTGATATGTGCTGTTGTTATATGGCCATTTGGCCAAATGATGCAATCAAACTATGTAAATGCGAACGAGTTGACTTTTTGACTTTTGTATTGCTCGAAACGGGGCAGGTAACAAGCAATCCGGCCTCAACTTGAGGCCTAATGCTAACCAATAGTCGTATTTAGTAGCTGCCTGTCATTTCCGACTCGCAGTTTTGTTATTTTTGTACATTTTTTTATGGCCAATTAAAAAGTTGACTCTTTTTTAACCGTAAAGTCAAAAAGTCAACGCATTTTTTAACATGCACCGTTTTTTAGCACACATACATATGCATACATGCTTTTTTAAGGCGGAAAGATCTAGTCTATGTGTGTCCTTGGCTTCGTTCTGTGGAATTCTGCACGCATTTTTTACGCAACTCTCTAGGGCAATTGACTTTTTTATGGATGCTACCAGTACGCTTAACGGTAATTTCGAGTTGCTGCATCTAGTAAAAAAAAAAAAAAAAACAATATTACAAGCCATATGCCTCGGCTCGCTTGGGCAAGGAGTCAGTCATCCCTTTTCCACTTAAGCGGAAAGTGTGATCTGCGGCTCGGGTTACTCGGCCTGCTCGACTTTTTATGGTTCCGCTGACTTTATGACTCGTCGCTGGCTGGCTTTTTTAGGCCAATTCTTGCGGCTACCTAAGCACGCGATTCTGTTACCTAATCGCTGGATCAGCATACCTAAGCTGCAGATTATCCTAGGATCATAATTATGATGAGCCAGCCCGTCGACGCGCCGCGCGTTCAACTCGTCGTCATCCTTGTTCTTTTTCGCGAGTTCGAGAACTCAAAAACCGAACCGCTATTTATTTTTTTGTTGTATGTTGTGCAGCGCATGCAAAAAACTTAAGCCGGGGGATTAAACCGGATTAAAAGTCACAATGTCGCACCGTTTGTCCTTATTTTTCAGTTTTTTGTCGTGCTTTCCTTTCGGGCTAACTAATTACGCTGGAAAATTACCCATTTGCTTTGTGCCCAGCAAACTACGGAAATTCGCAAAATTTTTACGAAACATTTTCGTCCGCCTTCTCTTTTTATTTGTTTTATTATAGCTGTGTGTGAGCAGGGGAAAAAAACGAAAAACGCGAACGGGCAAAGTCAGTTAAATTGAATCGATTAGAAAAAAACGATTCTGGAAGGTCGCTCAGGGCACCTAAGCAACGTCCCGGGCCTAGGTTCTATATTCTCTGACTTTTTTGCAAGCCTTTGTTTCATTTTTACCGTGGATTTACGCGGAATATGTCATTCTGTTGGGTTGACGCAATATTCAGTTTTCTTTTTTATGGCTAAAGGCAGAAGCGTATGTTGAGGTTAGGTTGCTGCTGTGGTAATCGTAGTCAAAGAACATCGTAGTGAGGGAACTACTGAAAAACTGTTCTAAGAACATGCAGACTTTAGTGGTAAAATATCCATCTTTGTGTATTAGTTAAGGTACATGTATTAGTGAGCTTTTGCTTGGAAGTTATCTGCGCTCTGTTTATCAACGCTGAGCTTTAAGCTCGGCAGCGTCTGTTTCCATGAGTGACATACGTGTGCGAAAGCTTGTGCCTCTGCCAAAGATCTCCTCCCCACAAACCGCATTTTACTAGGTTTCACACTTTCTACATTGTGTTCTTTAATGCTCGAGACAAAGGGATAACATAAAAGGGTTAATGTGTGCGTCCTAGCCAGGTAGTTCAGTAGCTCGAAGCAAATATAATGAAGGTGCATAAAAAGAGTTAACTTATCCTTTGTAAAGAGAAAAGGGCTGTTGATTTTGGAAAGGATTGTTTCTCTAGCGGCAATAAACTTAGAGAACTAAAGTCAATTGATAATAAAGAAGAGTTCATTTAAGAAGTTTCGGTGGCTAATGAAAATTATGGGTTATACGTAAAACAGAATTTTACTTTCAGATGAATTTTTTTTTATGAAAGAGTTGTAAACTGGTTAGAAAATTATCGACTCTTGAAACGTTTAAGAGATTTAAAAATAATATATTTTGACCATAAGGTCAATTTGGAATTTAATTAATTAAGTGAAGTGTGTTATATCCGAAAGGACTCATTATAGTAAATTTCAACAAATATGAGCTTTAATTTAAGCCAAGCGAATGTTGTAAAAATATATATACATATTTTTTTGATCAAATACCAAAGCAAAGCTGCTCAAACAATTCAATTAATCCAAATCGAACATTTTAAACGGTTTCTCTGCTTATATAAACCTAACCTCTCATAGTATAAGTTAGCAACTTCAACAGTTGAAGGCTCCGCCCATGCTAAATAAAATGAGCAACTGTTAAAAATGAAGTCAATGGCTGTGCATGTGTGTGTGTGTGTGTGAGTGTGCGTGTGTGAGTGCGAGAAAGCTTAGTTGCCCTTAACGTGCGACTTTTAATAAATAACCGAATAACGAATAATATCAGAGCAATGCAAATTGAGCGGGCCCCAAAATTGAGCGAGCGCGCGCCAGTGAGAGAGAGAGAGAGAGTAGGAGCGAGAGCGAGAGTAGCTCATTCATTGAATACTAACAGTGCGGCTAACAGCGCATTAACAGCGACTCAGACAGTCACTGTGACTCAGGTAAACTGAAGTCGTGAGAGCGCTGCACCATTGAGTGCAATCGACTTGCGCTCTGTGACTGTTGGTGTTGTTGTTACTGTTGGTGGTGGTAGTAAATATATGAGTACGCGATCGAGTCAGATGCTGAGACTGTGATTTATCAGAGAGCTACAAAAACATGTTACTGCTGCTAGTGGTGGTGTTTGTGTGTGTATGTGTGATTGGAGTACTGCTAGCCGCTGTTGTTGCATGTATATAGAGACTGGGAGTTGGCCAACCGAGCGACACACAGAAATGCTTCTTGCCAGCGACGAGTTTGAGCAAGAAATCAGTCGTCAGCTAGTAGCCCAGGTGTGAGTTACACACATCGTGAGTACAGAGCGCGTTGCGTGTATCTTAAGCCGAAACAGAGAATCACTTCAAACAGTTCCCAACGTTCAATTCTACGCAGCGACTGCTAAACAAACCCAAACAAAAAAAAATTAATACAATTTAAACAGACAGAGACTGATCCACACAGATCGCATAGTGCTGAAAAAGTGTTGTGAAAATACAAATTAAAATCTAAAGAAACTGCCACGTGCAATTAAAAAGTCATCAGCTATAAAATACACGACTTCCATACGCAAAAACCCAAACAGAAGAACCCAAGGTAAGTTTGCAAGATCTGTGAGGAAAAATATAAAAAAACACGCCCACGCCCAAAGTCAATTCACGTTTTGTTTTTGTCTACATTTGTTTTTTTTTTACTTTTCGGCCGGGTCGCAAGCAACGGCATATTTTTATGAGCCCTGTTTGCACTACTTTGATTTTTTACTGTTTCATGCGAAAAAATTGACACAGACACCCATACACCCATATACACACACACACACTCCGAGTTCAGTGCAGGCGAACATCTTTATACATTTTTTTTATTTGGGCGCAAAAAAATTGCCAACATATTTTTATGACACAACGTCAAGGTCTAGGACTCTATATAATTTTTTAGGCGTAATGACTTCATGTAAAAAAACACGCACACACACACGCGCACACGCAGACACCGTTTTCTACCTGCACAAATTGAAACAACGCATAGGGTTGCATAATTCCCGGCAGCTTAAGTTTTTTGCCTGCCCACGCAGATGATCATAAAAAAAGAAACCGTGTCTCAATGTTTTGCCAATTTTCGCCAACTATTTCCTATAAATGCTTATGCCAGGAGTAGCTCGAGCATCAGTCACACAGCAGCGCAGCAAACGAACAGAACGCGGAAAACGATACGAAAAGTGACGGAAATTCGATAAATTATCCGCAAAGAGCAAAATTTAAAAAACAAACACAACTAACTATTTTAATTGATAAACTTGGCTAGCTGCCAAAATGGTGTTCAACTTGGTTAGTTTCTAGACAGCTAAAAAGCACGCACAAAATGGATTATCAACTGAACTGAACCCGCTCAGAAAAGTGCAAAAATTGCTAGTGAAAAAATTAAATAACTAAAGGAATATATAAAAAATAAAAAAGTGAAATCAATTTATTTTATATCAGGAAAAATCTATTCACAAAATTAGTTTTTGGCAATGCCCAGTTCTTGCACTTTTCTCAGTGGGCAGCTCTTTTGAAATAGGCTGAGCTATTTTTGCTATCAATGGATTAAGCTTATGCTAAAGTTATATTTCTCTTCTTAACTCAACAGATGAATCAGACGTGCAAAGTGTGCGGTGAGCCAGCGGCGGGCTTTCATTTCGGCGCCTTCACATGCGAGGGCTGCAAGGTAAGTTGCGCATCCATGCAAACACACAGCAAACCATTTGGCGCTGTTTGGCTACTTGTGGCCCGTTTAGCTAATCCAATGCTCTGCCATCTCTCTCTTTCTCTCAACTACAGTCCTTCTTTGGACGCTCGTACAACAACATAAGCACCATTAGCGAGTGCAAGAACGATGGCAAATGCATTATTGATAAGAAGAACCGGACCACGTGCAAGGCCTGCCGTTTGCGCAAGTGCTACAATGTGGGCATGTCCAAGGGCGGCTCGCGCTATGGACGTCGCTCCAACTGGTTCAAGATACACTGTCTGCTGCAGGAGCACGAGCAGGCAGCCGCTGCGGCAGCTGGCAAGGCGCCGGGTCATGCCACCGGGTCGCCCATGAGTTCTCCCGGATTTGGTGACTTGGCCGCGCATCTGCAGCAACAGCAGCAGCAACATCAACAGCAGCAGCAACAACAGCATCAGCATCAACAGCAACAGCAGCGTCATCCACACCTGCCGCCGCTGCTTGGCTATACTGGCTATCATTTGCCGGAACACTTTGGTGCACGACATCCGGCTGATGCAGCCGCTGCTGCCGCCGCATTGCCCTTCTTCAGCATGATGGCCACACCACAGTCGGCATTCCAGCTGCCGCCTCACTTGCTATTCCCGGGCTATCATGCCAGCGCTGCTGCGGCGGCCGCTGCGGATGCTGCCTATCGCCAGGAGATGTACAAGCATCGCCAGAGCGTAGACTCCGCCGCCTCGGCCGAGTCGCACAGCCGCTACACGCCGCCAACTGTGGCAACAGTGGCTCAGCAGTCACAGCCACAGCCAGCGGCATCGCCCATTGACGTCTGCCTGGGCGCTGACGATGATGTGCAGTCACAGCATAGTCACAGTCACAGTCAGAGTCCACACACCATACACACGCCAGTTGCCATACGCGCCACGCCGCCGCAGCAGCTGCTGCCTGGTTTGACGACCGCCTCGCACTCCAGCTCCGCCTCGCCCACACCCAGCAAATCGCAGAGCAGCAGCCCACTGAGCTTTACGGCCAAAATGCAATCACTTTCACCTGTCTCCGTGTGCTCCATTGGCGGAGAAACAGCAGCAGCGAATGCAGCGGCATCGGCAGCCGCTGCCGCCCAAGATGGACCCATGGATCTGAGCATGAAAACGTCGCGCAGTTCGGTGCACAGTTTCAATGACAGCGACGTGTGCAGTCTGCAGGATGAGCACGAGTTGGCGCCGCGTCGCAAATACTATCAGCTGGAGGCCGAATGCACCACCATCACCAACACCACCAACAGCTGCAGCAGCAGCACCAGCACCAGCAGCAGCAACAGCTCCACATCCTCCACAGAGGCAGCCGTTGCCGTCAAGCGGCAGAAGCTCAACCCCATTGGCGGTGAGTCGCCGCCGTTTGGCGGTTTCGCTGTGACCCACAATGCGTCCAGCGCCATGCGCAGCATCTTTGTGTGTGTCTAGTGTGGTTGTGGGTGGAGCCAAAAGGCAATCAACTCATTTGCCTCGTCGTCGTCGTCGTCTGCGTCGTTGTTGTTGTTGTTATTTTTTCTCCGTTTAGTGTTGTTGGTATATATATTTTTTTGTATTTTTATCTTTTCGTGTGCGGTTTGAATTCGATTTGCGCCGTCGAAATTGAAATTTTTATGGACAGGTTTGAGAGCTGCGCCTGCGCTTAGAGAGTTGAAAAGAGACGGCTATAGCTGCAGCAAGCACACACACATACACACACAAACACACACACACACTATTGAGCTCAAATCCAAAAATTATTTTTACAAAAGAAAATGAAAAAAGTTTTAAAGTTTTTGTTTAATAGTCGCCAATTGTATATATGTTTTTTAAATATTAAATTTAACTAAATTCGAATTGTATTTTATAGAAGCAACAAACTCTAAACCCAATCCAATCAAAAAAAAAAAAAGAAAAAAAAAACAAAACATGTAAGCAAAACCCAACCCACCAAAAAAGCCCTCATTGTATTGTACATAAAATTTGTTTAGTCCTAGTTTGATTTTATAATTGATAAGTATTCTATTTTAGCTTTTAGTATTTGATCTTAAGATTGGCTTTTAAATTGATGCAAGAAAATAAATTAATATGAAAATGATATATATTAAAACTTTTATTTATGGCTGGGCCTTAATCGATTCGGTTTTGTATTTCATTTGAAGCTGAACCTTCAAAGCAAACCCTATAAATTCAATATTATATTAAACAAGGTAGAAACAAGTCGAACACCTTGAATATATTCTTCTCATTTACAAAATAGAAATATAAACTCGGATAGAGATTTGGAATCATCTTGAGATTGAATAAAATGATCTTTTTCTAGACAGCCTACTCATTTTCCAATTATGGACTATTTCATTATATTTTATCTCATTAAGAAAGAAAATTTGAAAACATTTATAAATCTGGGAAAAAGCAGAAAAAGAGCTACTAAATACCTGAAGAATTGATTTGATATAAATACAATTTATATTTTAATATTATAAAAATATATTTCTTATATATGAAGCTTAAACGTGAGCATTCAATTTATAGTTTAAGGGTGTCTATTTAAATGCAAAAACAAGCTGAGCATCAAATTTGTGATTCGATTTGGCTAAAAAGCATTTGATGTCAAAATTCTATTCAAGCTTTAGAGCGCACATATTCTACGACACGATACGATCAGTTCCATTCCAGAATTGATTGCCACGCGGCGAGTTTACTTTGTACTCAATCGTGGCGTTTGTATCTGAGACACGGGCGACAATTGGGGCGTGGCCAGAGGGGGGCTGGCGTTGTCAACGCCAAATGGGTTGGCATAAATTCATCAACGTAGCGACTGAAACATTTGTTGCAAGTCGATCGACGATCGTCAATGGGCGATGGACGATGGGTGATAATAAAACCGATATAGTAATGCTTAAGTGCCGGTCTGCCGTCTAATGCAATGATTGCTGTAAATTAAAAATGCCACAAATGTTACGCACAGATATTTGTCGTGAGGCCCCCGCTGCTTGATATGCTGTGGCCAGCATTATGGGTCTATGGCGGTTACACTCAGAAAACAATTTACTTCAAAATAACAACATGGCTGGAATGTAAACTCTTGCGAGAAGCTACAGAAAGTAGATATTGAATATGAGTACAAAATATCTTGTTTTTAGATAAATTGTACTTGTTTTATGTGATAACCAACCCAAAAGGTCGGCTTATTTCGCTCAGTGCATGTATCCAGTAGTCGTACTTATATGGGCTACTTATTGTTTGCATTGAGCCCGAAAAAGAGGCCTATAGACTGACTGACTGCGAGTCAACCACGTGCTGCTTCAAATAATAAACTTTATATTAACACATACAAAAGTCATACGCCTCGGCGTCGGTCAGAATTTTAATCACTTAATTAGGCAGTCGTCGAGCAGTCGCCCCCGAACTTTGTTTATGGGCTGCCCCAGACCAGACCAGACCCGACCAGACCACAGAGCCGCCAATGATGAATGGTACGAAAACTATGCAGGATCGGACAATGCGACAATCGGACGATCGGACGATCGAACGATCGAACTGCCTGCAAATATCGTTTACGAGCACATTGTAAAATGTGGCTATGTCAGAAAAGTTGACGCCTTAACGGACGACAATAAACAATGAACTGAACCCGAGAGAGCAACGAATGTCATCAATATGCATGATGAGCTGCTTGAGAAGGTGGTGCTGTTGGTGGTGGTGGTGATGGAGTTGGTGGTAGTGGTGGGTGCAGGGGCCAGCCGGGGCGGGTTGGGTCTCTTAAAGCCAGCGCACGCCATTGTGCGTTTTGTTTTATTTGTTGTCGTCTTAACTGCCGCCCGATCACATTCCAATGTGTGTTTTGTCGTCATTGTTTCTAAATTTATTTTTATAGTTTATTAAACAGTCAATAGTAGCACAAAGCCAACCAAAATTACGAACTAGCTACAGTGGGGCGAAACTTACATACCCTATCCGACGCAACTAAAACACAATGTGTGGTAAAATATTATTATGGATAACAATCAGTTTCCTTTTAATTCTCAACTGGTTAAAGCTTAATTTTAGCTTTACATAAAGAATAGCATTAGCTATATAAACATATTTTAGTGGAATAAAACGATACATCAACTATCAGCTGCACTAGTACGAAATGTATATAGCTAGACAAGTTCGTTGCCTAAGTCTTTTGTTTTTTAATTTTTATTTTCAGCTGTCAAACTGAAAAAGTGGTTCATTTGTATCGCTGCTCCAATCTCTCCAATCAAAAAGCCATTTAGAGAACAAAAGCCAACCAAACAAAATAAAATCGATGCGACATAGAAAACAAAATGAAAAGTATAACATTTCAAATTTTTATTGACTGTCAAAATGCAGGCGCCAAAATGCATTGACCGATACGGGAAGATAGATAGACAAGGTAGAAAACAAGCGGGTCCGATCAAATTACGTTAGCCCATTGGCGCCAGACTCCAATGCTGGGCCTGAACGCCAACCTTAGCTAAGCGTTGAGAGGCATTTAAACGCTTCAAAATGGTTTATTATGTATGCGACATGAAAGATGCATTATTAATAGAGTTACGACTCAGATATTTATGTATCTATGTATATATATATATATATATATATATATATATGTGCTTGTGTGCACTTTTCAGACATGGGTGCAGAGTAAGTTATGAGCACATCTTTAAAAATAGTGCACAACAGCTGGTGTTTTATCTAGTCGTAGCCACTGCCTTGACTTTAAAGTACCCCTTATAGTTGGGAACATGCTTATTAAATTATATATTTAATTGCTTGGCGCGCAGTTCTAATAATGCATCATCCAATCAGCTGTTAAGAATTTGCATTTGAAACTGACAGCGAACGAAAAATTATTGACACATGATAATGGAAACATGTTTTAATGAGAAATTATGCAAAACATGGCCAGCACACACTCACACACACACACACTGAGCAATTTTTCAACTCGGTTGGTTTCTGTGTCCGGTAGCGGCCTTAATTACTGTCCAAAGCTTCCTATAGCAGCCCATAGCTAGCCATAGTTTCTACAGTTTCTATATGCCATGTTTGGGGCGTGTTACGCTGTCTGACAAATAGTCAAAACAAACTAAGTATATGATGGTATGTCATATCTTTTTGTAGACAGCTGCCAGAGAATCGCTTTTATGTGCACGAGTGTGTGTGTGTGTCTGCTGAAGAGCCAGAGATCGTATTATTAAGATAAACTCCAAGTTGATGCCAAGCAAGTGTCAGCTAGACAATGCAGGAAGTAATTGCTATATAATGGAAATAACACAAATAGCCTATAATATATATACACATAGCATGGCTTTTAAATGGGAATTTATACAAAAATTATTTCGAAATAAATCATATTTTTGGTAGATTTCTGTATATTGCAGCTTAAATATTTTATTTAAATATTTATGACTTCTTTTGAGGAATTCCTTTATAATTGTAAAACACGTTGATTGATTTGCCTTATAAATTGATTTTCATTTCCGATGGAAATTTGTTACTTTTTGCTAAGAATCGAAGTGCTATATAAGATAGCTATCATTAAGTGTAAATCTTGTCGATTCCACGTAATTCCTAAAGCTGCCGAGCAAGTCTAAACGAGAGGTCAAGCGATCTACAGCATTTAGGCATCCAAAATACACACATCAATTTGAGTTACTGCATTTGAATGCCATCAAAAGCTATCGAGTAACGGTCAGCTCCATTGTTTCACGGCAGCGCCAAGAGATCGACATTAACCCATTTAAGGGCCGCCGAAAGTTAAGCAAACACTGGACCACAATCTGGGAACGATCTTTATTGATTTTGGATGCCCACAAACAAACTTGAGGTGCACATTTTGAAGTTTCATGGTGCGAGCGGCGCTTGGCTCACACGATGCTCTCGGCTTGTCAAGGAGCAGTTGAAGGAGGGGGAGCAGGCGCTGGCGGAGGCATTTTTTCGTTCAGCTTTGTAACTTTGGCTGGCGCTGGTAATTAGTGATCTGGTGCACTTGATATCCAGCTTAATTTAAACATTTCGTACACACCCAGAGCCATGCACACGCACTCCAACAAATCTGCTGTGGCACAGAGTGCAGGTACCTCAATTTCACCTCACTGCGCTCGGCCACAGCAGCTGCCAGTCACAGTTCGCGGTTCCCAAGTTTTTTTGCAGTTCCAGAGCCCTTCCTTAAGCTGCGTGCAGCGCATGCCATTCGTTTGTTGTTGTTGTTGTTGTTGTTCGCTTGATTTTGTTGTGTTCTCGTTTAAACGTTTATTTAACTTAAACGAACTTTGCGTGTCGATTAAAATGCAGCGATTAAGGTACGATGCTCAACATCCAGGCCCACAGATCTCAGAGGACTGGCCACAGCCACAATCGCAGTCTCCTCTGTCTTGTGTCTTGATCATTTCTGGCTCGACTCCAGTGCGTGTCCAGTGAACTTGCGGGTCAAGCTCAAGTCAAGCTTACGCATGCCAAGCTGGGCGCATTAGTAGCATCCAAAAGTGTATCTGTATCTGTGAATGCGAATGTATCTGTATCTGTGAGCGAGTGCTTGCTTGACCTGTGAGTAAATCCTTTAGCATGCCTCTGGCACCCAGCACTTTCTCTGCGTTCAGCTTGCTCTTAACGACAAATTTGCCCATTGTTCTGGCTGATGATGTCCTTTTGTCTTGTTTGGATGTGTGTGTGTGTGTGTGTGGTGGGCCCCCCTGGAACGCAACAGGACCACAGACCGCACACGGCTGCTGCGCCACAAATATTAATTTGTGCTTCCAGCACCTTTCGAACGATCTTTTCAGTCTTTCCTAACGAGTCCAGAGAGCTGCGAGATGCTTATCGCAATCGTATTGTAGATCTGGCCATTTGCTTGTGTTTTTGTTTTTTTTGTTATTTTTTTTAGTGTTTGGCTTATCTTGTTACCCTTAGTTTAGATTTGAGGGCCTGTGGTCCACAAGTGATTTTGATAGCTCGTAAAGAACTCAAAAATTGCCTTCAGTTTACGGGAAATAAGCCGCGTGCGTCTTACGTTTAGTAACCCGACACTGGAAAACTAACGACCACCGCAGCAGGAGCCGATCCAAAAATTTATGTTGTAGCTCATTAAATTAGTGTAAATGTGGGCTTGTGGTGTGGGTTAAGGAACAAGCTGGGGGTTAGGCATTAGAGGGAGTCCAGCAGCTGCTGCTCTGCCTCTTACAGGTGGCAAAGGCTTAGTCATTTATGCATCATTAGAACAGATAGCTAGCAGCCTGCTCTCCATTCGTCAAGCTATGTGTGTTCTCACCAAAAAAAAAGAAAGAAAACAGCTTGGCCCAGCAATCAGCGGCTCTGACACTTAAAGCTTCTTCAGCAGCTCGCAACACTTATGCGAACGATCCACGGTTTATTGTATGGTTAACTGATATGCTTAGTGCACGTATTAAGACCAGGCAGCAAGCAACCAGCAGCCAGGCAGCGAGCAGCAGCCGCCGCTTGGAAGCTGTGCAGCAGTGTCACTGTCAATGTCATTTACTTGGCAACCAGGCCACATGCACTTCTTGGCCAGGCTAAGGCGAGCAGCCAGCCAGCCAGATAGACAGTCAGACAGCGAGCCAGACAGCAGTTCAGCTGCTCGAATCTCTCAGCCTGCAGATCGTGTGATCCATTACCAAACGTGCGCGATCGTTTGCGCCCGTGTTAAGTGATATTTTTGTTTCTTCGCCTTCTTTTCGCCAAATACCCTTACGACAAAGGGACAAACTAATTGGTCATATAATTTGTGGAAAGCACTTGGCAATCACACGAAGTACATCAAATCTAATCTGATTCTCTTCTAAAAATGTATTCGATTTGCAAATTAAATTGAATTAAATATTTAATTTAAAAGGGATTTTTCGAATTTGTCTAGAGTATTTGGTATTCGTGCTGAATATGTTGAATTTGGACTTTTATATTGCTGCAAAGCTCTTCAGCATTGCAGCTTCAACTTCTTTTTTGGTTTTTTTTGCATTGACATTTGGTAAATATTGCCAAGGCTCAGCACACAGCATGAGCCGGGCCCAAAGCCAACATCCCATTGTTTGAGAGTGAGCCTCCAGAGTGAGCTGAACCTGTGGACTTAGCTGCTAGCTGCTGGCTGCTGGCTGTTGCCTGGTGGCTGCCAATGACTTGATTTGATTTTTATACTTGACTTTGCTCTTTTCATATGCAGAGCTAGGAGATCGGCCAACGAAACCGAACCAGAACCAGAGCCCGAACCGGAGCCAAAGAGCCAAGCAGGCAAAGCCAGAGGCACTCAATCAAGCCGCCTTTAGCCGGGAATTGTTTGTCTAGCGCACTTCGCTGGGCAACTCAGCACCTACCTCAGCACTTGTGGCCATCAACTGGGACCCGATGATGGTACTGGGCAACCTCTTCAGCACATTCTAATTAACTGCTCTAGCTGGTCAACACAAACGCGAGCAGCGAGCGTTTTGTTTAGCTGGCTTTTAACTTTTTAACTTCTACTCTGTGTATTTTTTCTTATTTTTGTTTATACCCTGTACCCATAAAACGGTTATAAGGGAGTATCATAAATGGTTTGCTAATGTATGTAACGCAGATCCATCGCTGCATATACGTGTAGATTTATACGTTGCAGCAGCTGTAAGGATGTATAAGCTGCAAGATCTCGGAGACTTTCAGATTGAATGATAAAAAGTCTGTTAAGCCATTAACTTGAATCTAGACTACAGTACGTTCGGCGCTCGTGACAAACAAATATATTTTGATCTATGCTACTTCGTTTTTTTTTGGGATGATAGCATAATAAGTACAGCACAGGGTATTTTGTAGGCGAGCATTCTTGACTAGCTTTTTTTACATTTTTTTTATGACACTCAAAGTGACCGACACGACGCGTCGCACAATAAACTCCTTTCATGCCCGTGGCACCATCTTGTTAGGCGGGATTCCTTTTCAGTTTCTGGACAACGTCCACCCGTCCATCTGTCTATTCGTCTGTCCGTCTGACTGTCTGTCTGTTTGCACAACATGATCTGGGCGAGAGTGCAGCTTATTAGACCAACCTGGCCCACGTATTGTTTGCCAACCATTTGGTAAGGATGCGCGCTGCGGCGGTCAGTTAAGAAACGAACAGCGAAAACAACAAAAATCAAGCCGTTGCCGACAAAACTATTTGACAAATGCAAACAATTTTCCCAGCCTACCGCTCTGAGTTTTCCATGTAAAATACAATAGTTTTTCTTAGCTTGTTATTAGAACACTTTTTGAACTGCTTTTAACCCGCTTCTTTTCTTTTACTCTTTTTTTACCAAAAAGGCCACTTAGGCACGAAACGAATCAGAGTCCAACTTCTATAGCCTCCCTCTATGACTCCGTCTTGCACTCGGACTCCGTCTCCATCTCTGTTTCGGATCTGTCTTGGTGCGTTATGATGTAATATGGCTTTTTGACTTTTGTAGACATGATAAAATACAAAACGTTGCGTGGCAGTTATATTGGCTAATGGCCCGAGCGGCCTTTTAGACCATTTGTGAGTGAAGGTGTCAGTGAGGCGCGTTGTCTTCAATGAATGCGCCCAGTCGCGGCGGCGGTGCCAGATCAAAGCCAACCAAAAAGAGCTCTTGTTCTTGGTGGTGCTTTGTGGAGCTGCTATTGACCATCGGCTAGTGGCACAGCCAGTGCCAGTGTGGTGCATGCGCTTGTGCATTTGTTGTTGCCGTGTTTAGAGTTTAGCGTTCTGCTGAGATGCAAGTGCCTCAATAATAATGATCCATCTGTCTGTCCGTGTCCGTCCGTTTGCCTTCGAGATGGGCGCGAGTCGTGGTTATTAATACATGTTTGTGCTTAGCTTTGGCATTTACTCAGAGAATATCGCGGCGCTAGACCTATAGATAGAAGCAGCTATATAGCTATATCGAGAGCTAGAGCGAGAGCGAGAGCGATAGCGATAGCGAGAGCGAGAGCGAGAGCGAGAGCGAGAGCGAGAGCGAGAGCGAGATCGAGCGAGAGCGAGAGCGAGAGCGAGAGAGCGAGAGCGATAGCGAGAGCGAGAGCGAGCGAGCGCGAGAGAGCGAGAGCGAGAGCGAGAGCGAGATCGAGAGCGAGCGCGAGAGTAGAGCGAGAGCGAGCTATAGCGATATCTAGATCTAGCGCGAGATCTATATCTATATCTATATCTATATCTTATCTCTATCTATATATCTATATCTATATCTAGATCTATATCGATATCTATATCTATATATATCTATATCTATATCTATATATCTATATCTATATCTATTCTATATCTATATCTATATCTATATCTATATCTATATCTATATCTATATCTATATCTATATCTATATCTATATCTATATCTATATCTATATCTATATCTATATCTATATCTATCTATATCTATATCTATATCTATATCTATATCTATATCTATATCTATATCTATATCTATATCTATATCTATATCTATATCTATATCTATATCTATATCTATATTTATATCTATATCTATATTTATATCTATGTCCATATTTCTATATCTAGCGTGATATTAATTTCTGTTGTTTCCAGTAATGTCCATCTTTAGTCTGTGCCTTTTGCAATTGCATTTGCTCATTTCGAATAGTCGTATGCATAATTCACGCAAACAACATCATGGGCCGCGCCCTGTTTTAAGTTTGGTTTGTGCCCTGCGCATGTCTAGAAGTTGTCCATTGATTGCCAGCCCCTTTACACGTCCCGTATGGGCATTGGCACAATTTGTATGCACGGATGTGCCTGGTGACATGTGCTTTATATATAATTTAGAGTTGTATGCTACCGTTGCAAGTTCGAGTGCCTGGTTCGTGCCGCGTCTTGGCGTGCTTTGGACGTCAGCCAATAAAGCGAGTTCGAGTCGAGGTGCGACCAAGTTCGTTGCCTAAGTCTTTTGTTTTATTCGCTGGAATTGGCGACTCATTTCCGCAGTTAAACGACAGTGGCATGCTAGTTTTATGTATACGCATTATCAACGGGATCAACCAAGGAGCGTTGCATTTCGTAGTGAGCAACAAAAATTACAACAAAGAAAAAAACAGGTGCAAAATCGGTAGCCAGTCGATATAACTCGATATCAGCGACAACAACAGATGCCAAAACTGCTGGCCCGACTGGCTAAGAAATGCGTGCAACTTGTGGCATGTTGAGACTGCGTAAGACGACAGCAACAACGACAACAATCGACTGCTGCCCGCTACCGGTGGGACAACGGGGGCAGCGAGCAGCCAACCATTTACAAGGCAATTAAATGCCAAGCATAACAATCGCAATCATTTGGGCTGAGTTTGACCCTTGAGAGATCGCCACAGAAAGGGATGACTGGTGGGGAGAGAGAGAGGTATGAGGGGGGTGGGGTCTGTTGTGAGATCTCTGGCTCTTATCAAATGCGGTCTATCGGTTTCACATTGCCCCATTTGACAAACAATTAAAAACGATTTAAGAAAGTAAAAACGCCTTTTGGGGTAGTGTGAATGGGCACAGCAAAAAAATAAAACAAAAACAAATTAAAGAAATTCGGGTAAAGAAATAAGTACCGCATCCCATGTTAATTAGCTGCCTAGGCGCCAGTCTACCAGCTCCAGCTCCAGCTGCAGCTCCAAGTGGTTGTACAATTAAAACGTGATCAGGCAGCAGCTACAAATTTGTCCAACACGCAAAATGTCGTTGCGTTGTTACAGACCGTCCCCCCTTTTCTGCCAACCTCCTCTGCAGTGCATGGCACAACAATTGTTGCATTGGTTTTTGGATTTGGTGGATTTGTTTTCGGGCTGATTCGATTCCCAGACATGGCCCTAAAAATAAAACTAGTTTTGCATACGTAAACACGGCTGGCCGAAGCCGCCGCCACCACCGCCGCCGCCTGTCTGCACTACTTCCCTCGGGAGCGACATAGACGGGGCAGCCTGCCGGCCTTAAAGTGTACCACACAGTACACTCCATGGGTCAGCGGAGTGTGGTAGGGATGGGGGCACACAGACGTGGATGTGGACGAGTGGCGTCAGTGTTCAAACCATTTATGAATTGTTAAACGCCGCTTAAAAAGAAAAAAAACGAGCAGCGTGCAGCAAGTGCAACAACTTGTCAGGGTGCAGACAGAGCCGGGACGAGTCGCGACGTTCTTTATTAGCTTTTTATTGCCACCAATCCAATAATTGGTAAGGGTTTCTCTCACTGCTGCCGTTGGCCAAATGTCATCACATCCGGTGCCCTGACTCGCGCTCGCACCAAATTAGTATTCTAAGTTGATGACTCCAACTGCAACTGCAACTGCAACTGCGTCTATCAGCGTGTAAAAAAGTGCCAGTTGCATAGGCCTATGGGGCAAGGGGTAAGCGCTGGGCACAACAGTTGGCCTGGGCCTGGCTTGCATTGATTTGAGTACCTGATTCGTATGCATTTATTATCATTAATATTTCTGTCGCTCATTCATTGCACTGGGAAATTTATGACCGTTGACAATCAGTTAATACTATCGGATATCTGGGGTAATAATTTCTAATGTTGCTGCAATCCAAACAGCTGTTACGCTGTGTGCACTCGTACGTTTCTTGGCGAGGATGCAACATAGAGTTTTTTGTGGAAGACAATCGAGCTGGAAGGAAGTTACATGGGCACTGCGTATAGGGTATATGGCGCGCCCTAGGCACTTCCGCTGTAACATGTGACGATGCTTGGAAGTAAGTGTAGAGCAATAAGATCGATAGCCAACTATGGAGAACAGATGAGTTGAGATGTGGAAAAGTGTTGCATCTGCATAAAACACATAAAAAGATGGGAAGCCATAGGAAAAACTACACGCTGATGCGGAAGGTTAAATGGTAGAAAACATTTGAAAAGAAGAAGGCAAAAAAATAATAGAAAAAAGAAAACGGAAGCTAAGAGAAGATATACTTATAAAATACAAGTAAAACAAATAATGTAGTATGCTTTGTGGATAAGTTAAAAAGGGAATCTCAGCAGAAATCTGTCTATATGAATTTCACTAAGATATGCAGGTTAATTTCTTTATAAATAGCACACATTGTTTCTCGCTGTGTACAATACAGTGAAAAGCAATTCAGAGCACGAGCGCGACAAGCAAACATTGACATGATTCATCATTCAGTGGCATTGTCATGATTTTGTCTGAGGTTCATTGTCTGCTCTGAAGTCGGCCTCAAGACGGAGCTGAGCCTAATTGAAAGCGCCTCAATGGCGGGGCACACACAACATCACAGCCGTACCCAACCAATTCCATAAAAATTAGCTCAAAGATATGCAAAAATGCCCGAAAGCGAGGCCAAAGAAAAATATTATTCTTAAGCGATGACCGCAATATTTATCCAAAGTGTCTCTCGCTTAAGCCGCCCCAGAGCCACCGCGCTTACGCAGAGCGGTTAACCCGGACCCGAACCCAAGTGCAAAGCCAAAGCTCAACGCAAGCTTCTTAAACAGTGCTCCCCCTCCGAAAATAAAAACTTGAATAAACAAACAACAACAAGCAAAAATCAATTTCGAGTTCGAGCTACTTAGATATTTGCGGCCGCAAATCATAAAAACAACAGTAAGAATGCTTTAGTTGAGCGTGATTTACGGGGAAATACCCTGTAAACAAGATTATCTACTTTAGCTTATGAAAATATATTTATAAAGCATATATATCTCCTCCTTAATAAATTAAGCTGCAATTTGTTTAAATCATAATCTACCTCTTATATTCAGATCCACATACTTGACAATCGTTGTTGACAAAGTACAATCATTTCTTAAGGTCGTAGATGCCTTGTTCTATCTATTAAAAACTAGGTATACAAATTCAGCGAATTGAGCGCTCTACAAATTCACTCGTATATATAGGCATGATATAATTTGTGGTATCCCGACTTATTACGAGCAATATTATTATTAGTAGAGGCACATGTTGTTAACACCTATCGATGATTAGTCATGGAATTTCTTGTGGTTAGATAAAACGATCTGTTAATTTTTCTAGCTTTCGAGGTAAGTGGGGGCCTTTACCTTAACATAGTTCCAAACAGTTGAGGGTTGGATGGCTATTAAAATCAAACGCTCCAACAATTTGATGATATTAATAATGAGATTTGACAAAAGTATAAAAATAATAACGATACGATATGAGAGCGGCTTAAGGCAATTAATTGTATAATAATAATAAAAGTTCAATGTGGAGCTTTGGGCAAAATTACTGAAGCGTCGACAATAACTTCCCTAACTTGACCTTCAAATATGGGGAGCAAGTCATTAGCGAGCGAGCGAGCGAGCGAATCGAACGACAAACAGACACAACTGCCAGCCGGACGGACAGTTGAACAATGCACAATTTCAGTTTCTGTGTCACTGAAAAAACAAAAATCACACAAGTCAGCCAACTATAGCCAAGTTGGGGGCATAATTGCCGGCAGTTGAAGGTGCCAGCTGGGCGCAGGCAGCGAGTGGAGGGACAGAAGGGAACAGACTTCGAGTGCAACGTCAATTGCTACAGTCTGTCAATCGTTCAGTCTGGCGTGTGCCTCATTTTAAGCGGGTGAAATTGGGCGCTTGACTTGAATTGTGTGACCTTACTGGGGGCAGAGCAATTTTCGAACAAAATATAAATTACAAACAAATGCAGAGGAAACAACCTTGATAGAAGTCGGAATCGGAGTCGGAGTCGAAGTCAGAATCGGAGTCTGAATAAATAAATATCATTGCATCATAATCATCTTTGAAGTTTTTGGCCACAGCTCTTGACTTGGCACACTTCTAGGTTGCATTGTTTCTTGTCTATTTTTGTTGTTGTTAAGACGTTCGACTCATTGGGCCTAAGCACATGCGCATGACAAACTTAACAAGCACAGACACACACACATAGTATCAAGCGTGGCGCCGTTCTTTTGTCTTATTGTTTATGCCTCGACAAAATACGTAAAAATTAAAAACAGAAAAAAAAACATTTTTAATTTTTTTCTGGGTTAATTTTCATGTTGCTTTTTTTTCTTCTGTTTTCAATACAATTTTCAGCAGCTTTGCTGTCAAGGTTGGAATAATTTTGTGAAAATGCTTGGCGGAAAATTAATAAATACACACACGCATTATGCGCGCACTGTCGCTAAACAAAAGACTTAGGCAACGAACTTGATTCTTTTTTATATTTTTTATTTTGGGCTGCCAATTTATTCCAACAGATTTCGTAAAAATACTTACATTGAATTTGCCCAGCACACAGAAACCACAAAAATAAAACAGAAAACTGTCAAACTGGCGCCAGGCTCTGCCGAAGGGACCACACAAAACGTCACCTGATCGAAATCGGTAGGTGCGAGAGTTCTGAACTAACTGCAAGTGATCTATTTACGATGTTATGTCTTTATGTTGGACAAGTCCAGAGTCAACACACATAGACAGACAGACAGCTGTGAGCACATCTTTTGTTAGGCTGAAACGGTAGGTGGGCACCCTGGCAAACAATTAGTTCTCTTCCTCATCTTCATCTTATTCGGCCTTCTACTACTTCTATTTATATTTCTTTTGTTCGGTTTTTTATACGTGCAAAAACATAAATCAATACTAAGCTGTTCGATAAGGCTTATAAATCTCAACTGCGAATCATTTTTTGGCCCAGCCCACCAATCATATTTAGCTAACCGGATGTGGCGCATAACTCACAAAAGGAAATGCGCATATCCTTTCGTTTTGACATTTCTTTGACTTCATAATTTTCTGTGATGGGTTTCTTATTCGTTTTCGTTTTTTGTGTGTTCCCATAATCAATGCAGTTTCCATGCAGCTCGTCAACGCCGATTAATCTAACTTAAAGTTTGCTCACGCTTCGTACGTGATGAGACTCTGTATCCCACAGAACCCAGAACCTTAGTGCCCGGAGTTTCGATATCATGCACGACCATTGAGGAAGAGAGAGTCAGGCATGAGGTCCTTTTCCACCGTCAATCTGCTTTTGGGCCAGACTTTATCTTTATTAAGAATTTCAGTAGCCCTACGCATAATGTTGATATCTTGATTCGATTCAATTGTGATTGTGTGCAAGTGTGTGTGTGTATGAGTAATCATATGCATGCATTTTGATTTGTCTCTTAGTCGTTATGTGGCTTGCTTTTCAGTTATTTGTCCTGCATGCTAATTCTCTCAGTTCAGCTTCGTATATATATGTTTTTTTTCAGCTCGAAACGGAAGCACATTGGGGACAATGACATTGAGGTTTTTTTGTTTGTATGCAAAAAAAAAAAAACGAATTTCTCCAGCTGAACTCTGACCGCTGTCCAAACTGGCACTGTGGGCCGTGTAGCCAAATTTGTCAAAACGGATTATCGCCCATTTTCACCAACGGCCAACAGGCTTCGCTAGTATTTAGACGAACCCATTAACCAGCCATAAGCGCTGTGCCAGCACACCTGATATTTCTGTGGGGTGGGCAAAGAAGAGGTTGGAGGGAGAAGTGCGCTCATCGCATGAAAAATTATCATCGACACCCAAAAGCCGGCTGGCTAGGCCAGCACAATGGAACTGAACGGTGCCAAGCCGGGTGCCCAAGCATGTTGATAATTTGAGTATCCGACTGGCAACACATGAACACAAATGTCCAGAGCCTAGAGCCTAGAGCCGAGAGCAGACGAGAGCCGAGTGCCAAAGAGCTTGTGGATCCACCAGCCCAACATGTTGGCATTGCTCAAAAGCTGGCCAAGCAGTGGGCTTAAGATGACATACAATCATATTAAAAATGGTTGCCGTTTTATTTGCAATGTTTTCAGGTGACCTCTCTCGTTATACCCAGTAATCACACCACTAAAAGGGTATCCTAGTTTTAGCTGTGGGCGAACATAAGCAAAATGGATAAAGCTTGAAGCTGATATTAAGTATTTTGGAGGGATTGTGCAGAGCGCTTGATCCTAGCTCTTTTGGGAAGCCAAAAAAAAATATATTAAAAGTAGCTTAGTTTTTATCGTTATAAAATTAAATAAACTGATATATAAAAAGCCTAATGTTCTGTATAGCCTAAATTATGTGTAATAAATATATAATTATAATAACGTAGTCAACAATGAGAAAAATAATCTCTGGTTTGCCTAATTTACAGGTCAACGTAGAGTCTGGCAATTGTTGATGGTTTCATTGGCTGGCAGAGCCCACCACAGCGAACGTCGCATGGCATTATTAATAATGGCCAGGTCTGTGCTGTTGTCTGTACGGTGAGGTGACCACCGCCAAAGCAAAACGAGCCCAAGATCCCACCGACCGCCGGACTAGCCCGACAGATCCGACCCGGCCAAAGCAGTTTCAAATGCGACTCAATGCAATTTTATTAACGCAACGACAAATGATCCCCAAGCCGGACACTCAATGGAGCCTGGGACGTGGATGCTGCTGCTGCGGCTGCTGCTGCTCTGAACTGTGTGGGGGTCAGTCGCTTTGTAAGTCGGTTGGGGCACCTGGGAGACCCTATTAAAATTGAAAATGTCGCGAGATCACTTATCAGACGTAATAAAAATGGTGCTTTTAAAAAACAATTTGGCTTTTGGGGCGACTCGACAACGAGTCTCTCTCACTGTTGGCTGCTATTGTAATTTATATCAGGTCTGTGCGTAGACTTCAACTTAGGCCCCTCAGCGTGGCAGACGGTTGGGTGGGGTGGGCAAAGCGTCGGAGTGCAAGGGCGTCTAATGTTTATGGCAAACGGTTAATGTTTTACGATTTCTGCAACATTTAGCAGGCACTTTCTATCACATCAACTCCCCCGCACAAGAAAAGAGGGGTCAATAGTTCTTTAAGATTTGGTCAATACGACTTGGCAAAGTGCTAACCATTGGACAATCAAAAAGCCAAAACGTAAATAAACTTGTGAAATGCTCTTTCAATTTGAATTCCCACAAATGAAAGCTTACGCTTCCCGACACACCATTTGCCAGCTCTCCGGTTCCAGCTATTGTTTAAGGTTTAATAAACGTCTAAATCATACTTTTGTGATGCATGTGCTAAAGACAAACGAATATCAAGTCGCCAAATGTGAGTGAACAGCAGCTGCAGGAACGGAGGGGATACTGATACTTGTGGGAGCGGCTCGCCCGTTCGCGTGCGTGTGGTCCGCTATCCGTGGGCCTGGTGATGACGCCGAAACTAGACAGCAAACTGTGTCAATGAAAATATAGAAATTAACCAAACGCGTGCTATGCATGTGGAATTAGTGGGCGGCTGCTTGTTCAGCTGCTATGGGAAGTGTCTTGGGAAATGCAATCAAATGCAAGCAATAATTAGGTTTCTGTTCAACTGCAATTAAAATTGAGTTGTTTATGGTAGAAACTACTTCCTTTATGAAGACCAGAAAGTGGCACAGTTTAAATATGAAGTCAGAGAAATTTAAGACCAATATAAAAGCCCATAAACGGACAATATAAGATTTCTACAATTTTAATAATAATGCAGAACTTGAGTATATGACCATCTGGGTAATTTTAAAATAACATTTTGTAGATAGAATAGTTTTGAATATTACCCATCGAAATGGTGAGTTTATAGTAATAAATAATATGCATATCTCAAAAAATGCCTGGCCTTTTTATAGAAAACCCTAATCACTCTTTGTGCTGTTCAGTCATCCGCTTGGCTTTTCTTGAATGTACTTATTTTATAGTTCCAATTAAAGTATCTATTGCTCTTCACACATGGTTGGCATTTCGTTTGAATAACTCAATAAATGATTCCTCGCTAGTTGCTTGCATTTGCAATGCATTCAATTAAGCAGTTGCATCGATTGTCGGAGAGATCCGGCTCGACAACGACGACGACGTTCGGTAAGCAAAAGTTCAATTTTAATATTATTAGATTATTATTTTTGCCATTGTTTCAATTTTAGTGCCGGAATTCCCCAATGGGAAATCGCTTGGCCTGGCTAAACTAGTTTAGCAATCACTTGGGCATGACTAAGTGCCTTAAATGCATACAAAATTCCTGAATACACCGCACCGCGCAGTGCCCAACAATTGCCCGGTTAGATTAATTTATCGAAGATGATGCCGTGCCCAGCCTCCGTTGAGCTATAATTACGTGACCTGCTGAGTGTGTTGTTCAGGTGTGAAATGCTGCAAATGTTTTGCCAAATCATGCAAATCATTATCTGCTGCATTTTATGGTTCCAATAAAAATATTAGCCAAGCCGAGCTACAGCTTCGGGCTCTGTGCTGCATTTGTAGCTCACTTTATAATATTTATTTTCCCTGCAATCGCACGTAATTTCTAAACTTAAAGCCGCCGTTTTGCACCGCAATATGATTTCCGGGCGAAGCGCCCGCTGGCCATGTTTCCCGTCACCCTTCGCCGTCGCCTTCACCGTCGCAGTCTCCGTACCCGTCTCTGTCACCGTTCCCGTCCCCATCTCCGTTCCCATTCACCGCCACCGCCACTGCACCCAGCATCTGAGTCGCAATCGTATCTCGTCGGCCTGCACACATTGTTAACGTCATTCACTGCCTGAAATATCAAGCGTGAGAAAATCTATTATTATTAACTATCGCTCGATGTGTGTAGTCGGCCGAGCTTTAGCTACCAGCTTCTAATGCCAGTCGCTGTGGCTGTGGCAGCTCCAAACGGAACTAGACGGCAGCACGTAGGGTCTGGGATTGGGAGCGGGAGATGACATAGCGACGACGTCATCATCGAATGGGCTCGACCAGATCAACGGCCAACTACTTACGAACATGTGTGGGGGAGTTTTCTACTCAAAGATCAGGGTCTTGATATTTAATTAATGCACCTTAGAAATGATTAGAAATTAGCTGTGTGCGAACTCGATCAACAATTACAAGTCTAATCTATTATAGAAATTGCATTTGTATGTCTTGCACAAAGTGCAAAAGTGAGCCAATGATTCGAGCTCCGTTTGAAAAAGAGTATGTTCTTGGAAATGATAATATTTTGTAATTTGGTTAAGCATAGTACTTATAAGCATATGTTGAGTATAATAATAAATAGTTCTTATAACAAAAATTCTAAATACATTTATTTTAATTGATAATATTAATATTTGGAACAATAAGCGGGACCATAACAGTTCCAGATTGTATTACTATGCAAATAAATAACTCAAACCAACCTGGAATAGATTTTAAGAACCAAAACGCAATGTTTTATAGCTGCTTTCCAGCTGAGCTAAAGTTAAAAATACTAAAAAGACACCTTTCCCCGACAATATCTTGATTAAAATAAGTCGTAATGAGCTTCAATCTGCTTTTAACACCTAACTGAAAAGCTATCAAGATGGATCAAATGTTCTAACGAATTACTTATTATTATCAATATTTTCGATCCAATAAAATGTCTACCGTACAATCAAATAATATATGTTCAAGCTGTAGCTTTAGTTGCATGTTTACGTTGTATCAGATTATTATTATTGATTCCAGCGTTTAATCTAGTTAAGATTACATTGATATTTGCTAGTTATGCTAACAGCAACAACTAACAATTAATTGACACAACCGGTAATTATATTATTATTATTAACGCCCTTTTTGTGCTAGGTTATGGTTATGGTGCATAGCATAACATTTATAAATAGAGACATGAGTAAATTTATTGCATGGCAATGATCTCATTACAACCAAATGCACGAGAGCCGTATGTGAAGTTGAAAAAACATTTAAATTAATTTCATTTAAAAACCACTTAGGCCCACCCCCAAGTGGCACAAGTACCTCGCGTCTGGCTGGATCTGTGTAGCTGCAGCTCTTGAAGTGACAAAGTGCGGCATGGGCCAACTTGTTAGCATATGTTAATTAAAGCGGGCGAGCGAACAGATTCAAGACTCAAACTGCGAGACCCGTTGACTGCTCGCTGCCTGGTGCTTGCTGCCTGCTGCCAAAGACTGGGTGACTTATGGGACCGGGTCTTGGCAGTCAGTTGGTCATATAACTTCATTTTGCACTATGCAGCAGTTGTTGTCAATGCAAATGCCAATAGATATTCGCATGTATCTTGCAGATACAATTCGATTTGCGCCCAATTTCAACGCCTCAACTGCTTTGGCATTGCGCGCACACACACAAGCACACACACACACACAGCTAGATAAATCAACAGGCAGCCGCGAGTTAGCGCAGCGAGTGACTCATTGACTGCTACACATGTATCTCAAGCTCAGTATCTCAAATAGAGCTAACTCTCTGTGTGTATGCATATGCCACAGATTTGGCTTAACGATTTTCAATAATAATTTTTCAATATTGTGCGCTGCGCGTTGGCGCTGCACAACGAAATGCAACTGATTTGTAATGCATAATGTTGTATGAACTCCCTATTGATTTATTTCCATGCATAATTTGCCCATAAACATTGTGGGTGAACTGTCAGCAACTGTGCAAGATCAATACACACTGAGAGAAATATTTTGATAGGTACTTCAAATCGAAATAGAAGTTTCTTCGATTCCCTTCTAAAATGTATATCAAATTTCTTTAAGTGCATGTTTGAATAATCTTAGTTGTAACTAGATGAACTGTTGCTGGCTTTGATATCTTTGTATTTCGGTCATCTGGTGTTGATATTTGAAACGCACTCAAATTGACTTAATTGGCGGTTTGCGTGTGCGGCATTAAATTCTCGTATTTGGAGCAGGAAGCGCCCAAACTGAAAATGAAATTAGAAACGTTTTTAGCCACTGTGCACGCTGACTTTTCCCATAGTGCATGAGAAATGTTGCCCGTTGGCTCAGTCTCGGCTTGCGGAGTTTGGAGTAAATACAAGCAACTGCTTGTGGCCCAAACGTAATTTGGCTGGCCTTTTTGGCCAAAGAGGTGCTCAATAGCAGGAGCTACTTACTACCGTGGGAGCTATAGTTAGTTTGTTCTGTGTTGGTTCGCTTCCGTTGCTACAATTTTGTTTTGGTTTGGTTACATTTTTGGTGGCGTGACCACCGAGTGGCTCCAATTCCAATGGCAAGTCGAGTGTCGATGTCGAAGTGGATGTCGACACTTGGACTCACTAAATATCCCCCCCTGGACTTAAAAGCGATGGCGATAACAATTTTGCGCCCATGGCGTTGACGTTTTGCACTTATTTATACCAAGGCGCTGGTTAACTGGGCTCAGTCCCTCTTGACTCTGGCTCTGCGGCAAGCTCCGATTGGAATCTTTTCCTTTTTTTTTTGGTTTTTCTTGCCTGCCAGCAGAATTATGGCTGTCATCAGCCGTGCAGTTGACATAAACACTCAGTGGCCGCAGGGGGTCGACTTGCCAGTTTGCCAGTTGCCAGTTGCCAGTTGCCAGTTGGCAGTTGCCTGTTTTGTCAGGAACCTTTTGTTCATCATCTGTGGGCCATTTGCATGCCCTGCACGCAGCTTTGGGCCTATAAAGCTGCGGTTCGGGCTGCGTCTGTGGTTTATCAGCGCACAACTATGCTTTAAAATATGCTTTTAATCACATTTCCGCTGTGTTTGTTGCTGTTGCCACAACAAATAATTCCACACGAAACTAAAGTAAATCATTTGGAAATTTATGTGCCACCGAGCCATACATAAGCATACAACAACAAGTTATCATGCGCAAGTCGCAAGTGCTCAACTAGCAGCTACCCTGTATTCCCTTACCTAAATACCTATTCATAATAAACAGAATCTTAATTGATTTTTATGTTTACTTATCTGTTTGTTCTGTATATCAGTTGTTTCCTAAGTTATTTATAGGGTATATAGATATTCACTGTTTTAACGATATCCTTTTGTATGAGTACAGGGTATAAAAATGATGAACGAACGTACGCACGTCCCTGCCATACTAAACGTAAGTTGTGTAAGGGAGAGGGAGAGTGAGTAAGAGTAGGCGACGGAGAAAAAGAGAGAGAGAGAGTGAGAGAGCGAGAGAGAGAGAGGGCGGCTACACTATAGAGCGATCTCATTAATATGCGCGCCACATTTGTTTTATAAAATCCATAATTGGTTCTACTGTACTTACGCACTGTGTGTGCGCCCCGTACGTTTGCTTATGTGTATTTGTATTATGATACACAAACAATCGAGACACTTATGGTCAACACTTTAGAGCCAGATTTGGGCTGCTGTCCAAAGCCAAAACATCAAGTGGCTCACAAGAGCCAATGACCCAACTGGCGATCGCCAGTGGAGTCGCGCTTTGGGGCCTCATTCGCGCCCCTATTTGCTTAGGTCGCCAAAAATGGGGCTGGCATACGCATAAATATCAAAGTAAGACATATGATTTCTTACTATATATACCTCATATGCTATTATATATATCCGACTCAGTTGTGCTCCGCTCATTTGTGCCTCATTTTATTTGTGCTACGTGCTTTGTTTAACCAATTAATCGAATCTTGTGGATGCGACAGCAAACTCCGGCGCGCTCGTTTTGTTGACTTGGATTCGTGTTCGTATTCGGTTTGGTTTTGGGCATGGGGCGGATTGGTATATGGATTGGATTGCAAAACCTTTTCGTCAATTGTCGTTTGAGCTTTTGGTTATTGGTACAATTATGAAGTTTAATAGACGCCGTTATTGTTGTAAATCAAAGCACATTGTGACACTTATGACAACTAAAGTAGCTCACATAACCGTATTCATACGTATATTGAAATGCGTGCCGATCGTCCAGTTCAATTGTGTGCTCTTTATGGTAATGAAATCGATAGCTTGACAACTCACTTGAGTAATTTATAATGCGACAATTTAGCAGACCCAAATACAGGTCAATAAGTTGAACAATGAGCCAGTTCTATAGAGAAATGCGATAATTTTCAAGAGAAATCGAAATTGATTTATTTCAAAGCAAAATTAGATTCAACGTCGTCAAATAACCAGTAAGAGAAGATCTTCCAACTATCTACTCAGTCTAAAATTATAAAACTTAAAATATACGAGTTTTTAGCCAAAACATTATGTTTTAGTCTTTTGTGTATAGCTTCTAATATTATGTATTTATTTTAAGCAAAATTGTGATAGTAGGGTTTTCCCCTTTCAGATCAAACTCAAGATAATTGGTTTTCCCCTGAATGACTGTTTATTTTCGAAATGTTCAACTTATATCAATCTTTTATATGAGCTCATATGTTTACCAGTTTACCATACCGAACATCTGCGGCAGCTTCTTTTGCGACTTCTGCTTGCCTTAAACAATCTATTTTAGTTCTCTCCCACATATTTCTATTGTATTGCCTGTACCCAAAATTTGGTTCGCCAATTAATCACAACTGGCGCTTGGCAAAACCGAATCAGCCGATGGACGAGCAACTCGACGGCCATCCATCCATCATGGACACATTTGTCAGAGGTCACTCAAAAGGCCACACACACGCGCACACACCCAAGTGAGAGCGAGAGCAGGTTGTTGCGTTACCTGCTTCGATTTTCTAGGCGCTACATAATTGATGTCTTACTTTTGAAAATTTTGCTACAATTTTCAATTTGAAATTGAGCGTGCGAATTCTGAACCCTAATTATGGGATGAGTTTAACAAAATGCCAAAAAAGTGCGTGCGTGTGTGTGGTGTCTGTCCGGCTCTTCAATTGTATGTGTATTTCCGCCGGAATTAAATATATCTTTTAGTCATCTTTGTTCTGAACTTTTAGCACTTGCCGCCGGCGTCGGAATGGTCACGTCACACATCATCTGACATTAAAGTCGGATAATCCTCTTATATATATAAGTAGGTAGACCAGAGAACACAGAACGTGGGCGTCAACGGAAGTAACTGCTGGGGCCACCTAGACAGCTTAGGAGCGTCTTATGGGTATTATGTGGGCTCTGAATTCTCTTGTAATGATTCTTGCCAGAGTTCACCAAATGATTATGGATCGCTTAGCTGTTGATTATTATTACTGTGCCTTTCGCTCAGCTGAATTGGGAGTAACAAACATTAAGAGTCAAATGCCGAATCTCTAGTAACAACTGAGCAGTATCGAGTACCGACCACCGACTACCGAATCACGATTAAGCAGTAGCTGATTCCATTTACATGCAAGCACATTCAATGGGTTGGCAATGTTTTTAAGGAATTCCAGTAGCAAATTGTTGCGTGCGGGCCACATTTGCAGCCACAGTTGCACATGCACAGACACAATATCTTTCTATCTATAGCTGCAGCAAATGCAACAGCAGCAACAACAACTGCACCTGACATTTTCGCGCGGGGGAGCCCGGGCATCAATTGTCCACGATGTCGTCGTCGTCTTTGTTGCTTTTGGAAATTTTGCGCAAAATACTCAAATTAAATTCCAATTCATTGAGGGGCACACACAGCAGAGTCGAGCAAAAGAAAAAGTAGCAATTGCATTGCATGTATTTTGAGAATTGCATAGGAAGGCGGCACTCAAGCCGAAGCTGAGGCTGCAAACTGCTTACAATGCGCCATGCTCAGCATTAACATAAAACAAATTATTCCAACGTGACTTAGCCATAAATGAATGAACGTCGTCTACAACTTGAGTTTGGATTGGTTTTCTTTTTAGCCGTATCGGCATTTAGAATTTTAACCAACAAATGCTCTGAATGCGGCCCTAGGCCTAGATATTATATGCAACTATTTAGCTATCACTTCATTGGTAATCACTCTTTTATACTCTCAAGAAATGCTTTTAAGTTAATCAGACTAAACGTAAGGTTTGCAGGAAGACTGGGCTGTGAATATATGATAGGATGCACGTATTAGTATGTATTACAAAATGCATCCAAAAATTATTATTAACTGAATATTGTATTATGAAAATAAAATGACAGGACAATAGGCGAAAAAATATTATTATATACAATTTATATATGACTCTCACCGAATTAGGGTTTTTATTCGATCAATATATAATTGATTTGGCTTCACTAAACTTTCTATATGATAGAATTATTTAAAATATCTTAATGTTTCAATAGTTTATTAATATTATTATTATGTAAATGATATTTATATAAGAGCAATATAAATTAGGCTCTTAAACTTCTTATTTAAGTTAGAATTATTTAGAAAAAAATCTATTGGCCAGCATACTTTACCCTGGAGCTATTTTGATCTCGTATTTAAGGTAATTGCAATTTAAATTAAATAAATAGGAATTAAACTTGCTTTTTACTATATAAAACAATTGGCTACAAGTCCAACTGATATTTAGCAGAGCAATGCTATGTAGTGTATTATTTCTAGAGCTAAACCAATTATCTGCAGCTAATTTATGATTTCCTTCGCACTAATTTAGAATATATATATAGCATACAAATCCACAAGTAAGAGTATTAGGAATTCGAGTTGACATGGTGTACGAAATACCCTTGTTTAATAACTGCAGCCATGTTATATCACCTTGTGACATGACATCACAACAGAGGCACAACGGCAGGCAGAGAACGAGGCCTGGATCTGTGCCTCTGGACTGCGGACTGTGAAACTGCGGCACGTACGTCACGATATGAAAAAATCAGAAAATACAAAATAAAAAGCACAGAGAAAAATCGGCAAATATGTGCATTAAATGTGCATTGGCATTAATCGATGATGCTGAACGGTCGTCATTGGATATATATACGTATAGAGGAGTATAAATATACATATAACTCGTATAACTGTTTGCCGCACAATATCGGTCATGTTCCAGTTGCCCGTTGCTGGGCATCCACCTCTGACTTGGCGGGTGCACCACCGTCGCCAGCTACGTGTGCAAAGAGCTCCACACAAACCAATGTTAAATAATTTATAAATATTTCTGATTATTTGCTGCGACTGTGAGCTCTGGCTCTGAACTTCACGTACAGAGGGAAAAAGAGACAGGGAGAGAAGGAGAGGGAGAGACTGAGCGAGAGGGAGGGATTGGCCCCTAAACTGCCGTTCTGTACCGTTGACTCCACAGGTACACAGGACTCTATGACACAATTGCATGCATTAGCATGCACAATTAGTCAGGAGAGTTTTCGGATTTGTCGTGATTCAAGTAACTGCGATGCGGAGCACATTGGTCAAACACATTGGGCAACATTTGTGGGCAAAATAAATCATTTGACCGACTACTGTTATTCTTTCATCAATTGAATAAACAGGATCAGAATCAGGATCAGGCACAGCACAGCGAGTAAGTATGGCTATGCAGGTGCTAAATTGCTGTCTCATTACGTGACAGCACAATAACAAGCCGTACTCGTAATTGGCAGCCCAATCGCACAGTTATCTTGGACAGGGCCCGGATCTGGTTTCGGTTCTGGTACAGCGATTGTGTGGTCTCTCTCAAATCAAAGGCATTGCTGTCCGCTATTTAGCCAGAGGAGCTGCAGCGCTGAGTGTAAACACAAGCGGCAAGCGGCAGGCGGCAAAACCGACAACCAACAGCCAACAGCCAACAACCAAACAACCAACAACCAAAGATTGCCGGCGATCGGCGGCTTGTTGTCCTAATAATTGTGTAAACAACAATGACGCGTACGCTATTCTCCTCAGGCCATTTCCACATCTCCACTCCAGTCCACTTCTCTACCCTGCCTCTATACATTGGCTGAGTCTCTTAGGCGAGTGGGCAAACACCCAGAGCTGGTGCGGCTTTCTTTTAACTTGGCCAAGAGGCATGCCGTCAGTCGCTCGCTCGCTCGTTGTCTAGAACCAAATGCATTTGTCTGCCAGTTAGAGTTTGGCTAATTTCTGTGCAGCTGCGGTGGCCGCCACTTCGGGGCTCTTTGGGCTACTTTGAGCCACTTTGGTCGCAGCTTACTTCTTGAGCAATTCAAATACATAGTAATAACAATAATAACAAATACTAATGGTGAACAAATACGGCTGCCCGTAATCCTCACACAGCCGGTGATGATCATTAAAAAGTGTTGGTCATTCGGCTGGCTCTATTCAAACATAGTTCTCTTCCTCTGAGACTTGCCATTCGGTTCCTCAGGGCAGTGGCAATCCAAACAAGTGTTTCAGTTGCAGTTGCTGACATAACTGTTCAATCTTACGCTGTGCTAAACTTCAAACGTATCAGGCCCGGCTGGCCAACTTCCCCCCAAAACCCAGCTATACCCCACAAGAATCTAAGTATATTTGCACACTCATTTTTCGCCAGGGACACGCCCTGATGTCATTGCCTCTGATTACCATTCGCAATGATTAGGTTATTACGCTCGATACTTCCGTCAATTAGTTGGAGAGATATTTGCTGAGTGTTCAATAGAAAAACTAATCATACACGCTCGCATGTGTGTCCCTTATCTGATCTTGTTGTACATTCACACAGATCGGGTGAAAAACCACAACTATTTTAATAGGATTTATGCAAACAATAAACTACTAGTCAATTGATGAGTGCAGTGGTTTATTGGAAGCCGGAATAATCGATTGGAATGTTGTTGATTGTGTGCCTAACTAACAGAACGAGAAAAGAATAAACGATAAATTTCTGAATTTCCTAATTCTTGTAAACTGCAAACAGATCTGTAAAAGAACATTTTCCATCAATATTTGTGCTTCCCTTGTTCTTCCCAAACAAAATGTTATTCAAATATTGCACATTTGAATCATTTGAAATCCTATCAAAATGAAAAATGTAATGAATATGTTATAAAAACTCTTGGTTTCCGCTTACGGCATAAACTATATAACTATATTAGTTTTACAGCTTTCCAAGGGCTTAAGCTTCGGTTCTGCACGCACTCGCATAAATCCATCACTTCCCAACGACTCGAAACATAATTCAAAAGCCATAAAACGTTTAAATTCAATAGACAAAAAATAAAACAAAATGGACGTCTTAACTATTTTGGAATAAACTTGATGAGCATAAAACTTGAATATATTTTCAATGCAAGGCGCAATTTCCTGTCGTAAATATTGAAAATTGTGGGCCAAAGCCAAGCCCAACCCCAGACCTCAGGCAGTAGATACCAGCCCACGCTCCCGCTCCCGACACCGACCCCGCCGCTGGCCCACACGTAGCCAATAAGCTAATAGCTTCATTACCACTTCATAAAGTCACGTTATTATTACGCTCGGCTGTCAGTATGCCGCATATATATATATATTTATATATACATGTATATAAAGTTCTCCTCCGATTGACATGCGATCGATGTCGATGTTAAATTTCGATACATCGCTTGCATCTGCCAATTTCAAAGCAAGCTGACAGCCCAATAATTGAGATGTGCAGCACAAGAACAAACGCACACAATTTTTACTGCTATAGAAACTTTTAGACATATCATTTATGGCTTTGGTTATTATGCAAAACTTGTTCGTTCGGCAAATGCATTCATCAAACTCTGTGCAACAAACAGACAGACACACACACACACACACACACGCCAAGTTATTGAACTTACCGACCGGGCCAGCCGATCGAACAGGTCGAAAAGTAGTTGGACATGTGTCAGAAGAAAGCTTTTGGGCGGCATTACAGAAAACTTTATATAAAAAAAAAACATTTTGGCTGATGTAACTGTAAAAAGACACCCAAAACAAAACGTGATACCCTGTAAAATGAGTTTTCAGGAAGTTGTGTATTGATTCATTAATATCCCATCATTTACATCAAGAAAATCAAGAACTGAAATTCTTCTTGCTAAATATATTTTCTTGAGATGTCAAATGCAAAATATATCCGTTTCATAATATAACAATACCCTATTTATTTTTTAAATTTAAGATATTGTCCCTAAGCTAGCAAAAGCAATAAAACTATATTTTACTATTTCCTTTTCTAAAAGAAATGGGCCTTAATATTTGTTAAACAAGTATAAATATATCTTGAATATGCATTTATATATCTCGAATATACATTTATATAGTTTCTATATTCACTTCAATTTTTTCATAGTGTTAAATATATTTCTTAATAATTAATAATACAGTAGCACGAGCACCGGCTTGCAGGGTATCCCTTGGTCAAACACTTTCGACTAGAATATTTTGACGGTTTTGTTAATGAAAATATTGTATTGAAATAAATAAAATATGCTGTCCGTTTATGCTAATTTTGATTCTTTTGGCCTGTCAATTAAATGCACATTTCGTATGGCCGCCATGCACTTTGCCGCCCCAAAATTAATATGCAAGGCAAAGAGCTTTCCACTGATTCCCATTGACCAATGCCTATTGGCCATTGACTGTGCACAGGAAATGAAGCATAAAAATGCATGTAGAAATATTTAAAAATTTTGTAATTGTAATTATATGCGCAGCGCACACTTCGCTTACATCGATTTTAATAGTCAACTGTATCTAAATCTGAATACAAGTACGCCCCCGGAGTACGAGCACAACCGGAGCTAAGCTCTTTTTTTTGGGCTGGGCGTAGAGAGGCCATAGCTTGACTTATTTCCCACATTAAAGCAGCGCCAAACGATTCGCAAGGCAAGTTTTGTGATTCAACTCAATAACACGGGTCGCAAGATAGAAAGTTGATCGATGGACAAATACGCTGTACTCAAAGTGAAAAAGTAATTGAAATTAAGGAAATTGGGAATGTTTGATATCGTTTCAATATGAAGCAAAGAGGAAATGGAAAATATATGAGTTCTGAATAATAAAAATAAATCAATTTTGTTCTTTTCTGTCTTAGTTTAAACAAGCCCTGCAGTCAATATACCCCATGATACCTATGCAAATTAATACAGTACTTTGCATAGCATCTTTAATCACGTTTTTATTGTTTGTTGCACAAATGAAAACGAAAATTCCCGTCTCGAAGTATTAACACCAGAGCTATTTCTAGCAATTATAGCCATTGACCAAGTTGTCTTGATTGGCCTTACATTGCTCGTAATTGTGTTTGTTTGTTAATGTTGTTGCTGTTGTTATTGCAGATGTCTTGTATTATTTGGTGGGTGGTGTAAAAGAGCTGAATAATGATTGAATGCCGCTTGAGGTCGTCGCGTATGCCATCGATGATGGATCATGGGAAATAATTCGTAAAGAATTTGTGCAGAAATCTGAAGCGCAGACCACACACAATAGGCGATCGAGTCTAAAAAGCTTTTCACCAAGGCGCTAAATGAATATATCAACAATAAATTCCAGTTAGTATGCTTTTATCATTTCGGCATAATTAAAATGCAATCGCCGACAAACTACAGGGGCAACACAGTGTAAAAGAATGAAAATATATTCTAAGATCTGCCGAACATTCAATACCCTATGGCAGAGCTTCTAATATCTCAGATGTTTTTAATGTTAGCTACAGTTTTGTATATAAATAATCTCTCTTAACACCCGTTTGATAGTTAATAAATTGTATGTCTTCTTGGGAGCGTTACACTCCACAAGACTAACTTAAAGTACCCTGTGCATAAGTGGATAAATTAGAAGCCATTTAGCTATATGCACATTCGATACGCTTGTTGCGCGCTTTTATCGATGAATTGTCTAAATTATCACACACAACTGACCAGACACCAGACACAATACACAACACAATACACAACACAGCACACAACACAAAGCTACAACAAAACAACAATTGACACTAACAAAAAAAATTATCAACAACTGATTGCCTAAGCAAACAGCCAAACAGCCCAAAGAGATCCCAAACATAAAAGGCATACTTAACACTTTTTGGAGCCTCGCAAACAAGTGGGGAGTGGAACAGCGGGGAGAGGGTCGGGCGAGTCTCACATGCCTATAGATTGGCATTTGTTTCAGCAACGCACGAGTTAAGCGGTTCCCAACAAGAGTTTGCGCATTGATTTAAATTAACTTCATCTCTTTTTTTGGTTCTCTGGGTGTTAATTTCCAATGACAACAAGAACACAAAAGTGGATGTGTTGTGTGGGGTGCAGGGATGGGGGAGGAGGTGCGTCGAATTGTAGTTCTTAGTCGGCTTGAACCGATTTAGCATAAGTTACCTGTAAGCGACATACAAAGAATTCATTGACATTTCGCTTTGAGATGCCACAAAACAAAAGACTTAGGCAACAAACTTGCGTAGAACTCATATTTTATTTAGCAGCTTCGAGCTCATTGCCAGTTACTATAGCCAGCTACCAAGCCACCAATCAGCATTAAATAATACATTTTGGGCTGCAATCAATTAACTAGAATTTTTTATATCAGCGGGTGGTCGACATTCAGCCCCTCGTTAGGCGTTGCTGCTATAACAATTTTATTTCGACAAATAAAGTTATTAGGCACAACGGGTTGCTGCATGATTATATATGACGCTATTATTAAATGTTAAATTTATTTAGATTTCTATCGCAGTTGGCAAAAAAAAAAAAATGTATATATTTTAATATATATGTATCGATGCATAAATAAACAAACAATCGCGTACTCAGAATTCAAACATAGGTGTGAATTAGTCGTAATGACATCATTGAACTTTAACTTGCCAACTTGGTGAGTCGATCCACAACACACGTGCATGAGTGTGCGTATGTGTGTGTGTGCATTAACTGAAGCTTGGCTGTAACACACCTTATACAACAAGAAAAATTGTTAAAAGCAACAACAAACAGAAAAGATATAGAAGTGCCTGACTCTGACATATTCTGCACTCAAATTTAAACTTGATAATACGAATTATGCATATTTCAGGCAATATTAATATTGTTATTTTTATTTAACCAATTATTATTATGCTAAATTTATGAGACCAATAAACAGGCCAAAAAAATATGTGAAAACCTTTAAACCATAATTACTGTCCCTATGCTCGTTGAGATGGGCAAGATGTTACCCTACTCATGCATTTCCATTAATACACGGTATCAAAAACAATAGCTTAAAACGTCAATAACAGCAACAAAATATGTGCAACTATTATGGCAACGATCGCTTTCAATCAGGCTAGGTTTATTAAAATGTAAATGGGTTCAATGTATAATAGCTTAACTGTAGCCTAATGTTAAAACAAATTTCTGTGAATTTCTGTGACGTGCGATCTACATTGCAAATTGATAGATTTTTCGCTAATTGATTTAATGACTGATTTTCGCCTTTGAGTTCTATAGAAACAGGTGCTAAGTGAGAGAATGCATTGATATGAAAATAACAACACAAAAAGTGCCAAATGATTCACTTTCAGAGTTTTTCCATAGAGTGAACCTTTGATATATTGGGGCTAATAGTTTGGGTTTTCAAATTGTTACCAGGTGAGAACTAGTTCCTAATTGTCTTTGAATTGAATAGAACAATAGAAAATCGATGCTACTGGTGATAAGAAATGCTATATATAAATAGATGAATATATATATATATAACTGACTTGGGAGCCGTAGAAAATACAGCTGAAGCTGCAACCGACGTAACGCACATACACGATCCTTTTATAATGCAAATCTCTGCAGATATCATTAATATATTCAGACTATTATCTTACGATTTATGACAGCCCGAGGCTGTGCATTTATTAATGCCACAGACTGTTACAATTAAAAGATAAACGGCCACTTTGCATTGGAAACGCACCGCTAAATACGTGAATATGATAGAGAGAGAGAGAGAGTGTTGGGAATACAATGAAACAAGTTGTGGAAAGAAGCTCGGAGAATCTTCCTGCTATACGTTTATATAAAAACCGGTTAAATGCATTTTGTGTAACAATGTGTCAACAAATAATATGAAAAGGTGTAGAAAACAAATGTAAGAAAATGTTGGCATTAGAGAAGGCTTGCCAGCTGCCTGACTGCCCTCCTGCCTTGCCTGTATACTGTTCCCCCCATTGGGAGCAGCCGAAACGAGAAGAAGAAGAAGAGGAAGAAGTCAGCCAGCTAAACATTTCAATTTTAATTAAGCATGATAAATGATTTCACTTGGACGCATAAATCTCTTTTACAGTCGCGATGAAACAATGAAGTTCCTTTGTTTAGGCCACGCTTCGAACGTAAATTTGTTCGTTTCGGTGCAGTTTTCAGTTGTTGCCTTTTTGGGATCTCTCTATATACAAAAAGATAAGGGCCTTTAGCTGTGAAGAAAATTGATTTGAAATTAATGCAAGAATTTGTTATAGAAAAAATAACAAGCTCGCCTTTGAATCGCTCGAGAAAAAGCTGTTACGAGTCAATAAGCCAGCGATTGAATTGATATCGTTTAAACAAATGGATTTCCAACCAAATAGTCTACGGAACGTGAATTTAATAAATATGCATGCGGCAAGTGAACAAACCTGATCTATTGGCTGGCCGAAACACATCTCAACAGGTCTCAATTGCAACAAAAACAAAAATCCCCAAATATACATATTTACAAAGTAGTTTTCGGTTAAGATAAGCAAAATGTTTATAGCACTCACCGATACGATAGATTGAGACCATTTTGTTATTGCCAGTTACGAAACCAGGCAATATCAAAGATACATAAAGCAGCTGAAGTTTTCGGACATTTGTGCTGGAATAGAGAAAAGATAAACGATTATGCATAAGCTTACAAATTACATAATAATTTAAAATGAAAACGTTCAGGATAGACCAAATTGTTGTCTGTTGACTTAAAATAGATTTACTTCAAGATCTTCTGAATTATAAAGTAGAAAATTGAATTTTCAAGGAGCAAACATTCCAGAGCTGATGCCATGTCAACTGAAGAGCCGACTAGCTCAAGGTTGCTGGATAATGGCACTCGCTCAAGATACTTTTTAAATGGCAGAAGTCGACGTTCTGGGCTCATGTTGAGTAGCCGTAAGCGCTAATAAATTGTAATACAAATACATTAAAACTAAAGACTAATTAAATGACTGTACTTAAGTGGCGAATGGACTTGGAGCAGGCGACTTAATCGCCAGTGAAGGAGCCGCAGCTTCAGGGGCCGACTTATGGCGAAATCTCTCTGAGTATGTGCGTGTGCTCCGCTTTTTGCCGCATTGAGTTGAGTTAAGTTCAGGCCTGGCCAAGAAGTGAGCGCGGTCTGGTAAGCCTTTTGTGGTCATTAATTCGCACTTAATATGCTTTTTATGGCCTGGCCAGGTCCATTTGCAACGGTGCGAGGTTATGTGTGCAAAACAATTATTCCGCAATTAAACAGTTTGCACTTTGCAAACGCAGTCAGAGCCACATTGCCACAGACAAGCGGACAACAGGCCAACCCGCCAGCCAGCCAGCCAGCCAGCATACATATTAATGAAGTTGCCCCCTTTCCACCCCACACACTCCCTTGGGAAAGCGCGCTGAGTTCGCTGAACAAATCACTTAAGCGGCATCAGGCAACAGGCAACAGGCATGTTGCAACATCGTCACCCCGAGGCAAATGACCACCATGCAGCAGCCGGCGACAATGCGTCGACTATGCGTTTTTTCTCTAGTTTACGTTATCAAAAGGGAGTGTTAAATATGTTGCAAGCTTAGCGGCAACCGTCTGTTCGTTGTCTGTTGCCTGTGCATCCTTGCCCCCTTCATTCTAATTGCTTGCCACACATCTGGAGCTGGCTACGCCTGTATCTGGCCTGGTTTTGTTGGCCTTTAACGGCCGGTCATCATTGCTGGCCATCAGTTCAAGCTTTGCTTTACTGCTTCTTCATTTGCTTCTTCTTTTTTTTATTTAATTTATTTTTTTGTTGTTGGCAATTATTCACTTAAAGCATCAGGCATCAAGTGTCATGCTGAATTGCAAGCTCGCGAGCATCGAGCTGTCAGATGTGCAGGTTAACAGAGATTTTCGCCCTGCCTAGGCGACAGCTCCAATGCGTTGCAAGTCGAGATATTCAGAGTTTAAGTTAAGGAACTAAATTATATTTCATTAAGTAGCCAGAATATGATACAAGGACACGACAAGACCGCTCTAAATTAAATATGTTAAAGTCAAATAGTCAAAGATTTCGATCTGAAGGAAATCTGTAATTTCTTCTGGAGTCGTGTCTCTTTGGAAACTTTTCGATCCGTTGAAGACATCTTATCAAGGCCCTTCATCAATCAATATACCCTACCGATATGCGCTGCATCTAGCCAATGTCGTTGGTCCATTGAAACCCAACGTTTGGGGGCAACATTTATGACAAAATTGAAAACAAGAAAAAAAGGTCCATCGAGTGCCCTGACCTGGCCTTTAATTCCGACAATTGTTCTATTAATAAAGCAATTCCAAAACGATTAAGAGCAGCTACCACAACAAAGTGATTTTCAGCATTCTGTGCTGGACTCGTCGCGTCGCATCGCTCAGTGGCTGAGGTCGGTTGGTTGATGGTTTTGCTGGCAACTCATTTGGACATTTATAGCTCGCCAAGATGAGTGGTCACAAATGCGTGGCATATCCCCATCAGGCGACAGGGGCAGCTCACTCAATTCGCCGACTCCCTGACTCGCTGTGGTGAACTTTTACGAGGGGGTAGGTAAGCTTGCCGCCAAACAGTTATAAATCACTTGAAGCTGCTGCGGTGGCCAACAGTTGCACACGGTTCACATCTGCCACACACAACACACACACATCCATGGACGACGCTTTCCTTGCCTGACGTTGCGGCGCCATAAATTTAATTTGAAATTAATTTTTTTGCTGCTGCTGCTGCTGTTGCTGGGGCAGGCACCAGCCAGCTTGCTCTATGCCACAGTGTTGCACAAATGGCTGGGTCATCAAAATGCTAAGCTATGTAAATGATAAGCACAATGCACGAGCTGCCTCTATGCTCGCCCCTCCCCCACGCCCGTCGCCCGCCACCGCTCACACAGTTTGCTAAGAGACTTGGCTTATTTTTGCACGCCAACTAAATATGGTAAGGCACGCATTTGTTGTAAAATGCAAAATTGAATATCGAGTGCAGGAGTTGGGCCCAAAGCAACAACAGCTACAACCGAAGCCCAGCTCGGAGTCAGAGTCAGATCCACAGTCAGAGTTGAGAGCCGAGAGCCAAGAGCAGCGGCTGCTTTTGGGCTTTTGGTAATTATGAGCAATGCACTCGATAAAAAATTGAAGTTTTCATTTCGCGAAAGTTGCTGCCACATTTGAATGCCCAAAATGTGGCAGGCAACAACACAGAACCGGACCGAAACATTTATTGTTCCGCCTGTTAAGGCAAAAAAAAAAAAAAACAAACAGAAAAAAACAGAAAACAAAAGACGTAACTGCCTTCGCGTTGCCAGAGAGGAACCAAAGGCGACCGCAAGGGCATGCGAACTAAATTTCGTACAATTATGAGACCAAAAATGGACAAGTTGGGCAGAGAAGACGGCTGGTGCAGCAGGTGGGGGGAGAATGATGAAGCAACTGGGCAAACGGTAGCAGTAACCGCAACAAAACAATCGAGCTGCATGTGGGAGGTCCTGCAACAGTTGCAACAGTTGCAACTGCAACTGCAACCCCACATAATGACAACAACAATAACAACAACAACCGCAATATGACTGTGGAGAGACGACCACCAGGTGAGCAGCATTTGGTTGCATGCAAATTTTGTTTTAGCCGCGCTGCCTGCTTGCAGAGCTGGCATTTGGGCAGGCGACAAACTTACGAATTGCTCATGTCAATGCACGCTACGGGTAGCGGGTGGGTTGCCCCCGTTGGGTGGTGCGGTACGGTTTGCCACAGGAAATGGGCGCCACGATCATAATCTCTATGGGAAGCTACTGCAGAAAGTAGCAGCTACTGCTGTTCTTCCTGTTGTTGTTGTTGTTTTCCTATGCTGATTGGCATTAATAATGGATTATCACGATCATGTGGCTATGGGGTGTATGGAAATATTGAGCGAACAGCTACTACGAATTTTGCTTTCCTTAACAGTTGGTGTTGTTGTTGTTTTTGTTGTGGTTTTTGTTTTTGTTTTTTTTTTTCATATCGTGCGATCATCAAATAATGTGAACGTGTGATCAACGCTTCGGCTGTTGGGCTTGGACTTGGTCTTGGACTTGGGCACAGTTCTCTCGTGTGTTACACTAACTTATTTATGCGAAATATTTTGAAATCGTGTTTGGAGTGCAGCGTGCGCTTGATCGGACAGAAGGCACAACTGGACGGAGGAGACCAACTTGGCCAAAACTCGCATACGTGGCTTACAGCGCGGCCTCGGTCAACAGCATCGTCATCGCCTTCGTCTTCATCTTCATCTTTTATACCAGGCAGCAGCGGCAGCGGCAGCAACAGCAACAAAACAACGTGACCCTCTTTTTGCGCCTGTAGATCACGAATTATTCAGAATTTTTTTCTGTTTTTTTCTGCTTTGCGTTTTTTTTTTTTGTTAAATGCACTTTTGTGCTGGGCATGTTGAATATATGTCAAAGTTGGTAAAGGCTAGAAATAACAACAAATTTTTTGAATTTTATAACCGATATCCTATTAAATTTAATAAATATAATTTTTTTAAAGATGCCCTTAGCCAATAAGGTTGTAGGCAGTGCCATTCCTGATTTTTTGTGAGACTTTCTTTATATTATTATTTGCATTATGTTTATTAATATTAATACCCTCATTAAACTAGACCAACTTAAGCTGCATTTGTTTTACTTGCAATCCGTAAATAAGTATAGGTATATATATATATACTTTCAAGTATGGACACATGGCTAAAATATTCTTTTAAAAGGTGTTTTGATTGACTTTTTTGTTCCATTGCAACTGAAAGTGCATTAAAAATTCGATTCTTCTCTGCATTATTTGCACTTGGTTTTTTTTTTTTGGGCGAACGCGATTTTGATATTTGTAGCTGTAGCTTTGTCCGCTTCTGCAGTGCTTTTGCATTTTAAGCGTTGCTCACAAAATGCTTTTGGCTTGTTATGAGTCATGTGAAAGCGCCAAAAGAAGATTTCGAGTCGGAGTCAAAGGCAAAGGCAGAGTCAAAGAAGAGTCGAAGGCAAAGATTTAGCTAGCGAGCGAGATTCTCTGCCTGATTGTGAAAATTATGTTTGCTCTGAGCGCGGCGGACACACGAGGACAACAACGGCAACATAAACGGCAGGTTCATGTGGCGGTGAAAGGCTGCCATCATCATCAGCAGCAGCAGCAGCGACGGCGGCGGCGTCGGCGGCAGCAGGAGCGGAGGCAGCATTCGCATTGAGGTCCAGGGTCCGAGGCCTAATCATCATTACCATTGTTATTAACATGATTATCTGCATTATGCGGCAGGCCCCAAGAGCAAGTTGAAAGTTCAGAGACGGCGTTTAAGCATGATTATGAATTGGGTCAACGTGCGGTCGCCTCTTTCGGTCTCCCATCCTCCAGTCGTTGTTGTTGCTGCCTGTTCAATTATGCCAAACGTCGCTGCATGCGTTTGGGCCCAAATGGTTTTTGGCATTGGAATGGGCCAAAACGAAGACCTGCCAGCCAAATCAAATGAAAATGAGACGTATCGAAAAAATTTAAGTCGAAGTCCGCTAGGATTGACAGGTGACAGGCTGCAGCTAGCCTGAGCTTGGCCAGCAGCAGCGACAACCTTTTAGCTCTCTCTTTCGCTCTCTTTTACTCTTTCTCTCTCTCACTCTGCCTCTCTCAGTCCCCACTCACACGCCTGCTGTATAAGGCGCTGTGGCAGATGAATCTCAGTGGAAACGTGTCCCGCTATTGATGCGGCTTATTATATGCAAATTTGAACCACGCAAAACAACAATCCGAAGCGAATGTCCCTGGCTAGGAACAGACCGAATCCGAGTGCTGCCCATAAAGAACAGCCATGTCAGCCAGGCGGTATACATTCACATATTTTGTTGTTCAAATACCCTGTGCCATGTGGGAAGTACAAGTGTGATGGTGGATAGAAAATGCATAGAATGTATGTTTTTTAAGTAAAATTAAGCAAGAGAGTGCTGATCGATTTAAGAACTAAACTAAACTGAATAAATACCGTACCGTAGAAAACAAATTTATATCAGGAAAATATAATATAAGTAACTGATTAACTAAGTATAACTTTACAATTTAAGCTCCATTCTTTATAGATTGGTTAAAAAAAAATGAGTTGAAGTCTTGGCACCTTTGTACACTTACATTAAAAGAATATTTATATAGAAAAACCCTACTACGCCATTTTACAATCATAAACTGGGGCTGTTTGTGAAAGGTTTATGGATACGACCCAGAAAGGAATGCAAATCTCAGATTCGCTCAGGGTAGCTAATATTATTGGGTAAGGACGTTTTCTTTGAAATTTTGTTCTCTGCATTATTTCCAATAAAATGGTTCCACTTAAAGAGTATTTCAGTGTCTATAGCTTTCTCGGATCTGTGTGTCCGTTTTCTAGCCTGCGTAAATTCACAAAATATTGACACCGTGTCGCGGGCAACGTGACAGTGATCGAAATGTGTCTTGGTTACGAGTAAAGCAACAACAACAACAACAACAACGTCAGCCGAGACAGGGACAGGGACAAAAGTCGTTCTCAATTCGAAGTTTTTTTTTTGTTCTTCTCAATTGCGGGCGGTTTGTTTGTGACGTTTGCCTAACAAGAAGAAAATTGCTGCAATTCTTTACAAGTTTGAGCGGCAGCAGGCCGTCCCATCGTCAACTTGGCTCGTTCCCATGGATCGTCAGGCTGCTCCTTGGGGCTGCTCTTGTTAGCCCGTTGCCGTTTTGGCTACTTCTATGCGTTCGCCATGCGTTTGTCATGCCAAAAGTGTAGTAAATTGTGTGGCACTTAAGTCAACACATGCGACGGCATCTGTGCATGTGGCCTGGCTAAAAGCAGATCCCTCTGCCTTCTATTCCTCTTTAACCAATTTGCATGTGGAACTATCCCGAAGGGGGTTGGAGTGATGCGACTGTTTGTATTGTGCAGGAGATTTCTGCGCTCTATTTTGACTTTGATAGATGTCGTCGAGTTACTTTTGTTCTGTGTGTGCGTGTGTGTGCGAGTGTGTGTGTGTGTTGCTGATGCGAACGAGATGTGAACGATCTGATTATTATGCTCATTGCGATCGTTCACCCGGAATTGGGTTTATGCGTTGTTAACATATTAATGGATATTATAATAGTAATAATAGTCACTTTAAATTTAAGCTCCAAGGATTGCCTATTGTTAAAGGACAACTTATGCAGATTTAAACCTTATTTTAGAATAACTCCACTACTCGATCTGCTTCTTGCCATTGCAATTATTCAGCCAGATATAAACATGCCCACCGCGGCCAAGTCCTCTTACCGAGTCTGACCTCTGGCTTGTGGCTTGGTAGGGCTCATTATGCCCCCAAAATGAATGCAAAGCGGCGGCATTAATGTCACATCGTTCACCGGGCAATTAAGTGTGCTGCGTGCCACTTCTTTGGCTGACCAGACGCTGCCTTCAACTGCAACTTTTCCTTATGCCTATCAGCTGGTTTGTAGGTTGCTTATCATGCCGCCACACTCTCACTATTCAGGAGTGTCTATATATATGTGTATATGTGTGTGTTGTGTGTCGTTGCACAAAATTTGCAATTATAATTTTGCGCCTCAGAGTCGCTGAGAGGTTCGGGAGACTCTGTGGCGGTGTTTTTACTTTGCGGCTTTGGCTCTTTCAGACGCTGCCGCAGCGATTAAATCTCTTACTTTGAGCTGGTCCACGTTCTGGGGTCCAGCCCGCTTCCAGCCCAGAGAGCGTAGTTCAACAATTGAATTTTTTAAGCTTAAGCCGCAGCATGTAGCATCCAGTCCAGCCCCCATTTGGGTCTAGTCCTTTGCATGTCTCGGAACAGAGACGACTCCCTCTAAGCGCAGTTGCCGCCGCCACAAGCGCAGCTAATTGGATTTCTCTCCTGGGAGAGCTTCGCCTGGCTCTGGCTCTGGCTTGGCTACGACTACGACTACGTAAACCATATCGATAATGTCTTGATCAGACAGCACTCGCAGTCGCAGTCAAACTCTCTACTCGGATCGTTTGCCCGTCTGTGGCCAAATTGTAATAGTAAAGCACACGGCAAGAAATTGTGGAACATCGCATATAAGCACCGACAGGCTGAGTGTGTAACACTTTCGGCTCTAACATTTCTCTCAGTGCACGGCGTTGTACTTGCATGTGTTTTTTGCCAGATGAATGATTTCTCTGGCGAACGCGTGTAAAGCAGCAATTAATTTGTACTACGTAACATACAACAGAGAGCGCGGCACACGGAACTTGGGAACTAGCGATGGCATCGTGATTGAATATTGCGTGCCTCCTGCGTGCTCTCAATTGAAGAAATAGCAGTGCTGTAGATAATCCTTAAATCAATACAAGCTCAAGGTTCACATACGAAACACATGAATGCTGACTGTTTCCAAGCTCAAAGCTCAAGTAAGGTAAAGTAAAGCACATTGAGCTTTTCAGAGAAAAGGACACTAATACATGAACACTTACTAATACACAGAAATGCTTAAGTAAATATAGTTATAACCCATGCCCATCTCTATAGTGAGCTTTCCTGGTGGTGCGTGCCTGATATACAGCAAAAGGTTACAAAGCAATTATAAGGCACTGCGATAGGGGGATTCTCCACTGCGCCCCAGTGTGTTATAATTCTCTTAGCATATATGAGCAGATGGGGCTCAGATCTTGGACAGCATCTCTCATGTAACCGCGACACGACGACCTCTTTGAATATTGTGGCAACCCAGACGGGCAGGCGCAGGCGCGCTGGCTTCGGCCAAGTTTGGGTCTCAGACCTCCGACTGGAGTACGTTGTTCAGCGCACTTTTTGTTGTTTTTGCTGTTTTTGTGGTTTTTTGTTTTTGTAATCTACGCTATAATCATGCACTGAGCAAATTCGCATAGCCGCCCATTATTCCACCCACTTTTTTTGTGGTTTTTTGGCTCGAGTGCAAAGCGAAGCATTCAGTTGTTGTTGTGGTTGTTGTTGTTGTTTTTATTGCAGCAAAATACACTTAATTTTGGCCTTTTTGCCGCAATTCATGAATTTCACATGGCTGCTGCGTTGCCTGCCCCTGTCTCTGTCCCTGTCCCTGCCACAGCCTGCACCTTCAACTCCCCAACTGCAATGTGCATCAATCGATCGGCGGCTCAGCGTCTCAGCGCCGCAAGATGATCTACATTAAGAGAGAGATTTTTGCGCAGCCTCATACAGCATCCAGGCAGGCGCTTACCAATTCGCATCCAACTCCAAGCCCCAAGTCCGACCTTTTGCTGTAACCGCCGTCTCGGTGGGCGTGTTCTGTTTTTTTTTTTCTGAACTGAACTGAACGCTTTGCTCGCTGCTGATCTGTGCGCCAGGCCTTGGTACAGTTTTAAGTAATTGCATTATGTTTAAGTTTAGTTTTTTTTTGTGTTTTTCAGTGCTCGAAATCGATGTTTACCTTGAAGTTCGAGTGGGAGGTTTTCGATTTTAAGACACTTCAGTGGGCTAAGCCAATAGTATTAAAATTCTTCGAGATATTGGGTGACCGAGGTGAAGGATGTTATAAGTACTTATATAATACACATTTATCCACATAAGACTATATTCATTTAACTTTTTGTTGTAATTATTTATAAAAAATGCGTTCCAAGTCTTTACTTCAATTCCCAAACACTTTCCATATTTTTGTCTCTTTATTTATTTCAAATTAATAGCACCTTCTCCTGACCATTCGTTGAAATAGGAGCAATTTAATCCGAACATTTATGCTCTTTAATGCACAAGAACTTAACACAAGAAATGTCCCGGCGAGTGGCATAATCAAAATGCAGCATTAAACAGCTCAGAATTTTGTTTTTATTCCCAGACCCCCCACAAATCGTTCAGACTAATTAAAACGCATATTACGAATGCTATTAACATGACAGCGAACACAGCGCCATGGAACAGGCTATAAAACTGCGGACAAAACCTAATGATCAGAATCGGAAAACAGAATCGAGCCAGAGTCAGAGAACAGTAACGATTCAAATCAATGTGCATATTTCGAAATCATTTTGAATGTGGCCGGACTTGGAATTGGAGAGGTCGAGACTTGAGGCTACTGCAAAATTGCTTGGCCAGATATTTAATCCAATTAACCGAGAGCCGAGTAGCAGAACAGAGAGAGCGAGAGAGAGAGAACACAAGAATACGAAGCTGAAAATTATCGAAATCAGTTAACCCACACAGAGCTCTTGGCGAGATATTGTCACTAATGAGTTATGAGGCACAGACGACATAAGAGCGAACCCAGCGGCAACCAACATGGAGCTGGCAACCTGCAACCTGCAACTGGCAACAACGTGCAACAGCTGCAGTCGCATCCAGCAACTGACTGACTGTTGAACATTTTAAACCATAACATTTTATTAACATAATAAAATCAAAATTATCAACAAAGTCGTCAATGTCGACGACGAAGTCGAGACGAAACTGAAACTGAAAAAGGTAAGCTTTAGTCAAGAGAATACGACTAAAGGATACCCTGTGCTGAGATTAAAAATTGCCACAAGTCAGCTGTGCGCTTCAGGAAATTGAAATTGAAGAAGTCTCACGTTTTTATGAGTCTAAATATTAAATTTATCTGCAGCGGGTATTCATCAATTCATAGACTAAATAGACTCCTGTGATTCCTTTTGCATTCTGACTCATTCAGCATGCATTAAGCTACCTTTTCGTTTTGGCCGAATTCTTGTTTACAGGGTAGAGAAGAATGAAAATGAGACAACTTTGGAGGTAACGAGCTGCAGCTAGCGGCTCACTGATTGGCATCTTGTAGCTGGTGTATCTGTAACTGTGCAGCTGTGAAGCGCTGAGAGAGAAGCTCAAAGAATAATAGCTGAAAATTTGTATTGGATTTGGAATTAAATTTCGTAGCGCCAGGGCGAGTGCATAATATAATATATAGTAAACGGCTGCATTTATGCCTAAAGAGAAAAGTTAACTGGCCCACACACTCATTGTCAGCCCAGCGTCGTTCAGACAATATCTTTTGATAGTTTAGAGTGTGGTGGTCCGCCCAGACAGCTACGTGGTAGTCTGGGTATCCACATAATGTGCGCCTCATGCGGCGCTGTGGCCGGTCTCTAGACAAGAATTATGATTTACAATAATGAAGCGTTATATTGTCAGCCGATAGGCATCTCTCAGACGCTAGGCTTGCCACTATCGTAAACCTGATGAGTTGTTATAGATTTTTAAACAGAGTTCAATAATCGTAGCTTGCCGAAGTAAATTTCGTATGAAATTAACGCCCAATGAGTTGTTTGTTTTCTTTTTTTTTTCTCGCAGACGTCGCATTGCTCATAAATTTTATTATGAACTTCAACTCGTTGCTGAATCCGCTGAACGTGAATATTCCAAATCTCTCTCCCGTTGAGCGCACACACAGATCGATGCGATGCGATGCGATGCTCATAAACAACATGCAGAAATTACTTGTTTAAAATTTGTCACACCATTAGTAAAAAAAAAAAAACGGCGGCGAAAGGACCTCGCTGTGGTCAGAGATCCCCTACCAGTTCCACTAACAGTTCCAGTGCCAGTGCCAGTGCCAGAGCCATTGCCTTGTTTGCTCTTGATTTTATCAACCGCAAAACATCTACTCAAGTGTCAGTGTCACTCGCACAGCGGGCGGGCGGCGACGGCCGACGCAGATGAGGACCCTGGACCATCCCAGGCGTTGAAAAATGAAGAACAGACAGACCAGACACTCCAGACAGTTCACGAAATACCAACAACTAAAAAAATGCACGATCTTTAGGGTGCCAAAGATTAAATACCCTTGCACAATCCAATATAAAGATAGTTACAGCTCCAGAGGCTTAAGTAATCCGAATTAAAATCTTACAAAATATCAGCAGTTGTTATGTGGGTATCAAGATCTTTTGTAAGTACTCTTATATAATAATTCGATCTTCTATTCAAATTTTTAAAACGATTGCCTGAATTATATGAAGTAAAACTTCTTTAAAGGGATTTTAAATTTAAAAACTTCTTCAAAATAAACGTTGAAAACTTGACTATCTTACATCAGAGGAAATCAAGTTCCACAAAAGTTGTTGTATGGAACGGCATGACTGTAAGGATACAGCAAGTAGACGGCTCATCACACTATAAATTTTAATAATCGTCAGAAGTGCATCATTAAACTAAAATACCCTCAGCGACAAGGGTATATAAATGCCAAAACGCTTCCTTTCCGCGCTCTGTGGCTGAGCCAGCGTCGAACTTTATCCACATAATGAAAACACCCTCAACTTAAGTGCATAATTTATAACGAAACGAGCCAGCGAGACAATGAAAAGGTTGAAATACCAACAAGAACGAGCCTTGGAATTGGAATTGGACTTGGAGCTGGAGCTGAAGCTGGAGTTGGACTTGGAATTGATCTTGGACCAGGGGCCAGTTTGTGTGTTAATAAATTTCTTAATAAAACATGCAAATTCAAATGCATTTATCTAGATCAGCCAAAAGCGACAAAATTTTACGCTCATACCATTTATCAGTGCGATTCGCATAATTTTTTGTGGCACACGTCTCATCTGTGGGTAGGGCCCAGCACAGCTCAGATCCTGGACTGGCCAAAAACCAGTTGAACTCAATAAATATTTTGACTCTTGACAAATGCGCTGAACAATGCCAACAATGCCAGCAATTCTTCCAGCATCCCAGCCTGCCAGCCAACCTTATGAATATCAAAGGGCAAGGACAACTAACAGTTAACCAGGGGCGTCACCTAACCGCAAAATCCCATAAATATATCACAAACTATTACAAAAGGTACAAATTCTAAGGGAAGTTTTCGCAATTGTGCCAATTGGTTCGAGTTCGTGTCAAAATTGTGTTAAGTAGGAGGGCACAACCAGGGGCAATTTGTGTCTAAAATTATAATGCTGAAAACATGAGAAATTGCTGGACTGCCCATTGCTGCGCCTAAAGGGGCGATGGGAGTTTAAGAATATAACCACGGAAATATAAGAAGAAAGTTTTGGTAAAAAAAGACAATATTTTGAGTTTGGGCTAGCTATGTATTTGTTTAAGGGGTAGAGATACCTGATATTAGGATTATTCCCATTCAAAAGTGTATTCGAGTCATAAAATAGTAAAAAAGTGGATTCTGTTATATTCTACAATTGAGTTCTCTTCTTAATATTATATTTATTAAAAAAACACTATTTGTGATGGTATAAAGATTTAACCATGAACATCTAATAGCATTTAAAAAATTCCATTCCACATCAAATAGATTTGAATTACTTTACAAAGCATCTGACAAATATGCGCAGTATGCTTTAAATAAATGGAACTAAATAAATGTTTTGAGTGCCGACTCAACCAGTTCTCTTCACGGAGCATTGGAAATTATCTATAAGCAATTATTAGTTCACACAAGCATAAAACGTTTATAGCATTTCCGCATAAACTTAACACCCGTAAAATATTATAAATTTGACAAACAAAACTGAGATCGAATGCATTTGCATATTTCATATGACAAACGCGGCGGTGGGTCTCGGTCTGGATCAATGGATCCCAATGCGTCTCTTCAAATACGAGAGACACACACATACGCACACACGTTTAGCGTGAACTGAAAAGCGTGTTAATTTTCACTGTGCATTTATTGTGGCCATATATTGAACGTGAGGGGCAGGCACAGTGGCAGAGGGGAAGTTAGCAAGCAAATCGAACGTCTTATGTTAATGGGCGGTTCAGATGGACGCCCCAAAGTTTCACCGTTGAAAACGTTGCGCTGTAAAGCTGTTAATTAAAACGAAAAAATGTACCAAAAAACAACAAAAATTAAGAAAAAAAAAAAAAAACAATGAAAAAAGAAGAGGACCACACAAACGAATTGGATTCCCACCAAGCCAGTTTGTTGCCTATTTAAGTCTTTTGTCTTATGGATGCACTTGTCGCTTTCTGCCCCCAACTCAACCCGACTTGGCCGAATATTTGAATATTTTTGCTAGCTGTACTCGTTTCGCTGATTGATTCTCTAAACAGCTGCCACTCCTGCAGTCCCCGGACATAAAAAGAAAACAAGCTGAAACAGATGTGTGCGTGTGACCGAAGACCCAATACCCTTATATTCAGACAGATGTTTTTGCTTTGAATATGAGTATTATAGCTGGAAAAAATCGTTTAAATATATAGATAGAATGGTTAAATCAAAAATATATGTACGATACTCGTAACACCCTTCGGAAAGGGTATACACATAGTTGTAAATATAGGTAACAAAAACAAGAAATGCGAACAAGTTGTAGCAGGTTTCGCATCATTTGTGGAGTTATCAATCACACATAGAAATTTGAACGTTAGATGAAGCGCGAGTTTGACTCTGACTACGCCTGGGCCGAATGTTAGTCATTAATTATGCGACGAAGACGACGACGACGACGACGACAACGACTGATCCAACAGTTTCAGCTGGAACCAAGGCATCAAGCACAGACTCATCATCGTCAATATTGACAGCCAGGCGAACCGCACGAACATGTTCTTTAAACTTTAGCCTTGAAATGGCAGCAGCATCACAGTTTGCACATTTAGTATGATTATTTTTGAAATAAAAAAAATTTCTATTTATTTTTTTAAGTTTATTTTTTTTTTGTTTGTTGATGCAGCAGGGTCTAGAGAAGCAGGTCTTACCGGGTCTTAGTCTATTCGACGGTTTATTCACATAATTGTTGCTAGTATTTTTTTTTGTTTTTCCGTTTTTGTTGGGTCTTGTTTATATTTAATTGCTAAAAACTATAATTCTGTCAAGTTTATTATGAAAATAATTATAATGCACGTTTTGTTTGTTGTTGTTGTTGTCGTTGTTAGTGGTGCCATTGTACGGCAAGTTTATCTAAGTGCGCATATCTTAAGATTTTGCGTCTAAACAATGGTCGTGGCTTGGCTGATTTAGCGTTATAATTACCCTCAGACGACTGTGCACAACAAAAACACCAAATCACGCTCACACACACACGAGCACACACATAGATAGACATATAAATTCTATGTAAAGTTTTGTAAAGAACTTGTCCATTGGGTCATTGGGTTAGTGTTAAGTCATTTTCATTGAAATTAACAAAAAACACACACACAACGGTTCTGCTGCCAGAAAGTGAGTTCAAGTTGACATACTTAAGCGTTTAGTAGGCAATGGGAATGAGTCAGGAATTTGATGGAGCGATTGGACGACGGCCAAACAGGGCCAACAGAAAACGGAGTAGCGGAGACTTTTCTATTAAGTAGTGTGCGCATTAACTGTTTGAGAATTTTAAGCTTTGATCAGCTGACGAATTGTCAACTGATAAAATTCGATTTGATTTCATGGGCATTGAGCATTCATGATTATTGAGTCTATTTAGAATTTCGCAATTCCTTAAGGCAATCAAATTTTGGGACATATCTTAAAATATATATAAAATAAAAGTGTCCTTTCCTATTAATTTCATATTTTAGTATATTATATTTTATACTTAAGCTCATTAGCAAAACACCTCAATTTCCGACAAAATAAAAAGGGCCCACTTCCTTTCATTAACTGTTGTACCTTTCCATATTTAGACTGCACTAAGCCCCATATCCAAACAATTAACGCCTTTTAACGCTTGATCAGCAAACGCTCTGGTCAGTGGACCACAGGCAGAGATTGGATGCTCGTGTATACCACACCTTGTGTGTTAGGTAGTTTTGCTTATAATTACAGCGAAACCGACAGATGCCATAAATCTCAAATCCCATGAAACGCTACAAATTAACATTATTAAAATTTGGTTTCGACACATAAAACAAAAGACCAAAAAAGGCAAATAATAATATTTTGATGTTATTTGGACTAAACTAGCGACCACAGTACCGAGCAAATGTGCTAAGTGAGGAAGTAAACGTTAACAAATCGCCTCTCTCTTTAACTCTTCAAGGAAACATGATGGGAATCAACAAAGGCAAATTTTGAATGGGGCAGGGAAACTCGATAGGAAACTTGCCTAAGGTTCAAGCTTGCAGCGTATAGAGAAACTTACACAACCTGAAGAAAACTAACAGCTGAGCCGTAAAACGTGTCATTTGAAAAAGCAGAAGAAGCAAAGCAAAAAAGGTGAAGCATTTGGGAACAGTTGATTTTTATCGAGCCATAAAATCTACACTCTTTTGATGCCGTTGCCTGCCTTTACTCAACAGCAATTTACGATTGATAATAAATCATTGCAGATATCTGTACCAAGTTGTGCCCGAAACAGAAACAGAAAAAAAAATATATATAAAAAGATATGAAATCCTGATGCACTAATTCATTTTTTATTAACGCCCCGGGGCAAATGTGGAAAAACACGACAACAACAACAACAAAACCCTCGCAAAGAAGAAGTAGAAGTATATATTTATAATCAATAACAAGGTTCGACTGCGTGCACAGTTGGAAATCAGGACACCAATAAAAACTGAAGAGCGTTTTAGGCTGGGAAACGAAATCTCATCTAAATAAAAATAAATATATATCTACTTTTTTTGATGTTTATATGACGGCGATAGTCTTTGAGTCCGTGAGTCACATTTACGAGTTTCGATTTTGTAGGAGAGGCCGTTGTTACACAAAAGAAAACAATATGATGGGTCCTTACAGAGAGCGCATTGTCTCTATAGAATGTATACATAAATAGAGTCAGAGTTAGGAGGCCGAAATCTAGTTGGCCGGATGATAAATTGCTGGCCAGACGCCAGCTAAGGTTTCTAGCAATTGTTATGAACTGTTTATGCCTTAGCCTGGGGCAGCTGTGGGCAAACGAAACGCCCGCCAATTAATGGAGGGGGACTCCTCTATTTTTTGTAGGTACAGTTGCTACCGAACCTATCAGAACTCAATCAAAGTCTTTTCACACCTCCGGCAACTTATCGCACACATCGATCAAGGGGGGAAGTGCGCAACTTAACGGACCCAAGTCCCGCATCATGGATTGCAGCAACCATAACAATCGTATTAATCGTGCGATAGTAAATTAATGCAAACCATTGTAAGGTTCGACACGATTCCTGTTAGTAACGCTGATTAGGATCAGGCCACGGCCTCACGCACCACGCAAGGATACATTAATGTGTCAACATGTGCGATAAGTCTGAATTCAGAAAACAGAGTGGAGAACACACAGTAGTTGTCGCTGGTAGCCCACAAAAGCAAATATAATTCTGATGTCTAGTTCCTGGTAGTGAGATATTGTGTACAAAAGATCTGATAGGGATCACACACACACACTGTCACACACACACATACTCTGCACAGCGAACACACATGATTCGTGCGAATGTCACAGCGACCACAACAATGTGCGCATAATGAGTAGAGGGCAAGCCAAAGCAGAGGAACCGAAGCCAGGAGCCAGCAGGATTGCAGCGTTGAGATATCACATGCTACCAATATATTTGAGAACTCCCTGGGCGCAGTTCTCAAAGCCATAAACTACATTCCTTTTTTTTTTTTTTGTACATTTTGAAAACAATTTTAATGCCTCTTTTTGGCATGCTACATAAATCTTTTGGCAGGACATGGACGCTTGAGGAAAATTTCATATCACTTTTTATTGCGATATGCAAATGGCTTGTTTGGCTTGATTTCCATTGTCTAGTCCTATGCTGACCTTCAACCCTTCGCTTAGAGCACACAGCCAGTATGCGGTTGACCGCATTTTCAACGGTTTCCGCTCGCTCTTCCAGAAAGGGTTGGCATCAAGTTTTTTTTGCTTTCTTCTTTTTAAGCGCTAACAACTTGATTAGAAAAACTTGCCGTACATTATTCTTGATTAAGTCACATTAATTATGATAATGATGACGACTGTCTCGAATCGCAGCATTCAAAGGCACACCCAGGCCCTGGGTTTGTAAAGAGGGGCAATTGAAACGGGAACAGGATATTGTTTGACTTCAAGGTCCAGACAATGCAGCGACGTGTGCGCGAATAAAAAATGAGCAAAGCAAAAAAGATCATAAAAAAAATAAAACTGGAGAATAGAGCAGCAGAGAAGCCGAACAGAGAGAAATACATATATGTATGTGTGATAAATGTCAATTTCCTGCTCAGCATCCGACACGCCTGAACTCGACCGAACTGGCTGCTGCCTGGCTGATGACTTCATCTGTAGGATATCTAGATTATATACGGAAGTTATCTAATAACGGCTGACACTTTTAATCCTTTTATGAAATTAATCAAGTGTGCCCATGAAAGAACCAATGTCCAAATCGTGCAGCTGTTTGTGCTGCAGATGCAATTCACGCTCTGCTCAGCCGAAATTTTGAAATACTTTTCTAATTGTTAGCAAAAAGAGATTGAAAACTTCATAATAGAGGGTGGCTGTACATGTCTAGACAGCATAAAAATGTACTTAGACATTAAAAAATCAATTTTGAGAGTTTGAAATTTCGGGAAGAAATTATTAAAAATGTGCCGCATAAGCTAAGGATTTGTTCTATTTCTTATCAGATTTCTTCATTTTTTATTAATTTTTTTTTCAGAATTGTGTAAGCTCCTGAATTCAAACTATATATAAATTAAATCATTAAAGTTGCATCGTATTAATATCTTATAGTAGGCTGCCTGTTTTTAGTATTCTATTAAAATGTCTAACATTTTCGATATTTTAACGAAGATTAAGCTAGGCAAGGACTTAAGAGACGTAAAATATTCACTTAATTCTCGCTTCTTTAGACTTAAAGCAAACAAGTGTTGACTATATGAAACCGGAGAAGTATGTTTACAATCCTTTACCGAGGAAATTATTATTTGCGCAGCAATAAGCAGTCAGTAAATCAAAACTGTAAGCAAAATATTTCTCTTTTTATTTGAAAAGCTTTCGGAGGTCAATAGCCAACTGAGCATGTTACAAATTGATTGATTAAATGCCATATAAAGATTATAAAATGAAGAAAACTCATAAAATGCAATTTCAATTATTCAACTCACATGATAAGCGAGAGACATTCATAAATTAACCATAAGACAGACTAAAAACAAAACAAAAAAAATCAAACAAAGTTAAAAAAAAATTTATGGACATTCATTGATCAGTGCATGAAATTTTATGCTTTATGTTGTGTCGTATGTGATTTCCGCTCGGGAACTGCGCTAGGTGGGCTAGACCCATCAAAAATGAAAAGGAGAAAAAAAAAGAGAAAGAAAACTAACTGAAAATCAAACTAGAAATGCAGTCTGCATATTAAAAACAAAAGAAACGAAGAAGGAAACAGTATTCCAGCCAGAGTTCGCAGAGTTTTAAGAGTTTTCGGTTGCTGCTCAGCAGCTGGTAGCCAAGCGCAGTGGGCACTCGTCTAGAAAATGACAAATGAGCAGAAGCTGGATCACGAAAAATCTCAGCTGAAATGTCAGTAGGCAGAAAGTTGTCAAAACAAATGGTTAAAGGCAAAACGGATCATCATCATCTTTGGCTAAACAATTCGAAAACAGTTGCAAAATGTGCAACTACTTGAACTAACCATTCGGTTTTTGTCTACCCATCCTTGAGCAGTTGCGATCATTAATCATGAATCATGCAAAAAAAAAAAAAAACAAAACAAGAACGCACTTAACGCTTTGCCAAACAAGAGAAACGAAATGAAATCGACTTAAATTAGGCAACTTCTTGGGTTACCGTTTGATCGATTTCGCCGACTCGAGATCCTAATGCCCACCACTTCAGAGTTTGTGTTTATTCGGTTCTATTGATTATGTCACCGCAATGTCATTAATTATGCCTTTGTTTAGGCCTGGCTGTCACTTTTGTGGTTCAGCAGCCCAAAAACTAGACAATCTTTCGAGTGCAACAACATTCGAACGGGTTAAGAGCTAACCGACCAGAGAGAAAAAAAAACCATCTAGGTAGATAGAACCGACGCCTAATGCTTATGAATTTCTAATGTTGCGTCATTAATCAAGCAGTCAAAGGTGTTTTGATTTTGGCATACGTTCAAGGCTACCTAACTAGCAGCCCAAAACAAACAATTGACACACACTCTCACACACACAAACGTATGCACACATGACATTGGACATTGTTGCAAATACATTGGCGCGAGGCCTCTGGCTCGCGAATCAGTGGCAACTTCTACAACTTGCAACATGCAATCGCGAAAATTTGTGCCTGCGAAACTAGAACACGAATGAGAACTTTTTTTATTATATTTTTTTTTTGTGTGAGGCCCCATTATCTTGGGCGCTTTGTTTGGCCAAGAAGAATAGAAGGAGAACCCCAAAACGAACCTAAGGTCAATCTTAATAGGTTCGAGGCACTGAGCCATTGAACTTGTTGGGTAGCACACACCTTGACTCCGTTTCGGCAGCTAGAGAGCTTGCATTAGCACATGCTATTAATTCTTCAGCGCTTGTGCATTGTTATAAGAGACTCAAGACAGTCCCCCCGACTGACGGACGGACAGTTCGACAATCCAATAGACAGACAGTTGTTAACAAGACACCCGAACTGGAGGGCCCTGCGGCTCGAATGTTAAGAATCCGGCACACAGTCGATTGTGCTCAGCTTAAAGATACTCTGTTTAGTTAAGGATCGTTATGATATGGCAATAATATGATATATCAGTTCGAGTTCCTTAAAGGTGGTATCATATGCTCTAAAATATCTGAGATAATAATATATTTATAAAACTACGATGCCTCCTACCAAAGCTACATATTTATTAATATTCGTTTAGGGTCAAGGATACCTCTTTCTATGCTTTAATTGCTCCTCTTAAGTATATTGTATTTACAGGGTATCTGAAGAAAAAAAGATCTCATAGTTACACAACGCACAAAATGCGTTAATTAACAGAAATATGCAGCGCCCACTTGGCAACTCTGGCTCGAGTAACGCCCCACAGCAGCATTCAATTTGTTTATAGCAGGGAGCAGGCGTTGGGGTATACCCCTATATGGATGCTATAGACTATGCCTTCGGCTTATTATTTATGATTTTTCGCATAAATTTACGCGAACGCTCGTAAAATTGCGTGAAATACGACATTTTGAGTTCTGTGAAAGTGTAACACGAACAGCTCAAGACTGGCATTGGGATTGGTATTGGAACTGGGACTGCGACTGGGACTGGGACTGATGCATGAACCTGGACCTGCACAAGGCTGCTGGCCGATCGATGAGTGTGTGAGAGAGAACTAACTTGGCATGAACAATAAGCCAACATCTTGGTGATTTGTAGCTTTCAGCGTTAACTTCGCAACAATGTTGCTAATAGATGTTGCTAAGCTGCCGCCGCGAACGCAACACTATGCAACAAAAGCTCTAAAGTTCCTTTGTTATAGTTTTAGCTGCCGAAAGCTTTCACCTTCAGTTGTATGAAGCAGACGAAGATTAAAAGGCGCTCCAGCTATATCCTCTTCAAATGGAAAAGAAATTCGTAGTATTATATATAATCCTTTTTTAAAGCTTCACATTCATAAAGCTGGCGACATAAACTTCCATTTTCTTTTCCAATCTATTCAAATATTTTCCAAACATTCTACTGTGTTCCATTATTTTGGGTTCGTGCACTTGGTACAAATATATTGGTGTATTTTTAATAGTTTTAATATTGATTTTAATCGTCAGCCAAGTCACCGACTGTAAGTGTGGCCGGCGGTGCTGTAGCTGTTGCTGCGGTCACACTGAAAGGGAGACCGTGCTGCGTGGCCGAGGCCCAGCTGCGTCTGGGCAAAATTCGACCGAAATTAAAGTATTTTTGCCTCAACTTATCCTTGATTTCATCCTCATTCATTATGGCGCTCGCCTCCCGAAAGTTCAGGAAAATGCGACCCTTTTCATCTGTTTTGATCGGCAAAATCTCGGTGCAAACGTTGCGCGCCTTGAGCAAAAAGCCTTCCTCTTCGTGCTGCATGGCTTCACCATCGCCTTGGCTTAACTGATCCTCGGGCACTACGACGACGGTGTCCAGACGCGAGTCCATTGATTGGGAGCGCGGCGGTGGCTTTGCTATGGCTACATGATTTTTCTTCTTGCGCAGACAGAAGGGATCTCGGTCGCTGGCCTTGACGTACTGCACCATGGGCCTGTTGACGCCCCATTTGGGTCGATCATCCATTTTGTTGGCGTCCTTGTCCTTGCCGTGAGTCTTTCTGGTCTTGTCCTTGTCCTTCTCTTTGCTCTTCGCCTTGAATGTGGTTGTTGTCGTTGTTGTGGTTGTTGTCGTCGTCTCGTGATCCTTCTCCGCTGCGGATTCCTTGGCCGGCTGTGTTTGCGTCTTCGACGTCTGCGTTGTGGTTGTGGTGGACACTTCACGCTTCAAAAGCACCTTGTAAAAGTTGTCATGGAAAAGGCACAGATCACAGTTTAGCGGCAGTTCCGTCTGTGTCTCGACATCGGCCTGCAGCGATCCATCAGTGCGTTGTCTGCTAGCCGATTCGCCAGCTGGCAGTGGCGTCTTAACGGGGATGAGCGCCAGCTTATCCTGCTCGGCTGGCGCGTGCGCCATGTCCACCTCCAGTGAATCTGGCGAGAAGCAACCGCTCGCCGTTTCCAGTGCTGTGCGACCGGAACGCGCTGTATGCAACAGCTCCTCATCCTCCTCCTTCTCCGCCTGATAGCCATCCTCCGTGCAAATGGACGTATCCGTGCGCTGTGTCATAGTTGCCTTGGAGTAGCTCTGCTCCATGCTGGCGGGTGGCTTCATCTGCGGCTGCTGCATAAAGTATGTGGCGATCTGCAGATTCCCTATGGCATTTTGTAGTCCAAATATATCGCTGGTTACAGGCAGTGGAATTAATGTAGCCGGCTGCATGAGCAGCGCCAAGTTCTCCTTATCCTCGCTGACGAATGTAGCCTGCGGCTTGGACTTTCCATTGGATGTCGGTGCGGGTTCAGTGGTTGCCTCCGCAGTTGGCTGCTTGATGGGTTTAGTAATAGTGCGCCGTAGATTGATGGGCGTGCCGATGAGCACCTTCTCCTCCGTGACCGAAACTGGTACCGCTGTTGCAGCTGCTGCTGGTGGCGGCGCTGCACGTGGCGTATGGCTGCTGTTGTCTGCATCCGCTGTAGTCTCTACATGCTGATCCAACCCCTCATCGTCCTCCTCCACGGAGAGCACTTTTAACAACTCCGGCTTGTCGGGCTGGTCCTGACTTTGCCTGTGCTCCTTCGAGGGCATACGATTCTTGCGTTTTTTTTGTTTTTCCATTTTGGCCGCCATTTCCGCCTGGGCGATGGCATCCAGCATAGCCTGCTGCTTCTTTTTCTGTGCCTCCTCGCGCTCCTGCACCTGACGACGCTCGAACTCCAAACGCTCCTGTTCCAATTGCTTCTGCCTCCGCATGCGCTCCTCCTCCAGCTGTTCTTCCTGTCGATGACGCTCCAGCTCCCATTTGCGGATGAGCTCCCGTTCATGCAGCTGCTTTTTGATCGCATTGTGATACTCGGCTGCCTTGCGCCTCTTATCCATGCGCTCGGCCAACGTGTGCGCGTCGAGTGGAGCATTCTGACCACGCAAATAGGTGGACGAGGATTGCACGGATTGCACATCGTCCTCGCTATCCTTGAGATCGTGAACGCCGCGATTTAGCCAGCCCGGTTCTGGCACCGCCAGCTGCTGCTGCACATTGTAGTTGGCCCAGCGGGCGCGTTCCCGATCCCGCTCGTGCTGTTCGTGCACGTAATAATCGCCCTGCTCGGAGGTGTTGCTGATGTGCACCTGATATGTATTCGATGTGGATACATCGCGACTGAGGCTCATGTTTGAGGAACTAGAAGGCGCAACCACATAACAACAGCTGCCCAGGTGAAGAGAACCCGTTAGCTGCTTGGACTTAGTTCAAGTTTAAATTGAATTACTCACCCGTCTGCCAAGTAGCCATCGGCTGCTTGTGGCTCATAGCTAGGTCGCTGCGCTGGCACACATCGTCCCTTAATGGCATACGGCTTGGACGCTTGTGGGACGACTGTGGGCGTGAGCGTGGGCGTGGGTATAGGCATGGGCAGGGGCATGGGCATGGGTATAGGTGCACCCTGTATCGATCGCCTCAAACGCCTAACGTTCCCAGCTGCAGCGCTAACAACGCTCCCCTCGGCCTGGCTGGCGCTGCCCATGCCACTAATGCTCCCATTTTGGCTGGCGGCGTCGTTATACCAAATATCGGGCGAGTGTGTGTTCTTGGGCGTATCACTCAGATAGCCGGAAGTGTCCTCTTCCTGGCAACCGGCTGGCGCTTGACTCGCATTTGGATTGTTAAATCGATGTGGCATGTTGCCGTTACTGGGATCAGTGTTTGTTCCCTTCACGTTGCCATTGACTTGGCCAAGTTGTTTGGCCCCCTTTTGCTGCTGCTGCTGCTGTTCCTGGTGTCTCCTTACATACTCCCGCTGTCTGATGGTAGGTAAACTAGGACTCCTAAGCCGTTGCGGTTGCTGCTGTGGATGTTGCATGCGTCCCTTGGCCGTTTGCAGCGATGTGGTCACCAACTCCGGGTAGCGCCCGGTTGGCGCCTGCAGCTGCTGCAACTGCCGCTCGGACATGCCAGGCGCATAGCTGCCACGACGATTGCGCTTGTACAGCATTTCATCATCCTCGAATTCGGCATCGGCATCGACATCCAGATCATCGATATAACGCTCCACCTGATTCATATAATCCTGACTGTGCTGCCGTTGCATTTGTCGATAGTTCGCGGCGACGGGTGGACGCACAATCAGCTGCTGCATGGGCTGTCCGGCCGCTTGGCGGGCATGACTGGAGGTTTGATTCGATGAGCTCTGACTGAGATCAAGATTCGAGTAGTAGGTGCGTATGGAGGTGCGTTCGATTTTGTGGTGCGACGTGGATGAAGTATGCTGGTGATGATGATGATACATCTCATCCATGCGCGCGATTTCCTCTGGGAAGAAGAAGAAGGCTAACTGTTTTGCAAAAACATTTCGAGCTTTCTGGACCCACCTCGCTCCTTAGCCCATTGTTGTTTCTTTAGGTCCAACAACCTATGCGTTTGTCTAGCTTCCGGCCCCGTAATCATGTCTATCCACTTAGTTCATTGCACCTGACAACTGAGGTCAGCTACTTACCCACTCAAACACACACACACACACACACACACGGCGCACTTGAGCTGGACACCACAACGGGGCAAGGCTAGGGCAAGTACTGAATGTGAGAAACTCAACAAAATTCCATCAAACTCGCGACACTGAAGCGAAATTCGATTTGTTTTGCATTGGAATGTCCTGCCAGAGTTGCCCTGGCAACCAGTACGTGTAAACAAACAAGTAACAAGAATTTTGTGTGGTTTGCATACGTTTAAATACCCTTTTACATTTTCTGTATACATTTTCTACATATGTAATATTTAATTTACTAATAATTATTTGCATCAATTATATGCAATCAAAATATTAGCCTTGCAGCCTTATGCATAATTTACACTTCTTAATACAAAACGGGCCTCTCCTATTTTAAACTATCCCACAAATTGCTTGAGCAAATCAGAACTCCCATAATAGAGCATTAAAACGTAGCCCAATGACTATAAAAGAAAAGGCATGACGGGGTAAAAGTCCTTGCACTCCGCTCGCAGTGGGTTAATGCAGTCAGAAGGGTTTCGCGTGCGAAACGCCTGTTGTCTGTTGTTTTCACATTTTTCGGGTAGTTCTTATACCAAAAATAATCCCGAATGGCGCGCGCAAATAGACATTTGCATATATATCATGTGGGTAAATATATGTGCGTGTTGGGCAGGCTAGTTAACGTTTTTATTGATTAGATGAATTCGTTAACTATGCAAATAAATCGCTTGGGCAGCAACAAGTCAGGCACTGGGGTCATTATCAAGTGGAACAAAAGTCAGGGCAAAAGCACAAAAAGGCGTAGGTGTCAGATGCGGAACGTCCTTCGTTGCGGTTAAGGAATGCAACTCGATTAAGAGTAGTACAACCTACCTACCTGAGCGCCTGACTTACAAAACTTTATTTCCCATGGTCAAATAGAAATGGCCAAAGATAAAAGGAAGAAATATCTCATAACCCATTTTCCATAAACATACATAAACCACAAAAGCCACAGCAAAAGTTAACCAGACTCATTGTTGTTGCTGTTGTTATTGTTGTTGTTTTGTTGCTGTTGGGTCTGGTTTATACGCGTGGGCGTAGAAATCACTGCCAGTCAAAAGGTCATGTTATGATCTTGAGCGAACTATGTGTCTAAGTCCGACGATGACGCTGAGGAGCATGGGAGCCCGAGCTCAACTCAGGCGGTTGCAGTTGCTGCACCACAACAACAACAACAAACACAACCAGAACAACAGCAACAACAACAACAACGAATATCAAAGACACAGAGCAAAGGCAGCAAAAAAAGATCAGAGCAAAACGGATCAGTGTAGAGCGATGCTATGGACGGTACGGCAATCAAGAAATCCCACTTGATACAAGTGCATTTATAAGACATTATAATGAGTTTTTATAAACTTAAACAGGGTCGCAGCCAACGCTATGCCCCGTCACCCGTGTTCGCCTTAGGGCGTCACTTAACTAGACTTGAACTTGGACAGGCTCTTGGAATCGGGCACTGTGCAGCATTGATCATGACTGAAGATGATAATTGCTACGAGCTAGGTCAACAGTTGAGCAGCAGCAGCAGCAGTACACATGTCACCAATGCGATCAGGTTTTGTGCCGTGTCCACTCTTTCCCAAAGAAAGTGAACAAGCGATCGGTGATCAGTGATCAGGCTAAAAAGTATTCGACAAATTCGACAAAATGATCGTGTCTTATGGCAGCCATTTAGGCAGCAATTTTCATACATCTTGGACAAGATTTCTACAGCGGTTTTCACTTGGTGTCCGAGCAGCAATCATCAATTGAACGATCAGCGGGCATTCGATCGCTCTATTCGATCGATTGTACGATCGAGCTAGCGATCGATCGATCGATCGATCGTTCGATGTATCATTTAGTGTATAACCTCAATACGGCGATCAATAAACAAACAAGCCAAATGCCTAATAATTGTAATTTACCATATTTTTGTCGACTATATGACGATCATAGACGAACCAAACACGATCGGGCCCCAAAGGCACACTGCACTCCATGGGAGTGGGAGTGGGAGTGGAAGTGGGAGTGCAAGTGGATCTGGGAGCGAGTGGACCTGTAAGCGTAACCGTTTAAATGGCAGGGCAGCTCAGCTCAGCTCGACGAGTACGAGTACGAGCTTCAGAGCCAGCACACTCTTGGATATGCAATACATATTGATCAAAACTGATGATGTTGACACGAACTTTGAACGAGGTACAACAAGCGATGACTTTACGATCGTCTAGGTCTGCTACTCCTCGTCTTCTTCTGCTCCTCCTTCAACAGTTTTTCAAGGGTTTCTTGGCGATATTTTCGTCAACACTCGTAAATTTGAACGATCTTCCCAAGTGTTTTGGGTATCGCATGTGAAATAACAACAACTTTATAAATTCTCAAGTGAGAGTTTCGTACAATTGATACATACACTTACACGAAAAGCTGGGCACACTGGCCATTGAATGGCTTTCAGCTCTGGCCACAATATCATCATCAACCAACTATCGATCGTTCGGCGTATCTTAAGCTAATTGAAGACCGGCTCGTTGGCTCTTCAACTCAATTGACATTTGGTGTGTGAGTTTCGTAAACAGCAACAGGTTAAAGTGTTTTTCATGTTGTTGTTGTCAGTTTATAACTGAAGAATTTAATTGTTAAGACGACACTTTTGGCTTTTGTTCGTGTGCTCTTGCATGTGCCACAGAATTTCTGCCAATACAATATTTGCTTTTGGTGTTGCAACCTTACCGCGTTCTCTTTGTTACTTTCAATTTATGTAGTTAGATCGCAGACCTGGCGTCGTCGTCACTGCCAAAAATGGTTAGCCAGACAAAACGTTCAGAGACGTCAACAACAACTGCAACAATAACAATGACAACAACGACCAGCAATCTGACCAACTGTCTGTTGGTCACATTGTAGCGCCAACACTCGCCAACAACTGTCAGGTGTTTAGATGCCTGCCTCAGATCTCTCTCTGACTGCGCCACGAGTCGCATTAGTCGCAGTAGTCTAATCGAGTCTAATCACTTAGACATGCAGCTTGTAATGAAGAGTTAGAATCACAACTGTAAATTACTTTCAAAGTATTTAGATAAGATTTGGATTATAACTTAAACCTCATTCAATTAACACAACCACCGCTTGCGAATTATAGTCGTATGTGTGGAATAAAGAAATAAGAGAAGCTGCCTTTTGATTAGAAATTATACCTAAACTTTTTAAATTCGCGCAAGAAGCGCTTGCGAACTATAACCTTTTGTCAAGAATAGCGAAGACTTAGAAGAAATAATTAAATGGAAGAAGAATATATCCAGATATTAGGATAAGTAAGAGATTCATCTCAATAAAAACTATTATTTCAGATAACTTCCGAAGCTATTAAATACTTTATTCTATGATCAGGGAATTATAAAACTTCTTAGGAAGTTCTTCAAGGATTTTAGTACTGTCTTCCCACCGAATATTATATCATTCTATTAGAAACTAACTTTTCCATTCATCAGATGCATCAGGCAATACCTTTCTGAAGAGTTAAGTTTGAATAATCCCTTGAGTAGTTCTATAAGTGCAACTGAGGTTCGGCTCAAAGCTGTTGGAGCCCAATGCGCCTGTTGCGGCTTGTAATTGTTGCCACTCGTCGCTGTTGTCGCTGGTTGTCGTTGATCGTCAGCGGGGCTGTTGCTGTTGTCCTCCAGCTGACAACATGCTACACTTTGGTCACTATAATGAGCCGTAATTAGTGCTGATGTGTGGACAACTTAGATGCCTCAGCAATGTGCCATGATAGGCCGCGTGTGAAAATTTGCGCGCTTTTTGATAATTGCGACAAAGAGTGCTTGTTGCTGTTTGTTTTTGTTGTTCGGTGGTTTTGTTGTTGGTGATCGTCGCTTGAACTGTGGCTCTGACATGGCCATGCATCAACGTCGGTGTCGTAAACGTCTGGCTAAATGAAAGGAAAACTGATTAGCCTTGACAAGTTCAAATGGTTTTGGCGTAGGGTAGGGACTGATGCGAGCTTTGGCAAGCTCCAAAGAGTGAAAGCGTTGGGGGCCAGCGAATAAAATGTCTTTCCCAAAAACCAAGACAGAAACAAAAAAAAAAACAAATATCAAAATGTCCACTGATTGCCAGAGTTGTCGTACAGCTAGCCAAGCAGCTAAGGCAGCCAGGCATTCAGGCAGGCAGCCAGCTAACGGTTAATACAGTCCATCATTATCAGCCACCAACACCGCCTAGCAGTAAAAGAAATGCGTTACCAGCCACAGCAACAGCAACAACAAGAACAACTGCAACATCAACAGCTCTAAGGTCAGTTAGAGACCAAAAATTGTTGTGCACACATACACGGCAAACCAAAAAAGATTCTCACAAGGCTGCTGGCTCAGCGGCTGGTTCTCCTGCGTCTGTCCACAGTCCGTGGAGTCTTAGCCTCAACCTCAGCCAGAGCCTGCAACATGAAACAGGTGTGGCACATCGCGTCTACAATGCGCAACGTAACTACCAGCGCAACAATCACACACACTCACACACAGGCCAAAGCCAAAAACTGGGAGGCTGCCCCAGCCGTTTTGGCCAGGCCATCTCTGAGGTTTGCCTCCATCTGAGGCAGTAAGTGTGCACTGTAAGAAATTGATGAGCTACTTGAATCTAAATACAGAAAAAGAGTATGCTGTGTATAAGGAAACTCCCTTTTCTCCTATGACTTTTCTAGTTGGAGTCAGATTTACAACAAGATTTTCTTATATTGCATAAATATTATATAGTTGGAAGATTTTTAGCAACTTTCGATCATTTGGAATACTTATCGAACTTCACCGAAACTTCCTTAGACTCAACTTAATCTAATTTGCATTTGGTAGATAAATAAACTTAAACGTGCCCATTTGATATATACATTAGCTGTTATGTTATAGCCAAAATAGTTGGCCCATTTTTGGCAAAACAAGTCACAAAAAGGATAAAAAAAAATAGATTAAATTATTTGAGCCTCTCACAACTTCTGGATATTAAATTACATTTATAGCTATTTGGACAGTAATATGCTAGGAAGGAATATTTCTTGAAAGAATTAGAATGCAATTTTAATGGAAGCTTTTTTTTGAGTGTTCCTTTGGCGACGCTTTTACCGCACGTTCGTTATTTTTTCGCAATTTTTGAGGTCACAATATGCCCGACGACGACGCCGATGATCATCGCTGGAAATCTGAGGCCGGGTCTGGGTCTGCTGTTGAGGTTTGTTGTTTGTCGCCTTAATGAAACACGCGACATACACTTACACACATGGCCAGCGTTGAATGTGGGCATTGAGCAGCACCGAGAGCCGGGTCTAGTCCAGCAAATAGCTAGGAAAACAACAGCAACAACGCCGCGGCGCACACACATGGCACTCTCAACTTTGACCCGGGTCAGGCCAACTGCAAGTTGAAATTATGTAGCGTGGAGCATGGAGCGTTGCGCGAAATTAAAAAGATAACTCAGATGTGAAAACAATTGATAGTCACAGATATTGAGCTTTGACAGCAAAACGATAGACAATGCATGATAATTTTCTAGTCTTCTCTCAGCATTATACACATATATATATTTTCGATTCTTGCGTAAAGTCAATTAAGGTTAGCAAAAAGCTGAAGATGTTGGTGGCGCACTTTGCAGATGAAGGCTTCAAGATGCAGCTGGAACAAGACTTCACTGACATTTGAACTGCTCATCTTTGCCATATTTGGACACTAAGTGGGCATTTTAAAGCAAACCAGATGCCAGATTCAGCCAACCTCAGCTCGTACTTTTCGTACTTATCGCTAGAGGCTGTTAAACGAACTGTCTTTTTAAACTGCGCATTCGGTTGGTATTTGTTTTTATTTTTATTTTTTTCTTCTTTTCGGCTTTTAATGATTGATGGCCGTGTTGCATTGTGTATACGAAGTTTGAGCTAATTTATAACAACAACAACAACGTGCGATTGGCTAACTGAGTGTCTGGGCGCATCATCAAGCAATTTGTATGCCCGCCTGTCAATATGGAATCAAAAATATTGAACGATCCTTTTGTTTGGCTCGTTTTGATTGGGCGTTTTTTGTATATTCGTATTTTTGTAATTCTGTATTTTTGTATTTGTTGCTACACCTTCAAAAGCGGAAATCCCATCAACAATGCGTCGTCAACTCTGATGAGTAATGATTGGAAAGTGGATGCACGTCAGGGAGGGGAGCGGAGCATTGTGGCACAGCTTCAAAGTCAAGCTGTGCAAAAAAAAAAAAAAAACGGTCATTGCTACCCCTCAGACACTTTACACCTTCGATGATCCGTCATAACTTTTAACACATGATATAATTTTGTTGCATTGTCTGCAGGATCGTATTCTCTAGATGGTTTGTTTGCTTGTAAACATGATTGATGAGCCCAAAGCAGCCCACCCCTCGCCTTTTCGTTTACCATCTATCTAGATCTTGCTCTCTTCTCTCTCTGTCTCTCTCGAAATTAGTACAACAAACTGTCAATGATTTGTAATTGCACTTTCAATCATTCAGACTTGGAAGAGCTTGTTTCCAATTCGAGTGTGCGCAAGTTCAAACTTCAACATTTCCTGCCAAAACCAAACAAATCAATTCCAAAGGCTTACAAGTAATTCGTGATTTAAGAAAAACACTTTCAATATCAATACCCTGCAATAGGAGCCACAAAGGGCTTATACAGTTGGTAAGGCGAATATGATTATTCAAACAATTCATGAGCATTTGTATCTCATATGTCTTACTCTTGTTACTTTCTAGGGTATTGCAGCATCCAGCAATCTCACCTGCCAGCTTATTCTAGTCTGTTTTGTGTGGCGCCCATTTCATTTTCAAACTCGAGATGCACCACAATGATAAGAAATTTAATTGATTACCTTTTGTTTTTGTTTCTGTTCCTGATTTGGTAGATGCTGTTTGCTCACCTTTCAATATTAAAACTATTTCGCTGTTTTCAATTCCCACGCCAAGTCATCATATACAAAACATTTGATTTATTATTGGCGGGGGAAAAAGAGAAAATATATCATAACGTGCTTATAACTGATTGGATCGTACATTGCGTTCGTTTCCATCATATTTTTGGGTCAATGTCTGGGGCAGTGACTGGGCGCCGACTGTGTATATGGACGTGGATGTTTCGTTTCGTTTTGATTGTGATATTGAGTTTGATTTTTGGACTTTGGGGTAAGAGCAAGCAATGCGGAAATTCAGCTAATACGCAGGTGTTAGCTACCGCCCCGTTAATAACTCGTTGGGCCCGCATGATATATGAGCTATGGAAATAAATCCACGGCATGACCTCAGCTATCAAACTTCACACGAAACGAAAATTTATCACCCCGAAGCCCGAATAGAAGCGCAGGCTTAACTCATCGCACGGCTCATTAACAAGAAGCTGCCTCTTGTGGTTTATGAATAATCAGTTTATTAATCAATGTGCCGCATGATTGCAAATAAACGATGATGCTATTATAATGATCGCACTATTACGGATTATACATATAAATACTATTGCCTAACTAACCCCCCCTCGATACCACTTCACGAACCTGATGACCTACACCTTAAAATCTTACTCGAAAATGATTTCCAAATGCATAGCCCAGATTAAAACAGATATAAAAACTTTGTATTTTACAATTTAAATATAAATATTTATAAATATATTATTACTGGGACTTAGCCCGTGCCCAATCTGAATTGCCTTAACATAAAATTTACTTCATTTAAATGCAAATACAGATACATACATATTAAAATATGCACTTACCCAAAAATGCAAAAGTTTCGTAGGAGGGGCAGTGTTTTTTAAATTATAAAAATATCTGAAAGAAGAAGAGAAAAATAGCAGCTTAGAGCAGAAACATTCTTTGGTCTTGTCATGGCCCAGTTTTCATCTCTTAATTTTAAACATCACTTTTGCGTCAATTTTTCGCTCATGGTAAAATGTTAAATGTTCCCCTAATAGTTTAAAATCACATTTGTAATAAACGTAAATATACAAATTCCGACAAAATGTTTTGTATTCAATTTAGATAAAATTAATAATTTCTCAATTTTATTAACGATTTCGGCCGCCAACAAAGGCAACCAAATCGCAGGCTTCTAAATTTTCTAATATATGTATTGTCAGGCAATATTTCTTATGCCACATCAAACTGCACTGGATATCAAATTTCTTAGTTCGTTGCTGTCCATTGCCAATTAAGATGTATTTTAACTGCTGCTATTGCTGCTGTTACTGCTTTGTTTCATATGTTTTAACTGTTGACCCTCACGCTTGGTCACTCAATTAGCCGGCCACACACAATGCAGTCGCCCCTCGCCCTCTCCCTAGTCCTTTGCTCTACCCACACCCTTAACGCTGGCAGCCAAACAGCTGTTGCCATTGCCCATCAAATGTTGCCGTCAACACTTGGGTCGAGCGCGTTTGAAAATTTAATTTATGATGGGCACTCGGCCAGCTATAGCCCGAGTGGGCGTGGCCGAAAAAGGGAATCATTAAAGTCGCCTTGCTGCCAGAAAAAAAGGAATATGCAAGCCAAAAAAAAGGAAATATAAAATATGAAAAAAGATTTACAACAAAATGCAAACAAACCTGCCTAAGCCAAAGATCATAGCAGGATGAGCGATGCGAGAAGTGCGTGTGTCGTGTGTGTCTTCATGTCTGTGTATGTTTATGTGTATGTGCGTGTGTGTGTGTGTGCTTAGTTTAAATAAAAAGCAAAATAAAGGAATTATAATAACAATTGAAATTACCAGTCGCTAGACCTAAACAAGCAACAATATTTCCCCTAACCCCACTCACAAATGTCTATTTGCCGCATTTAGAGCGCTCACGCGCGTAATTAGGAGTTGCCCAGAGGATCATAGAGTTGGCCAAAACAGAGAAAAAGAAAAAGCAGAGTCCTAACCGATCTGCCAATCTGGCCAATGTGGCTAAGCCGCTGTGCGTGTACTTAGCCCGACGACGACTGAGTCGAGAAAAGTCGCTGGATTTGTGAGCCGCATATAATGGACGGCAACAAAAAGCCAACAAAAGGCTTATTTAAATGTGCATTAGATGCTCGTGTCGGCCTGCTGCTGCTGGCTAAGTCCTGTCACATGTCAACAATTTTCCAGCGGGCCCGCAAAACAAAACGCAATTCAAACTTCCTGCCAACGATTAGAGGAAGTACTCGTAGCACACGTAGACTAACGAAATTAGTCGTGTTCTTTTATTTTTTTGGGAAATTTCAAAGTCAGAACATATGTTGCGCACAGTTGGCATCCTGCCAAGTCCAGCCAAGTCCTGCGGCAATTTCATGCTCACTCACACGGTACTTAAAGTGTGCAGCGTGTCCGCCGCTAAACAAACATGCACATAAATTGTAGCTCCTACTCGTTGCCACACACTGCCAAACATTGATACAGTCATTAGGCCACCAGCGATTGCAAGGGCTACCGAAAAACCGAACCAGAGATCGATCGATAGTGCGTTCCAACGATCCAATGAACCCCTGCCCTTAGCCTTGTCTCGCTTAATTACCCAGCATGTCTGAAATTAGGCTGTCATCATCATTTAGTATGAGTTAGGAGCAACCGCTTCATATCGATACCCTGTATATGCGGTCGAAGAGGTTCTTAAAACATTTTGTGGGAATGTTCTTAACAGCCGGCAGAAGATTTCTTGGAAGTCAGAAAATAATTAAGCTACCTACATAATTTTGATATTTACAAGTGATCAACAAAGAGTTTTCTTATTTAGATTCAGGCCAAGCAAATCAAACAATATCTATAACTCTATAACAAATAGAAAAATATAACATTTGAAGGATGGCTCTTGCTCCTTTACAAATAGCTGACTGTTTCATAATTTTCATTCCTAAATATGAGGTCAATTTAAAGAGATAGAGAAGATTATAAATTTTTTTAACCATAGCCATCTCTGTCGGTCTAACAAATCACATATCGGAAACTGTCAAAGCTAGCAAGACCACAGTAAGCATTTATCGAATTTAACCACGCTCACAGTCCAATTGCCGATAAATATCGAATTTAACCATGCACACAGCCCAATTGTCTCAGTGGATGTTGCCCTACAAGCTTTAAACTTTCTCAGACCCACATATGTATATATGTACGTGTTTATGTCCCAAGTTCAAAACTTTTTCTTCAACAACCACATATGGAAAGACAAACAATCACTAAGTACCCTTTACATTATTATATTCGACATAAAATGATTGACAAAACATAAATCATATAACAAACTCTTTATACTTTCCGAACGAATGCGAAAAGGATCTAAAATCTGTTCAATTCACAATCTCTGTTTTTCACAATTATTTCCACGCATAAACGAAGCTGGCTTTGATTTTGCAATTATTATTTATAGTTACGAGAATATATTATAAATTATAATAGACACAACGCCACACCCAAAAGTGCATCTCTTTCAAGACGATCACAACTGCGACTATCATTAACAACATTTAACGTTGAGCGTATAAAAAAAAATAAAAATCATTTGCATTTTGCTATAAACAATAAGGCATTTAAGCATTTAAGCGTTTAAGCATTGTGGCAATATCAATGGCAGTAGTGCAAATGGCCGGAGATGAAGCCATCGCGATGCATCGGAGGAGTTGGGAATGCAAAGCAATACAAAAATGGAGCTCGATCGAGCGATCCAACGATCGATCGCCAAGTGGGCAAGTGTTGAGGCAACGGTCGAGCTGCATCACGATTTTAAACGATGCAGCGTAGCTTTATTGACTGTCGCCCATACACACATATATAAGTACATATATATGTTTTCTATATTCTAAGTATAAAAAATCTTATTAAAATTTTATTGCAACAAAATGGAAACAGCGCGCGAAAAGCTGCAGCTAAAAACGGAATTCGTGCGCATCAACAGCTTCAATTTGTTGTTGTTGTTGTTGATGTTGTTGATGTTGTTTTTGTTGTTGCTTGGTGCATCTTTTGTCTAGCGGAACACCTGCTAAAGTCAAGCGATGACGTCCCAGCCACAGCTTGCAGCTGTGTGTGATGCATCCGAGTCAGACTTGGAGTCAGCTCAACCCAAGTCAAGTCAAGTCGAGTCGAGTCGAGTCAAGACAAGTCAGAGGCAGCGTCGACCTTCTTACCGCCCGTCCAAACTAAACCCGCCCCTCGACAAAGGCCGCATACGACCTTAGTCATTTGTCAGCCACCGCAACCTGGGAACTGGTGGTGCTGCTGTTGGTGGTGGTGGCACTTTCTTAGACCAAGATCAGGCTTCCATGGCATAGCATGGCAGTGCCGCAATGCCTAACTAAATATCATTGGGTCAAGTTCAGCGCTGTGCACATTTAAAACAATATTTTCTCAATAGACCTTTCAAATTGGATATATGCACATATACACGATATACCCTGTAGACATCAGAGTGCTCACATGGCTGTACAAAATACTTAAATAGAAAGGCGAAGGCATCTAAAAAATATTCTAATACGGATTTGTTTTTAAGATGTTCTCATTGAACTCCGAATATTACTTATAATTTTTAAACAACATTTTATTATATTTCTGAATTTCAGAATATTTTCTTATTTTCAACTGTTCAGAAACTTGAAAGATGCTAGAACCAACCACTTTTTTACGGAGTAAAGATATACTTGACTGTTTCATATCCAGAATTTCGAATCAGCTTTAAATATATAAGCCATTGCTGGTTATGTTCAAGGTTTAAACTTATGCCTTGCCTTAAGTTTTAGTTCGTAATCCTGATTTTTTGCATAAATGAGCGCAGGGTGGGTTTGCAACCATTCTCATCAACTTTCATTCTTGTTGCAATTCATTATATCATAAATTATATCAGGTATACTAATAACAATTAGATTGGATCGGATTGCTGCCTTTATACTTATTTACCTGACACGCAAGTGCATCTCTTTCGAGCACTGGGTATCTACCAGTCGGATAGCGTATTCTCATTTGATTCACATATTTTTTTCATTTCATGCGCATCTGCATCTAAGCAGGGAAAATTTAATAATATTTAAGTTGAATTGCAGCAGCTTTTCATTTGATTTATACATTTTCATGTGTTTTATTATCGGTGCGCAAACGCCTCTTTCTAGCACCATTTGGCAGTCATGGTAGACGTTTCTGGCTTAGATATATGATTCATTTCGGAATGATCTGTTATGCCAGCCAGCGGGTAAGAGGTGCTGTTGCAGAGCAGCGTTTGCAGGTGCCGCTGGTGCTAAAGAGACGCCCCACTTTGAAGCTCAAAGTCCTCAGACATGGGCTTTTATTACCCCAACAACATACGAAGCTACTTTCTCACATAACCAAATTCATAATGAACTTGGGAGTGTGTCACACATACTGACTAGCAGATACCCTCTAAATTGGTTAAACTTAAATTGATTGTAAAATGAATATAGTTTCCAACCGGGTAAAGGCAGCTGTGTTTTTTAAAGGAGTTGAAAGTCGTGCTTAACAGAAATAAATAGGTAAAAGTCGTTGATCTCAGAGAACATGCTGACCATAACAGAATCTGTCTAACCCATAAAATGCTGCTAGCATGCCTCATACGAGTATTGGGTATAGGGTATAAACAGCATCTTATACCGAAGATCACAATTAGGCCCCGCGGCCAAACTGGGAACCTGGCACTGGGGTTTGAGTCTGAAACTGTGGAGACTATTCCACAGTGCTGGGGCATTCAGTCGAGCACATTTCTCACAATCAGCTGTGAAAAATCTTTCCATTTATGACCCACTAAAACCGAAAACAACTGCCAAACTGAATTGAACTGAACTGAACTCAACTCAACTAAAACTTGCCTTATTTCACAGCATATCGTTGTTTGGCGGCAGGCACTGGGAGAAGGTCCCATATCATTTGTGTGTGTGTGCTGAATGTGAAATTCATTTGTTTAGTTATGAATTTAATGTACATCCATTATGCATAAATTCACGAAATTCCATACGTGGAGTACATAAGGAGAGCAACAGATCTTTCCATATGAGGCAAATGCTTTGTTTGCTCGGTTCGGCGAGGTGAAACACCTTTTTGGGGGCAACTTCATAGTCCATTTGGCAGCTTGGCGGCTTTAGGTGTTAATAACAACCACAAAGACGTTACAATTACGCATTGAAATCGGTCCGAGCTGACCGATGTGTGATGTCAACGGTACCAGGGTTCCCACAGATCCAAAGACCCACCAAAAAACAAAATAAATAAAAGAAGAAAATAAGAGTGTTGAACAATTGTTAAATAAGTATTTAAGCGCGTCTTTTTTTTATGACATACACGCCCAATATTTTCCATATTCCACAACAATGCGGAACTTTTGTGTAGCGCCCGTGGAGGGAAATGGAAATGGGCTCCCATCAGATGCGATGCGCACGGAAGCTGTTCTTGCCGTTTGATCACAATATTTACGGTAGTGTTTCCAGCGTGCTGGGCTAGGTTGGGCTGGAGAGGGCGGCGGGAGGGAGCTCATTACGAACCGGTTGTAGCCATAAAATATGGAATAAGCTAAGCTTTCTGGCAATCGTGTGGCATGTAAATGTTGTCATAACAAAAATATCAATGTGTGTCTTCGCATTTTGGAGCAATTTGTTGGCCACAGTCAAATCCGATCTATCAATTTATCAATGTCCGAATGCAGCAGCCTCAATACATTGACAAACATAAATTAATTTTATTAAATTCAAATTCGCGCCACTAAAAACTGGAAAATATGTCCAACGGTCTCAGCAAACAAAGCGAAACTTGACCAAAAAGAAATCCCCCATAAAGAAAAAGACAAGAATTAATACCGGCAAGCCGAAGATTTGATTCCCTTGCAGACATATAGCATAGATGTGCTTTTATCGACTAATGCTCCAATCTGAGCTTATCAGAAAGAAAGAAAGAGTAGAAAGATTTGTTAGGACTTTACAGATATGTTACGAGAATAGTGCAACTGATTGTGATATATATATATGATATAAGCAAGAATGTAAACAGAACTAATAAACTCTAGCTCTAATCCAGCCTGCAACAGAATAAGGAATCTCTGCACAATATCGTGACGATAGCAATACTGAAAACTATATTGATTCTGATTAAAAATATATGACTATATTCATGTATTACACATCATGTGACTTAATTCGAATACCCTCTGCAAGGGTATAAAATAGAAGAGTCCACTTTTGTAGCAAGTGGCTTACATTTTTCATAAATACGAATATTTGTATACAGGAAATTAACATTTCTGTTTAGCTGATTCGGTTACGGATTCGGTTTCGGTTTCGGTTTTCATTATTGGCATGCGCGACCCCTAAGGGTCAAATATGATTTGGTTTCAAGTTTTTTGGTTTTCTGTGGCACGCTCGATGTATTCTGAAAAGCAATCGATACCAAAACAGATCAATGATCTCATTTGCATACGGCACAAAGCTGCCAAATGTGAAACATGCCAAAGAGCATCCAAATGCCGCAAGGTGGAAATCAATTTTTGAGGCTTTCAATCAAAATCAGAAATGAAAAAAAATAACCGACAACGACAACAACAACAAACCTGTGGCATTTTGCACAACGAGAAACGAATAATTATACACTGCAGTTGGGCATGATCAAGAGATACCCTACAAAAAGCGAACCTGTTGGCAATTTTAACATGATTTGAAGCATTCCAAAATAAATCAGAAGATCCATTACTTGGGTAATAATTTAATGAATGTAGGTCTCTCAGATTAAATTTAGCATTTTACTCTGATGGAAATATATTGCAGTTCTCCATGACCCTGGTATCTAAATCCTATTAAGCCAACACATTTCCATTGGAATGTATATGCGTAAAGCAAATCAAATAAACAAGATTGATAAAATAACTGCTCGATCTGCCCTGGTTACACATTTTGGCCCCATTTCGAGTGTTCTTTATAGGGTATAATTAAGACGAAACTGTGTAACTAAATGATCAGCTCAGTTGGAAGACAACGGACAAATCGAACGCATAAATTAGTCAGAAATAAGCGCGAAAACGTGTTTTAAATTTTTGTTTTCATTTCACGCGCGCGCGAGGCAAAGAACGAAACGAAACGAGACGAGACGAACCGAAACGAGACGAAATGAACGACGAACGCTCATGTCAGTATTTGTCAAAGTTTTTGGCAGTGATTAATGCATTTATAATTAATTTATTGTATACACACACTCGCACATACACACTCGACACACGCACACACTCATGCAGTGGAACAGATATGGTGGCTAAGGAGAAGGCATTTCCAGCTATTTTCTGTCATGACATAAGTTCAAAACTGGAACTCAGCATATCGAATACAGAATTCGGCTGGCATTGTCGTTTGGACCCCCTTTTTTTTGGCAAGCCTTTAACCTAATTTCGGCAGAAATATTTATATTGAGCAGCCAAATGATTGATGATTGCTGATTGGCGCAGGACAATGGGCCAACTAAATTTTCGCAAGTCACTTCAACGGACGGCGTCGGCAAATGTTTGAGGCACGTTTTTGAGGATCTGTGCCCAAAAGTCACATACATTAGAACGCATTAAAGTGTAACCAAAAAGGGGCGATACCCTGTCCAAGGCAAGCAATTCAATGCTGAAAGGATGCGCGAGCATTTCTGCAGAAGGAGAAGCAGCAGCAACAGGAACAGCGGCAGCGAGTTCCATAACAAACAAATCAAGCAAACAATTGCAAGGGATTATCTGTTGCTCAGCAAGGATTAGCTAGGACATCAGGGCATACACAGCGCACACACACACACACACACAAACACGCCATATGCAAATGTCACAAACAGTTTGAAAATTAAAGCATGAAAATTTGTCAAAGGCAACCAAAGCGAATGTCCTTTTGTGTGCGTGGGTGTTGTCCTGCCAAAAAAGGTAGCTCAAAGGGCAACCGCAAGAGCAACCGCAGCGCCGAAAATCACAGAGAGAAAAACTCTCCAGATATCTATGCACATTTGCAACGACTTCTTGTGCCTTGCACGCAACGTAATGGGTTTAAACACCCCCTGTTAAAGACAGACTCAGACAGTCACAATTGCAATCCTCGATTCTCAGTTTCGTTTTCGGGGCGTTGACTGTAGCAGCCCGCAGTGTTTCGACTTCGATTTCCTTCCTCTTTCGTGCTGCGAAAAAGGGTTAGAAAACAAACACATGATAACGAGTTGCGGGTTTTTGCGGGTTGCCATATCATAAAACTCGACAAATTGGATTAACTTCTGTAAAGTTTTTCAGTTAGTGGGAATATTATTGGTGCTGATGCAGCGATAGTTGCTGGCGTCACGCCCCTAATGAAACAAGAACTTGGCGAACATCTGCCAATGTTTCATTGTGAACCAAGCGATCGAAATGTGACTTTTGGAAAGGGGCAAACAATAGAAATTTCTAGGTAGAAACTATGATGGTAATATTTTGAAAAGGAAAGGAGTAGTGAAATAACAAATGAACGAAATGACTATGTATATACTTATCAATACAAAATATCTATATACAATTATATTTACTAGACGAGGGCAAATGCTTAGATATTTGTACTACTTATTGTTAAGCAAGGATATTTGGCAATGCATTTCTAAAACAGCTCAAATAATTCATTCAAACTTTATTTAATGGGGAATTTTCTGTGACATTCCTTTATCGACTCGTTTTTTAGAGAAATTCTTAGCAGTTTCTCACAATCGAATTTACATTAGTTAGCTTGTTTCGATAAACAGCTCATTAGCTAAAAATATAACAATAAATACGAGCGACTTTATGTTACATTCATCTTTTAACTGGCAATTGGAGGATCTGCAAAGGCAGCAGGAGACATGCTGAACAAGTGTTTCTGGTGTTTCAAGTGTTTCTAGTGTTTCTGTTGTGGGATAGTGCTGTTTACAATGCAACTAATATCATAAAATGTCTTATGGCTATCAACAGATAACGCATTTAACGATCAATACTATGACAGCTTGACAACTGCAAATGGCTAAAAGATGGCGCTGCTACGTGGCCAGACGATGAGGCGGTGGGGCGGGCAGCCAGATGTCAATTTAACACCGTTAGCAATGGGGAAGTTAACCCAAACTAACTAACTAACTAACAAACTCGCGTGAGTGTTGCCCCAGCCAACGGCAATTGAATCCAGTTCGTGCGCATGCAAAAACAACGCTAGCAGAGCTAACGTGAGTAAAAGGGGTGGCAGTGGGCTGGAAAAGCGGTAAGGGGGGCAACACACAAGTATCGATCGATACATAGCAACAGTTGAGCTGCATAAATAGACCACGCCCACGTGCGACGGCTGGCTGGCAAAGCTGATCCGCCGAGCTGCTACACATGCAAACACACACACGCGAGCGCACTCACACACACATAGCCACTCGCCTACATGATCAGTCGTCACTCTCATTGATGTGCGGCGCTCTCATTTGTATATGACGACTGCATGTATGCACATGTGTGAGTGTGTGTAAGCTGTGCTCTGCATTGGTCAATGAAATGAGTAAATAAGTTCGCGTTTAGTCGAGCAAAGCGGCGCTATATAGTGCGCACTCCCTCTAACCAATGCAATAGCCAGCTGCTCTCTATATTTATAGAGCGACACGACAAACGAGCGATCGTGCCGTCTCAACTGCATGGTTGTGTGTCGTGTGTGTATGTGTGTGTGAGTGCGCTGTTATACTGGTTTATAACCAGGTGCTCCGATTGTGTTAATCGAGCCAATCAAATGTCGTAACGCTTGCCCAGCGAAAGAGAGAGAGAAGCAGAGAGCAGCTGCCGTTGCGCTCAGCTGTTAAGATCTAAATACAAAATGGAGTGAGAGCGAGCGCGCGCATGCGCAACCCCGTCACATATTGAGTGAGTTTTTGCCGCCTTGCTGGCAGTAACAGCGCATAATATTTGTGTATTCATGTGAAGAATACACAACAGCGCTGTTAAGCGTTTACATTACAGCGCACTGTTAACTCTTAAAAGCACTCAAAGCTGCACGCGCGTGCTCTCTCTCCCACTCTCCGCTATTGAGTAGCTGCTCAAATGCTCTCTTCCAGCCAGACGTAGCGCAACCACCGTTAGAGAGCACGTCTTCTGCTAGGTTTTGTTTGCCTTTTGAGACAACCAGTTTGTAGTTTTTGTTTATAGCAGTAGCTTCTTCCCATTGTTGTTGTTGTTGTTGCTGCTGTTGCTGTTGCTGCTGCCGTGTGGTAGCCGAAGCCGAACCCCGGCTGTCGCTTCGTATTCGCGCCGCTGATTGCAAAGCATCTCAGAGCTCGTGAGCATTTTGCAGAGGCCTCCGAGTCAGCAGCCGCAGCCGCAGCAACAGCAGCAGCAGCCGTTGCCGCTACCAGGTGCGGTTCGGTATTTCGTAGCCGGAGCATTTTGCAGAACTGTTTAACATCAGTCTTTAGTGATAGCTCGCGCTTCTTGCTCGCACGCTCGAATCGCATGTCGCACGCTCGCACGGCTGCGTCGTCGGCTTTTTAACGATTACAACTGAACGTGCGTTCTTTATCGATAAACGGTTGTCGCTTTTTCATCGATATATATCGCGCTTGACTACCACCATCCCGCCCAAGTATGCAAATCTGCAAGTGACCCCAATAACAGTCCAATTAACAGTTAAGAAGTTAACATAGAGTGCCGCAAGTGATTTAGATTTCACACCTTTAACACACACACACACACTCGCACACACATACATGATAGGCATAAAAAAAGAAAACAGAGGCGCGCACTTGTTCGCCATTTGCCCAGGCCAAGTCCAAGTGCCTTTTCACCAAATAAAGGTGTGGCCTAAGCCAAACAACAACAACAAAAACAAATGCACTTGAGAGTCAACTGAACGAACACACGTCAAATATAACTCATCTTTCACTATGTTCTATATAAATTAGACGGCAGCAAATTGAATGGTTACACACATGCACACACACACATACCGAGTGTACTATATACACACACACACACAAAGGCACACTAATGCAGGGAGCGTAACGAACGCGTGTTTGTGTCAGTTCTAAAGTTAAGATCGGTATATGTATGTGCCTGCGTTGCTGTAAGCATGTGTATATGTACAAATATATGGCTGAGCTTCACGCTCGTCTAAAGTTCTAAAAGTCAAGTGCAATTTAGCAACGACAAACAACAACAACAATTGCTAAAATACTATACGCTCAAGTGACGTTTTATTGGCGCAAGGTGAAAAAAATAGTAATAATAAAAAAATAAAAAATAGAAATAAACGACCGGAGAGTTCACAATGTGCACACATAACAAACAACTTAAATGATTTTTCGATTTTGCCGTAACGCAAAAAAAACAAGAAAAAAATTTAAAAAAAAAACAAATAGGAAATACTACAACAACAACAACAAACTGCAGCTCAGTGCGCTATGAAAATTTGTAACTGAAATACGTGAAAAATCAACACACGGAACGCAAAAAGCGCCGAGTGCATCGCATCGCAGCTTATTCAAATTTGGATTAAGAAAAACTATTTAAACTGCTTTTCGGTGCAGTTCAAAGGCTCACAATTCTTTTTAAGGTATGAGAGATGCTTCGTTTTGTAATTTCTTAGTCTTCTTTTATGGGGATGCTAAACAGAACCAGAAACTTTGGACTCATTCATAATTTGCCAGGCGGGCCAGCTAGAAAAATGAATAGCTCGACAATAAACAAAAACTAAAAGCTACTATCAGCTATTAACATAACCATAATACGACTTAGAGCTGAGGAATCGCAGCCTGGCGATAAATTTTGATTGGAAGTTTGTTGGGGCTGAGTTACGAATGAAACATACTCATGCGAACGAATTGAGATACATTCATCATACATAAATAAAAAAAAAAAGATGCCATGGCATAAAAATCAAACATGTGAATTTCATTAACGTAAAAATTCAAAAAGAAAACAAAACACGAGTAGAAGATGGCGAGCAGATAAAAGGCAAAACGGACAAACTGACTGACAATTGAGGATTGGTATACATGGTGAGAAAGCTGTCCGTTTTGTTGGACAGTGCATTTTTTAGTGTGGTCATAAAACAGCCACCAACAACAACAACAACAACATCAGCAGCAACAGCGACAACTGAAATCGACAAGGGCAGGCAAATAAACTTTACGACTATGTAACAGAATCAATGTAAGCCAAAAGCTCACACACTGTTCAAAACTGCACCCAAGCAATAATAGTTGAAAATAGTTATTAATAAAAATATGCTGCAATCTTATTTTTTCAAAATTAAAGGCTAGAGAGAGAGATAGATTGGCTTTGCTCATTATGTAGAAGCCCTATATATGCTCTTCCATGCTCTTGAATTCATATACTAAACATTGCTTAAAGTATTTGTGATATTTTCATAGTTATGTGACATATATTTAGGTGCTCTATATACACAAATAATATAAACTTAATTGCAAAATTCAGACTTTACTTGAGATTTCCTCGAATACTTTATTTTATCAGCCAATTGCTGCAGTTTTCAGTCTTTTTTTACAGTGTATTAACAGCACATATTTGCTTTATAAGGTAAAAAGCGTGTAAAGCTTTATTTGCTTAAATTTGTTACACAAAACTTCGAACTATCGACTAGCCTAGAATTGTAATCAAAGAATTTGCCTTTGTAGACGTAGATGACTTGGATGCCGCTTGCATGTGTCGCAAATATTGACAATTGCCCCACAGTCATTACAAGTGATTTGTGGGCTTATGTTCTGCAAAGTGTGCACTTAACATGCTATGCATAACCAATGCAAAGCGGGTATATTGGTTAAACATTAGACAGGTGTGGAAACGAGCGCATCAAAGTTTCGGCAGAGCAAGTCGAATTAAAGCCTTATACAGAGCTAGCAAAAGAGCAACCAATTGTAGTAAAATTTATATATTTATTTTAAATTTGATTGCATAAGAATTGTTTAAATGATAAGAGTACACAAGTTACTGTAGAACACGTAGCATACTTTTTAGAGTGTGCCAATAATTGGGTGAATTCAAAGAAAAAATTGAAAATCTAAAGACATTAATGATATACATATAAAAATAATTAAATTAAAATTAATTAACAAAATCGTCTGAAAGGAATCTGCCACCTCTGTTGCATGTTCGCTATTAAAAACCTTCAGTTTTGAAATAACTACAGGGTAGTTGTCAGCAGAACCAATTTAAATCGTTGATTTTTAGTACCAACGCAAAAAGTTTGTTGCCTAAGTCTTTTGTTTAACTGTGAGCTCCTAACTAAATCATAAAAGCAGAGTGTTTAGTCTTGTTGGCCAGGTGTTTGGATGGATACTGCACGACAAATTAACACATCAAGGTCGTTGTTGCGCATTTGCAACTGTTGCTGCTGCTGCTGTTGTTGTTGCTTCTGCAACAGCATCCTTATGAAGGCAAGCCGGAAGACAACAATTGCTGCTTCCTATTGCACTCACGGTTGAAGAGGGAGACAAAGTGTGAAAGTATTTAGTACAAACGTGTTAACTTGTGCACATATTAAATGCAAATGTGGCAGCCGCAAGCAATAACAACAAAAACAACAGTAAACACAAGAACAGCCAACACCTGTTGGTCACACATGGTAAGACAGTTGACCAGGACCGCCAACTGACCGACTCACTGCAGTTGCTGGACTCCCCCCAGAGCGACAAGCCACAGAGCATCTTCTTACCTTTCAGCTCAAATTTGGAGCAACAGCTTTACCATACTTTACAATTAACATTTAAGGCGAACACAACGGACATAAATTGTGTTTATGGGTGCAGCAGCATTTGCATTTTATATTGTAATAAATATTGAAATTATGATTATTACTTGGCATACTTCAAAGCCAAATGGCAGCAGCTATAAAGTCTTCTGTTACCATCTAATTTATCATTGAAATATATTTTTATATACATACATATATATATATATATTTATTTATTTATTTATTTGTTGTCCTCTCTTACAGCACACTGTATTGAGCTCAAGAGCTCAACGTTAAAGCATCTCCAATGATGAATCAGGATAATCCGTATGCGGTAAGTCAAGCTCAAAAGTTCCCGCTTAATATTATAATATATGACGAATTTATAACAAGTCGATTTAGCTGCCTGTAAGCTCAGCCGTAAAACGACGCATATTTTAACACGAAACCCCACGCATGATATATGCAGAGCGCCAGGTTTACAATAAAACGAAATAAGCACAAGGGTATAAAAAGCCACAACGATTATGTTGGGTGAGCCGACGATAAAATACCCCTTTGCTTGAATTGAAAAGAATCACAAAATGTTAGCAGGATACACAAAGTTTAAGCAAGCTTGACAAGGATGAGTTTTGGTCGTAAAATCAAATGGGTTTTCTGCAAAAACTTAAAAGGTTAACTAATTCAGATATTCCTAGCTAGCATAAACCAAGCTCCAAATAAGTAAGAGTAGAAGGAGTAGTTGCAATATGAATATTTATTGTTATCAGTCTGACATATGAGATGGTTTACAGAATCAGTTAGGCTCAGCTTAGTGCACTTCATAAGCCGAATATTTGGCAAGAGCTACTTTATAGAGTCAGAAATGCAACTGTAAATGCGCGTCAAAATTATAGGGTATACAAATTGCATACTTAACAAGTTAAAAAGTGGAGAAACTGATATAAAATCAGCTAAATATGTTTGTTTTACGAGTTGCACAGCCAAAAGCCATATTAAAACAATTTAAAAGCACAGGTAATATTGATATATAATACACGTGCATTTGATAACAAAAGAAATTAACAAAAATGATAGCTGCTGTTTTTTGTTTATGTATCATTGATAAGATAAAGGCAATGAAAATTTGAAATCGAAATCAAATACTAATATCGAAAACAAAAGCGCTTCCGCATCTCGCAATTGGGCGCAAAAATTTATGAATTATGAGCTTTTGGAAGCCCGTGCATAATTACCCAACATTTATGGAGGGAGAGAAAAATTCATGATAAAACAAAAACCTAGAGAAAAAAAACCTAAACCAGTTTACACAACAGCTTGAGGCGAAAATATTTAAATGATGTCATAATTTTTAGAAAAGAAAAAAAAACACATACTATGTATAAATATAATAATCATAATACACACTACACACACACGCACACACACACTTCAATGCTGTTTGATCTTCATAAATGGCAGCTGCGACCGCTTCACCTGTTTTTACGAACTTTGATTTTTTTTCGTGTTTTTTTTTTTGACTTCATGTCAACTTAAATTAATGCAGATCAATTAGTTAATATTATTAAGCGGCTCGAATGCTAAAAACTGCGTATTTTAAATAGATTTCTATACAGAAATTTCGAATGGGTTCAAAACCACGTAAGTTGTTGCTAACATGGCACTAAATGTCAATATTTGAATATTAAATTTTATTTAAGTGCGTTTTTTATGATCCTAAGCCGATTTTCGTTTTACTCCAAAACAGTCGGCGGCAACAGCGGCTCGGCCCCTAGAAATTAGGTTGCCAAAGAGGCGGGCCTGCCATAGTGTTAATTAGTTGAAATGTGAGACGATAAACTAAATGTTTAATTTAAATGAAGCTACCAACAAGAACAAGAACACTTTAACGATTCGGCTACAGATTTAGTCAGAGTTCAGAAATATGTATGAGCAATAAGGGGAAACTGCGATTATGATATATGAGACAAATAGATGCTGAAAAAGTTATAGCCTGTTTTTTTTTTTTTATTGTAAATACCTTTGAGCCCTTTTATGCCATTGTAGATATAAGGCATTGAAGTGCATTTAATCATACGCTGTTTGCTCTTATAGAAGCTATATAGTAGAGGCATTCGAAAAGCTTCTACAATCTTTAATTTAATTAAAAAAAAAAAAACACGAAAACAGAAGCAAATTTTTAAACGGTTTTTTATATAACTTTAAATGTTATGCCAAGTCGATATTGGTTAATGACAACTCTATCCCTCTCTCTCTATCTATCTATCTATATATTTATCGTGAATAAGTTAAAAGAAATTGTTTCTTATACAAGAACTAAATTATTTCAGCTTTATAAAAAAAGTATACAGAAATAATGTAGCTTTAATAGAAAAATGCGTTATATACGCATATAACAATAACAATACAATACAACATAGTCCATTATATCTCTTTAATAAAAAATGGCAGTGCTTGCTATTTGTTGACTAACTATTTTTAATCTAAACTTTTATTCCTCTGTGCTTATACACAAAGAAGCTGCCTACGACAGACAACATTATTGGCATAATCTGCAATTTAACTAGTTGTTGCTGTTGTAGTTGTTGTTTCATTAATTTGAATCAAAATCCGTTTTAAGTATCTTAACCAGCAATTTAATTGCACTACAACTTTGTTAGCTAAAGCTGTTGCTAGTATTGTTGTGAAGAGTCTAATTTTGTTGCTAATCAAACGTAAATGTTTATAGTTGTGAACTGCCACGCCCCTACGGTATGGCAAACAAAAGACTTAGACAACGAACTTAACAACTGGTGAAAATCAACTAAAATTCATATTGGCAGGTACAGAGAAACGCATTACAATGTTGAGTTGTGTGTGCGAGCGTATGCTGTGTGCAGATGTGTGTGTGTGTGTGCGCGTGTGTGAGGCCTGGCCGGACACTTGACTTGGAATTGACTTGGTGGCTTACAGCCGCGCAACATCAGCGGTGGCTTACAGTCAAATGCACTTCGACTCCGTCGCACGCATCTGCAACTCCATTTGCAGCTCCAACTCTTTGGCATCTTTTCTATTTGCATTGGACGAGGCTGCTGCCAGTTGCTGCGAGTTAATGCTGATGCTGTTGATGCTGATGCTGCTGCTGCTGCTGGTGCAGCTACCGCTGACCATTTTGGTCATAAACATTTGCGTAATGGATTTTTTCATATTTTGTTGGCCGCTGTGAACACACAAAGTAAATTAATTACGAGCTGCGGCGGCGGTGGCTCTGGCAACATATTTGCACGTTGGAAAATTCTTGCTGCAGACAAAAAGTTATAAATGCCTAAAAATAAATAAGCCAAAGCCATGGCTAAACATGGCCAAAATGCAAAAACAGAAGCACAGCTAGCAAATTAGCAAAAGCCCAAAAAGCATTTGCCGCGCTCCAAACACACACAAACATACAAAATGTAATTACAGCAACTAACAGCAGCAACAGCAACAGTTGTTGTTGCTGTTGTTGTTGTTTTTGTTTGAGTTGTTGTTGTTGCGGCTGCTTGCAATTTTTGTTGGTTTGCGGTTGTAGCCATAGCCGGTTGCAATTTTTCACATGCGTAGCCAGTTTTGTTAGCTCTGGAGGAGCTGTAAAAGTTGTTCCGTCTCATTTGGTTGTTGTTGTTGGTGTTGTGGGACTCCTTGTTGGAATTTTTGCTCGTGTGGTGTACATGTTGCGGTTGATAACTCAATTAGAATGTTAAATTTATGTTCGCCACAAGAAATTAACTTGCAATTAGAAAATGCTTGCAACAAAACGAAAGACTTAGGACACGAACTTGATATGGTAAAATTTGTTAAGAATAAAAGAAGATAAAATGAAAAAAAAGAGAAAAAAGCGAGACTTAGTGCAGTCAGCATCGCACTTTGTAATTAAGTTACAAAGCGCATGAAGTAAAAGAAAACAAATTGAAATAATTTAACAAATGGACAAACAGGACAGACAATGTTGCAGCTGATGATTTGTGTTGCATAATTGGCCAAACAAGTTATAGGGCAGCCCGAAGTCGACTTGGCGCGCCCCAGCTCGCCTCGCCTCGCCCCGTTTCGTTTCGTTCCGTTTCGTTTTGGCTAGACAAGTCTATTGGCCTGGCCAAAAACTAATGATGATGATGCACTGCACGCATTTGCACTATTTATAATTTCGTGAAGGCAGCCAGCAATGCACAAGGCACAAGGCGCAGGCACTGTCTGCGGCGCATGTGTCTGGCGAGTGCCAAAAGATCAATGATCAATCCTGAAGCTAGAGTGAAGCTCAAGCTAGAGCTTGGGCTTGATGACTCTACTAGAGAAGTGAGTTTCATGGCTGGCAGCGCGCAGACAACTTCATTTATTTGCAGATACATTTCAGGCGCCCCAAAATGCAGCCAGCGTCTCATCCTGTGGCAGACATCATTTGGAGTCCACTTTTTTTTTTTTGTGCCTTTTGGCAAACAACTCTTTGATTTGGTGGGTTGTGCCTCATGTTGTGCATGTGTGTGTAATCAGTTCCATACGGCAAAAGCGAGCAAGCGATTTTCTTTGATGATTTATGCGCGAAATTAGCGAACTGAAAGTCGTTGCAACATACAAATGTTGCACAAATGACTCAGGCAACGAACTTGAACGAACTTAAGAACAATTACACTAGTTTTAAAAAGCGCACACTTCCTCTGCTCCGCCTCAAAGATGCTGGCCAAAAGCATATGCATCAGAAGTCATTATATCCGCCCGCCGTAACTAGCGCTACAAACAACAACCGGCTAACCTTGACAAAATCCTACACAGCTGAATGCATTAGTAGTTCAAAAAAGCAAAAAAACCAACAAAAACAAGAGAGGGGCAGCAAAAAAAACTAACTACTTACAGGCAAAGCAAAGTACCGACAAAGTACCGAAAACAAAACGCTATTAAACTTCTATTATTTAAGTACCACATTGTGCACTGATACTGAAAACGAAAACGAAACGAAACGAGACGAGACGAGACGAAACGAAACGAAACAAAAACGAAGAAGACCAAAAGCGACCCGGTCAGCAAAACGATAATGAGGCAGCATTGTGCTGAGTCCAAGTCTCGCCCGACTCCCCATCCCTCGCCAATACCTAGTGCTCGAATCTCGGGTACTGTACTGTCGACTGTAGCTAACAGAGCATAAATCCCAAAGCCAAAGTACTTTGCAAATTATGCAATATTATGTAATTATACAGACAATCAGCTGCCTCAACAGGGTAGGGGGAGCGACAGAGGGGCGACTTGGCAAAACGCAGCGAACTCTTAAAGTTCGTTTTTTATTTACCTTTTTTTATGTGTGTGCAAAAGTTGAAATGTGAAAATGATTGAGCGCATTATTTTCAAATTAGCGCGTGGCTCTAATAGATAAGACAGGGGGCGAAGTAAGGCGGAAACAAGTACTGCCAAGTACTTCCACGCCATGCTTCGATAGCAAACACCTTTTTATATGCGCCTAGTTAATAGCAGGCGCGTGGCCTTGGCAAGGTGTTTGTGGTGTGTTGTAGGGCTGGGGCATAGACGACCTTATGGAACATATGAAACTTTATTGATTTTAAAGAAACTTCAATAGAGAGCGCAATAATCAACAACCTTTACAATTTTTTTGCTTTATTTTAAATTTAAGAATTAAAATTCAGCTATAAGAAAATCTTTTATATTAAAGATTTACTATAAATGCGTTCTAGAACTAAGAATTAGATGGAGATGGGAAATCATTTGAGAGAGAGCGTGCCGTATTAGCTGAAAGCTCTTAAGTTTACCCGTATATAATTAATAGATCATTCTGTTAGAGCACACAAGGTTCGTCTATACGCTGAAATCATATTTAAGTATCGTAATTTTCTTGTTGTTTTTATCTTCGCCCATTGCCTTTGCTTTTGCTTTTGCTTCTGCTTTCGATTTCAAGTTCAACACTTGCCAGCCCGCCAATGTGTTCCGACTGGTTGCCCCGCCACTTTATTACGTGGATTGTGTTGACTGCCAACTGTTGGCGCCTAGTTTCTTATATACGGGAGGCAACATCGGGTAGGTAGCTTTCCTCAAAGAAGCGTAACATAAATGTTATAATTTTGGTCTGTAATAATGATAATAATAATGGTGCAGCGGCAAATGTTAGCCTTAAGGTCAAGGTTGTGCACCGTTTATTGGAGGCAACTTTGCGTTGTTGTGTTTGGTAATGAGCTGCCAAATTGTTAGAATTGTGGTTAACAGCTATTGGGAGTCAAGACAACAACAACAACAGTACAAAGCATTCAATTAATTGGCCAGCTGGCCATGTTTATAGAGAATACTTAAATTGAGAATCCAAATGCGACGACCTCTGCACGACTCACAAGCGATTTAGCGCAGCAAATTGAATTAAATTTATATAAATTGCATACAGTCAAGTATTTACCTATCTATCTATCTATCTATCTATTTATATATCTACTCATTTAACTATATAGCGTATATTATAGCAGCAACAACAACAGCAGCAGCAGCATCAGCAGATGTCCGCTTACATTAGACCTGAGCAATGAGCCGAGCAAATTGTGCCCATTGTTATTTGTAAATCGCATTGCACTACTAATAACAAATGCGAGTTTTTGCTTTTGTTATTATTATTTCTTTATTTTTTATTATTATTATTGTTTTTGTGTTTGCTTTTGTTTTGATTGCTGCACACGTGTTGTGTAGCCCAGGGATGAGCATTGTGAAGCATTGGCTTCGACCTTCAGTCTAGCTTGCCAAAACTCAACATAAAAGACAAAAGTCTTGAAAAAGTTAACAACAAAGTTCCATTGATATCATTGGATATCATTTGGCAAGCGTAGTTACCTCTTCCCACGCCCAAAATATATATATTCGTTAGCTTAATTCCATTTTAATTAGCAAACTTTGTGGAACAAGCGAAAACTGGGTAACAGCATGTATGCAATTTTTATTGATTAGCTTTTTGCTGGTTTCCCATACTTCAAATAGTATAAAGTGCACTTAAGCAACAAATAGAGGCAAAATATTGTTTTAAATAATGACGAAGTCAAATCAAACATTAATTTAATTTCAAGTTTTAGACAGGCTATGTACAAATTAAGTGGAACGCAAGAATTTTCGCTGGATTTTATTGTTTAACTCAAGAATTTTGGCTAAGCTTTATACATTTTGAGGAAGGAATCTGTGTAAAGTATAGAAAAAGAAGCCACACATACAAGGGATACAAATTCTTGTTCAGGCTGTAATGTTCATTGCCAAAGTCAACAAAATTGGGCCATCTCAATTCCCATGGCATGAAATGCTATTCACTTCTTTCTGATTACCATTTAATTATTTGTTATATCAATCAACTCTAAATTGAAAATATTTTTGCATGTTCCCACGCCGCCCAAACATATATAAAATGAAAATGAAAAATAATAAATCTCAAATTCAATTTTAATTAGTCGCATTACGTATACGTAAATCTTTGCGCTGTGTGGCCGCATTGGCGAGAGGCCAGGGATGATAGTCAGCGAAAATACTTAATAACAGGCAAGTTGCAGCAAATTTACACCAGGACAGGACTGAAGCGGACAGAGACCGAGACCGAGATGGACGCAGGGCAGGGCCAGGAGGCAGCTTTCTATGCCGGGCGAGAAATGATTCATGAACTGAGCCAGAGGCAGAGAGCGAGAGTCGCTGCAACTCAGTGACTCCTGCTGGGTTTTTCGGTATTGCCTGGTTTCGTTGCGGCTGCGCGTTTTTCGCTAGTTTTTGGTATATGTGTGTGTTTGGGATCTGGCCAACGTTGTCTCGCCATGGCGCAGACTATTAACTTTGAAAGTTGTTTAAACAGGCGATGCCAGCAGCAACAGCAACAGCAATAGCAGCAGCGGCAGCAGTGGCAGCGGCAGCAACCTCCACCTTCTACTTTTTGCATTGGGCGAGCATCGTTGCTGTTGTTGTTGTCGTCATCTGCTTTGCTTTAGCATCAGCCTCTCCAGCAGTTGCAGTTGCAGTCAGTGTCATCGGCGGCGGCGGCTCGTGGGAATTGGATCATTAGAAGCAGCGAGCGGAGCAGAAGTTGGTCAACTAGTGTCGCGTCGCAGTCGACGTTGACGTCGCTGCAAACGTTTTGCATGTGTTTTGTTGGTTGTTTGCTGCCAGTGTTGCCACCGTTTTTTTTTTGTGGTGGTGGTTGTTGTTGTTGTTGTTGCTGCTGCTGTTGCAGCCTTAAAGAGGCGCGATAAGTAAATGTGTCCGCGTCTCTTTTATTTGCACTTGCACAGTGCACATTTTTTTTTTTTCGTTTTCAATCGTTATTGTTGCTGCTGCCCAGCCTGGGCGACCCCAGCGTCGTTGTCGTCGTCGTTGTTGTCGCAGTTGCTGTTGTTCCTCTTGTTGTTGTTGTTGTTGTCGTTGTCTTTGTTTGTTTATTTGTTTTGGCTTTTTGTTGTGGCTGCTCTGAGCTTTGCATGCGATTTATTTGTTTGTTGTCTCGTTGTTATCTGTGCGAGTTTTTTTTTTTGGCTTTTTTCGGCCTCTTCTTCGCCATCGTCTCCCTGTTGCTGATGTTGTTGTGGTTATTGTTGTTGTTGTCTGCTACTTTTCTGCACTTTTTGCAGCCATCGCCTGATTTCGGGAGTCAAAAGTCAATTAAATAAGAGCAGTGCACAAGCTTGTACTTGTTATTTTTGTTGTTGTCTTTCAGTATTTTTTTTTTTTTTTTTTGTTTTTCGGAAAACGAGCAATTTGTGCAACTATGTGCCTTTGAAGGCGCTATGGGAACCATTTCACCAACAACTTGGCAATTGCTACATTTGAGAATTTTTCGTGTTGATTTATGAAAAAGGTGGCAAGTTTGTTGCCTAAGTCTTTTGTTTTTGTGTTCGTTTTTTGAGTAATTTATCAGCAGAAGTTGAAATGAATATAAGACCAACGAGTGTACGGCGAAAGCAAAATGTACGAAACTGGGCGAGTTTGTTGCCTAAGTCTTTTGGTATTAATGCCACAATCTAAGCCAAATGTGTCCTACTTAAATAGGAAAGCGTTAACTTCTAGGTTCTTCCTATGTCATATTAGATTTTCTATATTCTCAATTCATGTCCGTTCCTTAATGTATTGCTATGCAAGTTGTAAATATTTCACTTTGTTGAATCCAACTTTCTACAACTTCCTCAATTGAAAAACAAATTGCTAATAAATAACATGAAGAGTGGCTAACTAGAAGATACCCTCTACCCAGCTCTAAATTGCTTCAATCTGCATTTTTAATTATATACACATTTGTTTGAATAGTTTTTGCGTTTATTATCTGAGAGTTATTAAATGTCCAGACCATAAACAACACAATCTGTGGATAGATTTAAGAAAATAATTCTAGCAAGATTATATAAGCTACATAGAGTCGGAGATGTCACTATTTTAACACCCCTTTAAAAAATTGTGAATGTGTACGTGGTGTTCAAAGAAAGAAAAAATAAACTTCAGTAGTCAACAATTAGTTTCCTCGTGTCGCATTTGCGGCAGACACTTCACATCACTTGACTGTCGTTTGTCGTTTGTCGGACCGTCAACTGCAGCACCAGGCAGCACGAAAAAAAAAATAGTATAAAATAAAATTATACAAAATGCGATTGCACAGAAATCATGAGAAACGCTCCCAGCACAGTTTTCGCCCCCCTGCTGCTGCATTTAGCCAGCTGTCTGTCTGACTGTCTATCAGTTTGTCTGGCAATCGCGTCTCTCTGTGTTCGACTGGCTTAAAGCTTGACGTGCTGAGCTTTGAGTTTTAGCCCCTTTTGATTCCCATGTGTCAAGTCATTGGCATCTAGTGCAGTTAAATGCTCATTGAATCAACAGGCAGCAGCTCCAACAGCTCAACCGTCCGCCAGCTAAAGTCAGCAATACAATTTTATGCCAATTCATGGCCGGGCATTCAAAGTCACAGCAGAAGCAGAAGCAGCAGCAGCAGCAGAAACAGCGGCCGCAGCAGCAAAACCTTAAATGCAATTTCCAAAGCGTTTACTAATTTGTAAGCCAAGTTTGCAAGCCCTTTTTTTTTGTTTGGTTGTGCAGGCTTTTCACCTGGGGGCGCCAGGTGGCTTCGACAGGCCTGTCAATTGCTGGTCCAATTTGCAGCCAACAAAAATTTAGTGGCTCACACACGTTAAGAAGCGCACACGCGCTCAAATGTCAAGCCAAACACTTGTAGCAACAATTGGCACAGGCTTTGCCTGGCTGCCTGCCTGTCTGCCTGCTTGCCTGCCTCGTTTGCCTAAGCTAACATTTAAAATTGTAACAAATGCCACAGAGCTTGGCGAACGTGTGGCTCCACGCCAAAACAGGCACAAGCAACCAAGTGGTTGCACCACCACCAACACAATCACCACAAGCAGACAAAACTCTGAAGAAAAGCTCGCACATTTTGCACGCATTTGCATAACAAGTAACGGAAGAAGCGACTCAATATAACGAATTCTTGAATACTCTAACTTGAATACTGAAATATATATATATATATATCTGATTTAAAGAACCTATTACCAGCTCTTGAAACCATTTTTTAGTGCACAAATTAAAGAAATATTAAAAACATATATGCATAAAGTGTAATTTTCATTCAAACGTGTTTTTTCATTTAAAGAATACATCTTACGATATTTTTACAAAGCATATGTAAAACGATCGATACCCTATTGTTAAAGTTCATTCGTTTACTTGCTGAGAGACCCACACTCTGTTGCGTCGCGAGGTAAAAATTGTTTTGCAAATTTGTCTTGGTAAATTATATATGGACTCGTATTCTATTGAAAATTAGACGCTGCATTTTAGCCGTTAACGAATTCTGTCAATTTTTCAGCATAATTTCAACCGTTTGGCGGATGGTCACAAATTTTAAGCGGAAATTGCACAAGCACTTGACACTTGGCACTTGGTACTTGGGCGCTTCATTCTGGACAAGTAGACAAACAGTGCAAGTGCATTTAAATTTCACATGAGCTCATAAAAATAGTTACAAATTAATTATAATGACAAAGACGCAGGCTTAAGATGGCAACGGTGGGGCTTGGGGTGGGTTGCAAATGAGCCCGGGAATGAGCATGGGGGAATGCAGTAGTAAAACAACAATAATAACAACAACAACAACATATGAGCACATTATAAATCTAAACATTTCCTGCTTGACAGCTTGAAGAACTTGCAGCGAGCGACTGAGACAGCAACGATGATGCTTCAAGTCACAGCAGCAGCAGCGGCAGCAGCAACAACAACAGTAACAACAACAGCAACTGCGATAAATATTAAAAACTTTGCTTTTCATCATCACAGTTCATAATTATAGTGTTTTAGTTTATGTAGTTTAGACAGCAACTTGACTGCGAGCGGCAGCAATTAGCTAAGTACAAATCAAACGAAAGACTTAAGCGACAAACTTGACAGCAGCTCCTACAGAATGATGAATGCGCCAGTTGAACCAGGAAGAAGGATAAAATACACACACACACACACACACACAAATAAACTCAGCTCGCATGCACTCGTCGATTTCAAATGAAATCGAATCATTTGTCAAAAAAAAAAAAAAATTGTTCAGAATTTTTTTTTTGTGTGCAATTTAAGAATTTGCCAAACTGTGCACTCAAAGTGTAACAAATAATAATTTACACACGCGTACACTGCAATAGAACTGAGAATCTATGGGCAGGCAAATCCTCGCCTATGATTGATCACTCCCCGAGGGCCAAGTTGTCGTTTCGTTAAGGGCCATGGAAATGTGTAAAAATTCTTCTTTTATTATTTTTGTGTGTGTTTTGCCTTTGCTGCAGACAGTCAGACAGACGCGATGCGCATTTGACAAATTGCTCGACTCGTTGGCCAGGCCCGTGACTAAGCTCGTTCTGGGAGAGGCCACAGATCCGGGCACAATGCGCAATGCGATGCGTGTGCAGCTGACTAAAGGCTTCAAGTATTTGTAGCGCGGCAAAAAGAAAGCAAACGGCAAACGGCAAACGTCCAAAGCGGCCAAATGCCAAACACGCTATATAACAATTTTGACAATTTTTAGGAGGGTAACCATCAAGTTTACATAGACCATGGCTTCTGATATATAAACGGGTTCGCATTACAAACATGACTCATCATGACTTTGTGGCCGTTGAAGATGCTACAGCTGCTAGCAGCTGGCTTCAAAGCTGTTCCAACTAGTTTTCTATAGTCTTGAACATGTTGAACAAATAGCGCAAATATGTGATTTGGGAAAGTTGAATTCAATGAATACACTGCGAAAAATTTGGAACACCAATTAAAATCATTATATCCATATTTTATGGGATCCATAACATTAGATATCTCCCAATGAGATCTGTAAATAAAGCATTCTTTCTCTTTACATTCCTTTCGTTCTGCATAGCTAATATTTTTCTTAATTTCCTTTATATCCATTCTTATGGATTTATCGTACTAGTTTGCCCTTAAAGTTGTTCCTTACTTTCAAATATGCACAAATCTTTTTTAAACTATTTATATTAAAAAAAGTTTTTCTCTTATTAGTATAAATTGGCGTTTTATTGGTCCTCCCAGTCTCTGGCATATTAAAAAACGAACAAATCACACTCCTCCCCATACTGTGATCTGTTTGGCATTCGCAAAACCCAGTTTTGATTGCACTACGCAAAATCGTGGATTATAATTTAAGCTAAGTTTCTGTTTTCGCAGTGCTGCCACAAGGCAACACCAACACACTCTGCGCGGCCGTCTTCAGTGTCGACGAGTCATGAATAAAAATTAAATGCAAAAAAAAAAATACAAATAAAAATAAAATTAAAAAGCAAAAAAATTAAAAATAAAATAATAATAAAAAAAAATAGACAAAAACTAGAACAATTTGTTTTGAGCATTTTGCGCACAATGAACAAAGCGAGGCAATTGCTTTGTGCATGATTTCATTTTAATTAAATTATGTTTTTTTTTTTTTGTTTTCTGTTTCATTTTTTTGCTCTTGCGCTTTTTATAATTGCATGCAAACAATGCCAGACGAGCACATGGCTGACTTTTATGGGGCCTCGCCCCCGCCCGCTACCCGCTGCCCCCTGCCGCACAGCCCAAGTGTGTAGTCTTGTGGATGTGCAAAAAATTAGTTTGCCATGCAGCGCATTTGGTATTACGAGCAGAATTTGTGGCAGTTGTACATGTTGCCAAGGTCAAGTTGGGCAATTATCATAATTTTTTTACTTTGCTGTTTTTTTTTTTGTGCTGCGCTTATTTGGCTAAAAGCGAAGCGGCGGCCACGTTAATGGCACTTAGCTCAACTGCGAGACGATGCGCTTAAACTGGAGTAAACGTGCTTTTAATTTAATATTTTTTTTTTTTTACTGAATTACTTTTAATAATTTCATATTATAATGAGCTTGAATTTTTGATATATCTCAATATTGCATCATCGCAGCCAGTGAAATATTAAAAATTCTACTTGCTATTTTTGTTTGACTTAAGGTTAACAACAAACGACCAACAACAATAATAACAACATCAACAATAACGAACAACGGCAGCAGCAGCTATAATTAATCACATACAAAATCAACAAGATCCAAAAATATATTTATGTGCTGTCAGTTTTGATGACGACGCGGGAAATTTTTGCCAAACTAATTGAATTAGCTGAACTTTGTATACCCTGGTTATCCTTTAAATAACATTACCAAAATGTTCTGCACTTCCGATCCAATTGTACATACATATGAATCGATTTACACATAATAAGGGATAATGCCTATCGAGCTATCGATTGAAGGATGCAGGATCTTAGTCCTAACCAGATATTTATTCATACAAAACAGGAATTACTCCTATGTGCAGGGCATCTTTCGGCTGTGCATTCCCGCCGAAAAACAATTTAATGCATACGAGTTTTTTTTTAGGTATTTTTCGGAGTATTCGGTACTTTTTCTTAGACAAACTAGTTACACGCAAAATATACCAACTAATTAAAATAAATTGGTTGCAGCTGAACTCATCAATATGCCGCGGGCGGGCGGCCAAGCAGGGTGCTTGACAAATTGCAGTGCTGTTGTTGTTGTTTGTGTCTTTTTTTTTTATTTTTGTTTAATCTTTAGCAAAAAACAAACCAAGCAAAAATATAAAAATACTTTATTATGCATACAAATTCCAAACCATTGTTAAAAGTATTTGTTTGCTTGGCGTATTTAATTTATAACACTTTCACTTAATAACCACTAATTGTGGCTCTAAAATGTTGGTAGCTTGGCTCAGATTTGTTTTGTAGAATTATGCAACAAGCGAAGTTAATAAATTTCTTAAAAAACCTGTACCCAAATTAGTGGGTCGCTTGAAAAGATGACCAAACAACGGTCTGTTTATAATGAAGTCATTCGATAAATATGAACATGAAACATGATATGCTTAAACAGTGGCATTAAATGAGCTTTTTAGAAGTATTTGATTATTCATGAATATAGAATTTGGGAAGGTGGCAAAACTTCAAATTAAGTATAATATTAAAAACAAAATTTGGATACAAATTTTACGCTGTGATTAAAAAAGAACCGTTTTTGTGGGGTTTTTGTATTTTGATTAGCGCTAAGTTGCTCCATGGTCATGTGGTGGAATTTGTGTATTCTCTTTTTAATAGCCATTTGTCTTTTTGATAAAGCTACCTAGAGACATGTCCTTGATGAAACAAGGCAAAGTTTATAAAGTATCAAAGCACCTCTGGTTCAGCTTTGTCGCTTAGCCTCTCTATCTGTTGCTTTCCCTTTTTTGGCCCTAATCAACTCATTTATCATTATTATTGCATCTTATGCTTGAACAATACAAGTACAATAGAATCAACCCACGTTAAAGTAAAGCTGTGCTGGCTTATATTAGGGTAAAATGGAAATGGAGATTAAAATGAACTCGCAAATCATTAGCTGACACTTCAAATAAATTGAAACACGGCTCTAAACAAGTTCAGGCCGCATGCAGCTGATCGAATCTGGTAGCCAGTATCGTCTACTCGTATCATCATATATGATATATGCATATATAGCCGCATATTGTGTGTAAATCAGACAAACGCTGGCTTATCCCCAACGCAAAGCTAACGAACCGCAGCCAAGAGAAACGTTCTGTGGCTCTTTCTCTCACTCCTACTGCCCGTTCTCTCTGTCTCTGTCTTACTCGTTCTAGCTTTTAGTAGCTAGTGTCACTTGTCTGTTGTAAAATAAATGTTTATTGCTTTTTAATATTGCACATTGTCTGCATAAATTTCACGCCGGACAGACGAACAGGCAGCTCGCAGCCTCTGCAACTTTGTTATTATTCTCTCTGTTATTTTGTTCCCCCATTTTCTTGTTTTATTCTTCTTTTTACTTTGTGATTTAAAATCAAACTAAATCTGCTGCCAATCCGCTGGTTGTTGAAACTTGAAACTCATAATTTTTAATTTATTTTATGTGATTTTTATTTGTCGATTAATCCAAGCAACAACAACAGCTACAGCGGACCCGACGACGCTTTATGAAACCTAAACGTACAAAATTTATTTCCTACCCAGTCGGAACAAATATGCGATGCGATGGGACGGGACGGGACGGGTTGAAGCTGGGTCTGAGGCTGGGGCTGGGGCTGGGGAGCCGAACTCAACACATAACACGAAATCAGATTAGCATGTTTTACAGGCCGAACAAGCCAAGAAACTGAGCGAACTAAGCCAATTGGTGTGGTGCATTCTTTTAAGCGTTACTCCCGCCCCCCCTCCTTATTGCCAACCCCGCCCCGGAACGGACAGCCCACAAGGTGGGCACAGTTCGTAGGTTGGCGGGCCGAAGACCGGGTCCTGACCAAAAGTGAATGTGTTGAATGCTTTCTCTACTTTGTAATGTGCCAATTGTTTGGACAGATGGGAAAAATTATTGCCGCGAATTGACAGTGGGGCAATTGGTGCTATAAAACATAAATCCCAACCAAAAAGTGAACTGCACTCGGCGGCTAACCCGAGTGCTGAGCATGTGCAGCTGTAGCCACCTGCTGTAGCCACCTGAAACAATTTCGCTTTAATGAGAGCTACTAAAGATAGAAGATCAAACGATCCTTAAGCAGCGCTTGTTATTGTGTTAATAATTGTATTATTTATGGCAAATTATTGTGAACGTTTCGATTTCCCATGTAAATTTTGCAACGGTGAATGTGGAAATCGGATCGAAATGAATAGATTTTAGTATTTAACTGAAAATTATATGAATATACAAATTTTTTGTTGAGATTGCAAAATGATTTAAAAACGAAAGGCTTTAAAAGATTATGCCAATCAAATAGTAAGCATAAGTTTCATTAAAACGAGTTTTCGCCAATTTTCCACTGTTGCGCGTGAAAAATCAATTGCAACAACCTGTATTCATTAAGTTTTTTATGTAGAGCTTTGCAATTATCGTTCCTGCCGATCGGACAAAACTCGAAATATTGCTCATTAACCTTTGATCTCGGATTTCCGGCCAGATGGAGTGGTTTTACCAAAATGTTTAAAACACGTCTCAACTGAATTTTCACAAAAATCTTTCACTATGATTTTAAAGCCAATCAGATGGTGAACAGAACAGTTCCAAGCAGCCGCTTTTCACCAGTTTTCCACTGCTGTGGGTGAATTTCCTTGAACTTTGCGCGCATTTCCTCGATTTCTGTCGCTTAGTCAGTTAGTCGGTAGAGCAGTCAGTTATTCAGGGGCAAAAGAATTTATATACATAGCACATTTTATGAACTCCTCGAGCTCCCAATCGACTTCCTTCTAAAGTCTCCCACGGCTCGTTGTATAACTTTGCGTGTGTGCGTGTCAACCAAGTTTTGCTCCAGTTAAAGCTACAAGTGCAAAAAAAAAAAAAAAAAATGCAATACTGTGACCACAACGTTGCCGCCAAGATCCAAGCCCCAAATGGAAATGCCAAACGCCCCAAACCCAAATAAAGCACAACAAGGCGACCCCTAACAGCAACAATGATGGCAATTTGTTGATAAACATTTCGTTCGCAATAAATAAACAAATATACGAGTGTGTACCTTGGCAACAAGTTGCTAAGGTCTATTCCGCGAGACAGTTCAAAGGAAACAAGAGGCGAGATTGGTAACAGAAACAGGCAAGAGCAGCACAGCACAGGCCATATAAATGCAAATGCTCTACACGCTGCTTGTTTGCTCGCCTGCTACAATGTTCGCAGTGCTCTGGGGCAATTTTTCATTTGATTTCATCTTCATATTTTATTATGCTCTCCAGCCAGCCAGCAAGCACCGGCAAACCAGCTACCCAGTAAACGACGGCAACATCGTCCATTTCCATTTCCATTTGTTGTGCGGCTGGTTTTTCCTTTGCTTTTCTTTCTTCTTTGTTGTTGTTGTTGATACCAATTTTGCGATATGACAAACTATGTTTGCATTTTAATTTTTAATGCGTGTGAATTTCGCTGGCGGCGCACTTGCTCTTAGTTCTGTTGGGTTATGGAGAGCGCAAGATGCTCGTGTCATGATTTGCTGTTGCATTTAATTGAAATTTTATGAATTTATTGCATTTGTTTTTTCTTTGCACGCAAGAGCGAAAGACAGAGACAGTTAGAGAAGATTTAGAACATGCCAGCTAATGTCTTATATCATTTTATGCTCCTTTTCATTTCATGCTCTCCAGATGAATCAGACGTGCAAGGTCTGTGGTGAGCCGGCGGCTGGGTTTCATTTTGGTGCATTCACATGCGAAGGTTGTAAGGTGAGTACAAGTTTCTTATTTATTAATTAATAACTATTTAGAAATATTATCGAAAATCAGCTATATTCGATCCATGCATGATATAGATTTGCTATAGTTAAACTACTGATATTTCATTATATGTAATTTTTTTATCGCTAATTATTATCGAAAGTTTCCGTAAGCTGTGCTCATACCATTTATCGATTTCTTCTGAGGACAATATGAAAAGCACAAGTGCTATCGATTGCAACGTACACTGAGTAATTTTCCATAGAAATAATAATAATAATCGACGCCTCGGCGCCTCCCTGCCAATATGAATAATAGTTATCGATCGCTATTGGCATTCCATAATAAATCGCTAGCCGCATCGTGACAAAGCCGTAGAGTAAATGGTGCCATACCAAAACTGGAATGTTGAGTTCATTACGAGCAATATCAAGCGAGCACTAAGAAAAACAACAACAACAGCAACAATAAGATAAACGACAACAAAGAACGCCTCAGGCTAAGGTCAAAGTTAAACAAAAAGAGCGCTCCACAAAATGCATAATTGATTTAAACACGAGTACTTTAAATGCCTTTAGGAGCACAGGCAGCTGGATGAAGGGGACGCTGTAGGATTGCTTGATTTTAATTTTTCTTTTTTGGCTAGAAGAAAAAGGTCAACTAACGTACAATTTGTGGGTCAACATTATTTGATTTGTGCGCCATGGCGTGGGCCGGCTAATTTGACGCCCACCAAAACAAAAGACTCCCAAAACGAACCAAAGCGCGTCGCTTCAATAATGGCGATGATGCTGATGATGATGATGATGCAGCAGAAGGCTAAAAGGCATGAGAATACTTAGTGAAGAGCCAAGAGCAAAGGGTAGACAGACTCTGGTAGATTTCGACAAAACAAACAAAAGTGAATCCGCCTTGGCGCACAAAATTGTCTGTAAATAGCCGGCGCAATGAAGTTCGTCCGGTTCTGCTGCTGCTCTTTCAAACGAAACTGAAAGCGTATACGTATAGCCGAAGAAGAATATACCAGCAACAATAAGAAAAAGAAGAAACCGAGTAGAAGAAAAAAACGAAATAAATAAACATACATATACGAAAATCCCCCCATTTCCATTTCCGACCCAGTAATCTTGATGCCCAATTAACCTTAAAAGTGGATTTTCGCATTGTTTCTGTTTCTAAGCGCGGTTCGATTTGCGCGTCTCCACATAGCAACTCGAACTCGAACTCCACCTACGACAACAACTGACTGAATACTGACAGACATGACTGTCCCACTATCTGTCTGACTGTCCGTCTGTTTGTCTGGTCGACGGACTGTCTGACTATTCGTCCGTACGCCAACTTGATTGCCAAGCTGCGCTGTGATTTACGTTCAACATTGCAACTTGGCATAAGTGTTGCACAGCCTATAACCTTTGCAACATGCTGCTGCTGCGACTCGCTGACTTTGCCACAGCTGATGGCAGCAACAGCAACAGCAACATGTTGTAGCCTTTTTCGTGCCGCATTGAATTAAATTGTTTGTTTGTTTTGTTGCAATTGATTGTGGCCCAGCCAACGGTTAATGTTCCACTCGTAGGTGTAGGTGGTTGTGGCTCTGTCTGTGGACGTGGACGTGAACGTGGACGTGGATGTGCACGTTGCATGTCGATTCGCTTCTTTTTTTTGGCAGAGCTTTTAAGATTTTACAGCATCAACACCACCAACAACAGCAGCAGCCGTTGATGAATCATCAGAAAATTTAATGAGATATTATTGTTGAATGACATCACGGCTTTAAGGCGCTGAAAAGTCTCTGCAGTCGAGAGGGACATAGATATAGGGGGAGAGAGTGAGGGAAAGAGAATTAACCAGTACAAAACTTTTTAAAGAGCCGAGAGTTTTCGGATACGGGTTGAGAGCATACGTAAACATACCCTGACTAAATAGCAAAGCTGTATATTAAAACTTATAAAAAAAAACTAGAAAGAAAACACTTGGCATAGAAGAAATTTTATACAAAGCTTCATTTCCTATCGTTTGTTCCTTTGAGACAATACAAACAAAGAGTGAAGCTCGTTATTCTTCATATTTCAGCCAACTTTTTCTATAAAGCTTTTTCTATAAAGCTAGATATAGTAGTTAATGATACCCTCTCATTCTTTGAGTACAGGGTATCGAAAACACTTGAACTTCAAGGGTCAACAAACAAAAGTATCGAATAGAGGTATCGAAGCCAAACAGAACCAAGTAGTGGCGCCTTCTATGTGAGTATGTGTGAAAGGAAAGCATGCAAGGTGCACAATAAAAGTCGAGAGTGTAAACACGAGCTGAGTTTAATGTAAAGATACATTATATCAATGATAAAACAAATAGATCAGTAGAAAAAAGAGGAAGAGTAAGAGGAAGAAGAAGAGGAAGAGTTATGGTAAACAGATTTTAGGCTGAAGTTGTTATTGAGAGATGCGAATGAGTCGAACGGGTAAAGATCACGTGCTTAACATGAACTATCGCTTAGAAATCAATCATAAGATGGCAATAGGCAAAAATACGAGATTTTGTATGGATTTTATAAAAAGAACTTTGACTGAAGACAGACGTCTATGTATCACATGAGTTGTCTCGAAGTCCAGGTTATTAAGGTAACTAAACAAAGAGGTTTCCTAGAAAATAAGAGCATTCTCTATATTCATAAGTCCTTTGAACTGTCTATCAGACTAATCTTACATTCGACCCTAATCTACTTGCAGTCCTTCTTTGGCCGCTCGTACAACAATTTGTCCTCCATATCGGACTGCAAAAATAACGGCGAATGCATCATCAACAAAAAGAATCGCACGGCTTGCAAGGCCTGCCGCCTGAAGAAGTGCCTCATGGTGGGCATGTCGAAGAGCGGCTCACGCTATGGCCGACGCTCCAACTGGTTCAAGATACACTGTCTGCTGCAGGAGCAGCAGCAGCAGGCGGTCGCGGCGATGGCAGCACACCACAACAGTCAGCAGGCTGGCGCCGGAGGCAATGCCACCGTTGGAGGCGCATCCAATGGCTGTGTCAAGACCATGGCGGGCGTGTCAGCGCCTTCGGCCGCTGCTGCCGCACTGGGCATGCTGGGACATGCGACGGGCGGTTATCCGGGTCTGTATGCGACGGGACCACCGCGCAGCAAGGAGGAGCTAATGATGCTGGGACTAGATGGCAGTGGAGATTATGGCGGCATTAAGCATCCATCGCTCGTCGCTTCACCCTCGGTCAGCTCACCGGATTCGCACAACTCGGACAGTTCCGTGGAGGTGAGCAGCGCGCGTGGCAACTCGCTGTTGCAACTTGGTGGCAAGCCAAATGCTGCGACCGATGGCAGCCAAACTGGAAGTGGCACAGCGCCGGGGCGACCGCCACAACTGCGCAAGGATCTGGCGCCGTTTTTGCCATTACCATTTCCGGGGCTCGCCTCGATGCCCGTGATGCCGCCGCCTGCATTTTTGCCACCCTCGCATTTGCTCTTTCCCGGCTATCATCCTGCGCTGTATTCTCATCATCAGGGCCTGCTGAAGCCCACGCCCGAGCAGCAGCAGCAAGCGGCAGTGGCCGCTGCTGCAGTGCAGCATTTGTTCAACTCAAGCAACGCGAGTGGGCAGCGCTTTGGGCCGCAGCTGCATGCGACGGGGCCATTTACCGGCCACAAAGAGGAAGCAGCTCTAAGTCCGAACCACAGCAACAGCAACAACAATAATTTACTGCCCAATGGCAGCAGAACGGCGACAAGCTCCGCTGATGAGCTGACAAAACGTTTCTACTTGGATGCGGTGCTCAAATCACAGCAGCACAGTCCACCGCCGTTGGCGACAAAGCTGCCACCGCACAGCAAGCAGGATTACTCCATATCGGCGCTGGTCACGCCCAACTCGGAAAGCGGGCGGGAGCGCTTGAAGAGCAGGCAGAGCAACGGTGAGGCGGATGATGAAGAACGCGAAACGGCCACTGGCAGTGATAAGGCCGTTAAGGAGGAACTACAGCCAGGAGAGGAAGATCAGGATGAGGAAGATTTGGTGGTATCCATGACGCCGCCACGATCGCCAGCCCAGCAGCAGCCGGAGCAATTAGTGGATGTCCATACAGGAGCACAGGATAATCCCATTGACCTGAGCATGAAAACCACTGGCAGCTCCAGCTCCAGCTGCCGGAGTAGCAGCAGTATTAAGAGCAGCTGCCAGGAGGTAGCCGATGTCGAAATCTACAGTGATAATGAGGCAGCAACTGATAAGGCAACAGCTGATGAAGTCCTCAATATAACAGCAGACGACGAGGATGATGAGGAATCAGCCCTGGCTGAGCTCGAGGATAACAGCACCACGGAAACGGTTAAGACCAGCATAGAGCAAACCCACAAGCTACACAATAACATAAACAACAACAATAGTAATACCAACAACAACAACAACAACAACAAAAGTAACACTAGTGATAATGAGGCCAACGATAGCATCAAACGCAAATTGAATGAGCTGATGCAGGAATCAAATAGCTCGAAACGCTTGCGTCTGAGCTCACCGGAACCACCCAACATGGCCGTTAAAGTGGCCACCTCAACAGCACTCGATTTAACCACCAAGGTTTGAGCTTAACCGCATTGATTGTTAAACACACTTGATAGGCGAAAATCGGTCGTTGGGCCTAACACTATGCAACAAAATTTGGTACAGAGAAACAAATGTTTATCATACTTAGTATACAATATCAATTTATATTTCTTTTGAAACATTCTTTAAACAATACTTTGGCTTCTAATAAAAAAATACTTATAGAAATTGGGAAGGAGCTTCAAAAATCTGAAACAACTTAAGCACATTTAAGTTTTAGTTTTTTTTTTATCATACAGTGTCCCCAAAACCAAAAGTTTATTTGAAAAATATTTTTATATATTGAGAGAAGTTTTACTTTGCATTTAAGCATGTTAAAATTGTGATAAAAAAATAATAATTGAAATTTGAATCAGTTTTAAATAATTTAACAAATAATATTACGAAAAATAACTGAATAATACAAATAATATAATATAAATTTATTGATAAAGAATGTTTAAAATGAGCAAAAGAATTAATTGAGTAAGTTTTGTTGCATAGTGTTATTAGAAGTATGCTTTAGGAAACCCCTTACCCTATCCCCTCTCCACAATCCCATCTTCCCGCTATGCCAAATACAACAACAAATAATTATGCGTTAAGTTTAAGATTCGTGCCGTTTGTTTTTATTTTATTATTATTATTTTTTTAAATATTATCACATCGTTTAAAACAACTAACGAAATGGCAATAATAAAAAAAAGAGCCGCCGCATACCCAAAATTAGCATTTGAGATCTGAAAAAGTATAACAAACGGCGCGAGTCGAGTTCTTAATTAGATGCAACGCATTTAAAGCAAATATTTCGGTTGAGCAAAATGATATGTGCGAGTATTTTAGAACGATGACAACAAGGAATGAAATCAAATCGAGACGAATCGAATCAATTTGAATCGAAATCGAATCGAAACGAAACGAGACCGGCCTAAATTGTTGCAAAATTATGCAAGAGAGGGCTTATCTGTATCGTTTGCATAATATAGTAGTGGAATTGTTAATTTATAAGCTACGTTTTTAGTTTTATATGTATAGCATAATATACTAATTATATTTATACGATACAGACACACACAAACACACACACACACACATATATATATATATATATATATACATAAATACAATACCTAAAGTTTCTTAATAGGCATATAAATATTTCAAGTATTTCATAGCTTAGAAATTCTCATGTTAATGTGTGTAGAAATTTATATGAATATATATATGTATGTATGATTTTAGCGAAATTGAACTTTAGACTATTGTATTTGATTGCTTTAGTTATCGAGTTATTAGTCACAATTAGCAAATTTTTATCTTTAGCCTTAATATACATATAAATAAATAAATAAAATCAAAGCACCAACTTGTATTGCATAAATTATTATTTTAGACTATTTTTTGCTGGTATTTTTCATCTGCTTTGTAGGCAAATTGAAAGAAAAAAAAAACACAAAAAAAAAAAAAATAAAACTGAGAAATGAAATGCATGAAAAATACTATTGATATTAAATAAACGCAAATAAATATTTAAATAATATGATTTTGATGGGCCTTTTGATGGGTTTCTGGGTGCGTTACGGCCTATAAGAAATTGGGTCAAAGCGCACATCAATATGTACATAAGAATGTGAGTTAAGCTTTAGGTATTTATCGCTGAAGATGCTTGGACACCTGGGAAACATTTAGAGCTATGGGCTGGCCCAGAGAAAGTGGATCATAAAGCCAAGCGATTAGAGGAAGGTTTTCAATATTTCGTAATTGTAGTGTATTTAAACAAACCTGCAGAAGATTTTTAGAAAAAAGAGAAAATGTGCAGTCTAGTGTTATTCAGTGATTCTTTAAGAAATAAAATCGTATTTGAATGTCAGCAATAGACTTAATTTGCCACTTAGAAAACTTGCGAAAGGAGATTTTCCTTAACTGTTTGCATTTATTTCGTTCTTCTCTGAAACAACTCCAGTGAAACATAAAAATTGTTGTTGAAGTTTTTTCTCTCGGTAATAAAATCTAATTTGCTGATGATTTCGATGAGCTGCTTAAATTAGAAATAGACAGGAATCTGAGTTGCCGTCGCTTTTATCTGCAAATCAATCCCCAGACACTCGTCAGCAAGTGCAAACTGCAGTTCAGCGAAAACAATTCCCACACAAAGCACCGTGTGGATCTTTTTCTCAGCAGCTACAGTCAAAGCCTACAGCTAGAGCTAGAGTCAGAGCTACAGCTTCAGCTGTGTCAATGTGCATACCAAGAGAGCCAATCAATCCGAAATCTATTTCAATCAATCTTTGCGTAATTGTAAATACTTTCAACATATTTCGCTTTGCCTGCGACTGACAGTTGGCGCGACGAGTTCGCAACGAGTCGACGGTAAATGGCGCGAAAATTATAGCAAATGCTTCACGAGTGTAGCAGAGGGTACGGGGCATAGACTATATAAGACCTGAATTCGTTTCTATTTATTTCACACTTGAATTGATGCGCTGCAGCAGATTGACATTTTGCAAATGCTCAGCTTGCTCGACTCTTGCCAGCAATTGGCGACGGAGTGTGGAGGAGCAGAGCTGCGGGCCGAACAAGACAGACAGAAGCTGCCTCTGGGCCCCATTGGGTGCAGGCTTGGCCATCGCCGTAGACAAGGCTTGACGAGTTGACGCGCCAAGAGATCTAGTCAGACGAACCGCGAGCTGAGGCCTTTTTTCCTCTTTTTTTTTGGTGGGGTATAGCGTCCCTTGGCGCATTGTCAGCACTGAATAGTAGTGCAAATAAATTTCAATTGCGAGACACATTCTCCCACTGACATTGTTTGACACCTTGACTGCACACACATACAAAAGATCCAGCGAATTTGCATGCAAATGACAAGAAAATATAGAGAGAGAGAGAGTGTGTGTGTGAGAGGGAGAGATAGAGAGAGCGCGAGAGATGCAAGCAGACGTGAAGACTAACAGTGTTTGATCTGCAAAGATTGGCCAACACCCAGCGGCGTTTTTGCTAACAAGCTGGCAAAAGCAGCTAAAAGACGTCTTCTATAGACGATGGCAATGACGATGACGACGGCGACGACGACGACGCACCCAGCTACCAGTCGAAAGTGTGTTGGGACTATCCATAGCCTATACTCCATTTATATGCTCCAAATCCATTAAGTGTTTTGGCGCTTTTATTTACTACCCACACACACAGACGCTACACAGACGCTGGCTACACCCTAAACTCTTGTCGCGCATTTGGAACACTTTCCGCACCTACGACAACAACGAGAAACGACACCAACGCCAGCAGAGAATGGAACTCCCAGGTTGCCCCGACTCTACACGCACAGCTTGTGATGCATGAAGCTGTTGTTGCTCTTCTTGTTGTTGTTGTTGCTGCTGTTGCTCCAAGCCCCAGTTTGGGAGCGTGTTGTGTGCCAATATTAACACCTAACTGCCAAAGCCATGAACTGATCTGAACTGGGGCTGTAAACATCTAAAAAGGCAAAGACGTTGATGATGCGCTGAAAGCTTGAAAACTACTTTGAAATGCATTTAACAAGCATTGGCGAGTACTTATATTGAACACTGTAATCAACACGCCCACACACGACAACGCCTTTGCAGTTGGACTCTTGGATACTCTTATGATATCAACGTGCCTGTTAACTAGGTTGGGAGTTGCGCAAATGCAACGGAAATCGTTGTGGATAGGCGAGTAAATCGAGAGAAATATACAAAAAAAAAATCAAAGGCAAAGTTATCTTTAATGTCGAAGATGTTTTTATAGATACTTCTCCTGTAGACGTTTGGGATATTATTCAACAAAGAATTGTTTTCAGTTTGAAAACTAAATTTTTATCTATACGTAGATCTTTAAAGTTATATATCTTCCAGCTCAACTGAATATTTTTTGGTCCAGTTATAGATAATCAAAGTTATAATTAAGATAATTGTTTAAATGGTGTGATTAAAATAACGATAAGAACTCAAAAGGGACTATTGTGTCAAAAATATCAAGTAGCCGCACTCAACATTTACATATTGATCACATTAACCCAAAACCCGATTAGTGAGAGAGGGCGAGAGAAACCGAACAGTTCTTGAGGCGTTTCCCAGCCGCACAGGCAAAGACAGAGGCAGGCAACAACAAAATCCACAGACGTAGACGGAGACCGAGATGGAGATGAAGATGGAGATGAAGACGGAGATGTGGCTAAAGTCACAGCCTAAATGCCGCTAAGTGCCAAAATGACAAGCATAGCAAAACGTTGGGGGATTCGGTGGGTTAGTGGTGCTGACGGTGGTGGTGGGAGCCACCATCGCATGACTTTGCTCAATGCCAGGCGCGCATACCATGGCCACATTAACTACTCCATAAAAGGTGTAAAGAAATCACTTAAGTACTTGTATGTCACTCCTTTGTCAAAGTAAATCATAGTGCGGTACCGTCCGGACGGGTTTTTATAGCCAGTCACACAACGGGCAACGGGCAACAGGCGACCAAAGCAAAACCCAAAACTTCAAAACCCCAGCCACAGCCAAAGTAGAAGATAGAGCTACACACAGCAGCCACAGCAGCTGTTTGTGTGTTTGTGTGTGTGTATGGATGTATAAAATATAGGCGTAGAATGCTTTGGGTTATAAAGAATAAACGGGGGAGTTTTATTGACAGCCGCAATTACCACATAATCATGCAACAAATATGATGCTTGGATGGCAGCCCGTTGATGACGTAGCGTTGTGTATAGACCATGAAGTAGTCAATTTTTTCAAAAGCAACAGCCCCAGCCAACAAAACGTGCTGATCCATTACGGGGGGCAGTGGGGAGGGGAGTTTCTGCGAGGCGTGAGGACAGAGCGACAATCACAGCTACAACACCAGCTACATTTTTGTCTAGACTTATTGAGTGATCGTGGCAGGAGCCAACAACAACAACAACACTAACAGCAACAACAATAACAACAGCAGCAGCAACAAGAAGGCGCAGCCGTTTTTTTTAATGGGGTGGCAATCACTTGGATGACGACGAGTCCAACTCCGACTCCATCTCGGAGTCCGTGGCCAGGCCCCAACATCAAATTATGGTCAAGAGTTGACCAGCAAAGAGGCCTGGCCAACAACGGGCGATGCAGGCAGCAGCCTCGTTTTTGTGCTCTGAACTGGGTTGGCAGATACTTAAGAAATATGTTATTAAATAATAATGGAGTGCGTGGTTAATAGATACAACAGCAACAACAGCAAACCACCAACAGCAGCAGCAGCAGCATCAGCAACAACAACAACAACTGCAGCTGAGGCAGTGTGAAAGAAGTGTGCGGCCCCCTTGGCGCAATCATTGTTAACAATCAATTAAGGAAATAAGTTGTTTATAAAATGTTGCTATTACTTTTCGAGCGCAGCTACCATAAATACGTGTAAGTATGGGTTTCGACTGCATAGATATTACACTCTGCTACAGTTTAAGAAATTTCTTTCTAGACAATTTTAAGAATTTTAATTACAAAATTGGAATATTAACTTTGTAAGCTCGAGAAAGAAAGTATTTGAAATTAGAAGCTTTTTATGTTTGCGGGTTATAGAAGTATTTAATTGCTTTGCATCTATATTTATAATAAATATAATATATTTTAAATGCATTCATAATTAAAGAGATTTAATTATTAAAGAGATTTAATTATGAATGCATTTTAAATAATATAGTAGCAAAGCTTTCAATTGTTGATTGCGATATCTTGAGAAGTAGAAAAGTTTTCCTTACAAAAACTCATGCTTAAGTCGATATCTGTCTATAGAGCTATATAAAAAAGTAGTCCAATGTTATAAGCATTTTGGTTATTTGTAAGAAGCTTGGTTTATATTTTCTACATTTATTTTTAACCTTAAGAATTGTGTTTCTTGCAGCACAGTGTCTCATTTGCAGCTGATACGAGAGGGACAATCACTTTGGGCAATGCTCTTGGCGAATATGTTTTAATTAATGTATGTGGTAGACAGTTAATGAAACTGTTAACGTTATATAGAAAACTACTTAAAAACAAAAAACAAAAAAAAGGCAACATACATATTACCATATATGTAGCATAGAAGAGTTTATTAACCCGCTCTTGTTAGAGGCCCTGGCAAAGAGCAACAAGCACGCTTGCCGAATCCAAAAAAGGGCCATTTTATGCGAAAGATCATTAATCAAGACACCCAGCAGGTGCGGGTCGAACTTTGGTAGCAGTCTCCAGAGAGTTCGACTACCGAACTGTACTACGAGTAGTTGCTCCAACTGATGGTCAACCTGAGTCCATCATGAGTTCATGATTAGTGGCGGTGGCTACCTTTAATGAGCGTTAACTGCGCCACAAAGTTCATTAAGTGCAGTTGTACGTTGGGCGCACACACGGCGTATGATTGATGCGCGCACATTTGTTCGGGACAATCGGACAAAATGTTGCGGCGGAAAATTCAGTAAATTCAGTGCCAAAAATTGGTGTTTAAATTGGAAAACATTAATCAAAATATAAAACATTTTGCAGCACAGTTCTTTTGCAATTTGCATTGGTTTTCATTTGGCTGCGGTAAAATCAGCGTTGTGATTCACATATGTATGTTACTTCTTGCTTCAAATCAATGCGGAAACTCATCCAAAACTTTTGACTTGGCGCACACACACACGAACATATATATGTATATTTATATACCAACACACTGGCACCTCGGGCAGCGCATGTGGCATTAATTTTGATTAATGGCCAAAATTGCTGGCTTGACCATTTTCAAAAATTTTAATTGTTTTCAAATCGGCGGCCAGGGCGAGTCAGAGTCTCTAAGCTGCGCGTTCTACAAATAATTATAAGCAGTTTTTAATGATAATAAAAAAATACAATATAAAGAAAAAGTCAAACAAAGCAGTTGCCAGCTGCTTTGGCAGCAGCACTAATTGTTACAGATCTGGCGAAGAGGCGCACAAGCTGCTACCAGTTCTGAGCCTCGGGCGATTTCATTTGGATAGGTTTCCTAAATATATTTATATGTACGCATATTCATATATCTTTTTTAGTTTTAAAAGCAAGTGCCGCTAAGTGGCCAAGGGGAGGGCTGGACAGTGGACAACAGCAGAGGGGCCAAAGCACGCGCTAAACACAAAGAACACTAAAAAACAATTAACAAAGCTGAAAAAGAGTTTGGGTATTAGAAATATAACAGCAGCCAGTCAAAGAGGTGTGAGAAAGAAAGAAATTCATATTATCGTATGATAATTTATATAATTTGATGAGGATTCTGTATTTTAACAAAGTAAGCTCTTGGAATATCATAAATAAAAATTAAATTTCAAACTAATCGAGGCTAATTACTTATCGTTTTTAAAATCGCGTGGGTGACATCCGGAATATATGAGAAGTAAACGTGCAGCAGCAGCAGCTTTCGAGAATGAGTTTAAATAAATCAATCTACCACACACATCATTTTTAACAATAAAGTAATCGATTATGTCATCCATTTTGCCGAGGTTGTCCATAATTTAAATTTCATGTAGCACCATCAAATATAGTTATGGTATTACTAGCGGCTACACCCCGGCCAAATCGTATTCATTAAGTTCTTATGTAGAGCTTTGAAACTAAGTTTAAAGCCAATCGGACAAAACTTGAAAACAAGTAATATGTTGACAGATTTAGGTGCCAACTTTACTTAGAGGCCAAGCCGTGAACAAATAACCCTACCTCATGCAAATCTGATGTGAATGGACCGAGTTATAGGGGTGGGATATGTTGACCAATGTCTATATAGTATATTTGAGGGTACCAATTTTACATGAATTTCGACCAAAAATAATGTTGCCAGATTTAGATGCCAAATTGATTTAGAAACAATGGACAAAGACCCAAACCTTATGAAAATCTGTTGAGGTGTTGCCAGATTTAGATGCCAAACCATGAACACAGAACCAAACGTCGTGCAAATCTAATGAGAATTGACTTATAATACAATTGCCTGAATTGTTGATACTGCTCCATTAAAAAGTTTATACGCTCAAATATTCCTTATATATATTTTCAGAAATGTATTTTACCCTTTTTTTTATGTTTACAGGGTATGCGAAATGTAACGATTGGCTATTATAAGATTGTAGGTCAAAATGCTTGGTACACATGCACTTTATTGTGGGAACGTCAGGTATTTGGAATGGATGGAATAAACATTTCAATCCATCAAATCTCGTTGATTGTTCTTAATTGCTCCATAGCCGCGGCTGGCCACCAAGTCGTCGCTTAGTTGCTCCACCGCCCAGCAACGCTTTTGCCTTTGCAGTAGATCGCGCGCAGAACATTTTCGAAACGAAAAACAAAACAAAAAAAAACCATTCTCAAAATGATTCCAAAAACAAGTAAAGAAGGCAGTCAAGTTTGCCGGGTGCTGCTGCTGGAGATGCTGTTGCTATTGCTCTGGCAAAATGCTGTAAATTCCATAAATCTGTCAAGCGAAGCAACGTCTGCACTTGTTCGGCTGGCCTGGCTCTTGGTCTTTCGGGCAGCGCCTTGCAAATCTTGACATGTGAAATACGCAGATTTGCCGAGTTTTATGGACCGCACAGACAATGCAGAGAACTGAGAGAGATGAGACGCACGCGTTTTGTTGCAGCATTCCGTAACTGCATTCGCCCAGTGCCATAAACTTGGCTAAAGCGCAAAGAAAAGCGGCTGCCTTTTGAAAGTGGCGGCAACCGCCACCACAACACGTGCAGAGATGTGCATGATGATGACCCGGCCACTTGAACTGACTGACTGCCTGGCTGGCTGGCTGGCTGACTGACTGACTAGCTGGCCTGCTGGCTGGCTGGCTGGCTTGGATGGATGGATTGATGGATTGTTGCTTTGGTGGCATCGTCCAGTGTAAATGAAGACCTGTGCCTTGGCCTGGCATGCCACTGGCCACAGGCCCCTAGCCAGTGGCCACTTGTTGCCGCAGTCAGCAGTCAGCAGTCGGCAGTCGGCACCAAAAAGCACCGAAAAGCTAATTTAAAGCAATTTAGTTTGAACGCGCGCGCATTTCCATGCCAAGAGAGACGCTTCAAAGCTGCACGAAATGAGGCTGAATGATGCACGGCAAACAGCGACAAGCGAACAGCAACAACAACAACAACTACGGCAGCAACAACTTTTGGAACGTTGCCTGGACGGACATTTATTTATTATATCAATGCAAGCACAACAACTGCAACTGCAACTCCAACAGTTTCCACAGCTCTGATGGCCATGAGTTGATAGCCAGTCATTGCCGCATTGACACAATGGGCCTACAAAACAAGTAAGTGCTGCTCCACACACCGCGCCTGCCCTCCAGCCGCCCCTTTCGCCCACAACTTTACAACCTGCACCACCTTCAACAGCCCAGCGCCAATTGTTCGATTAGAAATTCCGTTAGCCGTCAGACAACGCCGACAGTAGACCTTCCTGATGCATGTTACTTAAACTTGAACCAACCCGAACTGGCTCCCAGCCAGCAGCTCCACGGAACCCGAGCTCATGCAGAAAAACACCAGGCAAACCGTTGATGCCCTCAGACTCAATCACCTTAGTGATTATTGGAAAGCTATGCTGGTGAGCCTCGTAAAAGAAGCACCCAAGTCTGAAATGTCCTTCTGTTGGAATATTTCCCATCAAATAGCTATATTTCTACGCTATGGTATGTTTAAAAGGGGCTACATCTGCGGAATTTGTTCCTTAAAATTTCAATTATTACCAAAATTTTTTTATAGCAGACGACTTGATGAATTTGAAGGTGCACCGAATATTAAATACCCTTGCAGACATATGATCAGTCCAGTGAAGAAATTGGACAGAAATTTCCAAAATGTATTTCACTCAAAACTTAAGCAACGCTTTATATAAATTACGCAGAAAATTAATAAATTGGCTTGTCTGAATTTTGGATATTTACTCAATTGTTGAAAAAGCTTTAATGTGATTTTAAAAAGCTCAGGTGTTGCCTAATTAATTGCTGTTTTTACCTGGCACACGAAGGTATATTTTTGTGTTGCTACCTGGGAATCATTTAAAATTTAAGTGCCATATAAATGTTGTGAAAATTCGAAAAACAGTAGTATAAACTAAATTGGCGGAGCTCTTAGACAGCCAATGGGTTAACATGGCCTTAACCACTTGAACTTTTGCCAACGGTGAGCGCAAGCAATCAAATCAACTGTGAACTACTTAAAATCAGACACTAAACCAACTAAAGCCAAAGAATCAAATTGGTTAGCCACTACCTCAGTTGCCTGTTCGGACGACGGTTCCAACTGCAGGGCTAATGAACCAATTACTTGTTGAGGCCATAAAACAGACAGCAATGCGAGCATTCTAAGTGCTCTGCTACGTTGGCGATGGTAAGCTTTTTGGGGCCCAGCGCACTAGAATTCCCACCAAATCACCCGGTAGAGGTAACAAACTATATGCATGAAGCGAACTGTGACTGGGACTGAGACTGAGAAGCACAGACAAACGAATCATGGCTGACCTCTATCTTTGGACAAAAGCCAACTAAAACGAAACCGAAATGCAGCTAAGAGGCTCAACTAGACCGACATTAAAGTGCCGAGGACAAGGCAAAGACGTTGGGCGCAGGAGGTGCTGAAGTAGAGGAGGAGGTAGAAGGCCTCAAGGCAACCGCAACCACTGCAAGATCGATCCAAAGCACGAAAAATGTGCGCCTCCACAAAGATATTGCGACTGTCATAAAACAATATTATTGGCATTATTACATTTAAGTGTTGACAGCATAATAAAATAATTGTCGACAGACAATTTACAACAACAACAACAAAAACAACTGGTGAAACTCAAGTCTCGATCGTCTTTGGCATCGTTCTGCATTTCGTTGGGTTACGGGTAGATGGGGGGGTTCACGGTAGATATCGTTGTCGTTTCCCATGTAAAACACTTTTAAAAATCACACTCACAACTCAAACCGAATGCAAAGTGCAACAAGTCATCAGGACTCTCAGTTGGAAAATGTACAGATCTTTCATGAGGTCTTTGACTAGATAACTCTCTGGACTGCAGTCCGGTTGAAGATCAAAAGAATTGTGCGGCGCTTAACGCGCCGAGCAGTGCAACAGAGAGAAAGAGAGCGAGCGAGAGAGAGAGAGGGTTGCCTAGATGCCGCTCATTCATATAATTCACCCTCATTTCATAATAAATTGCTCTCAATTGATCACGACAATCGACAGCGATGAAAAGTCATGCCAAAGTTGACTCTGGATCGGTAGAAACCGGCGAAACATACGACGAAACGAAAACGAAACACGGCGCATAGCTAAATTGGCAATGGCAAAAGGTGCGACGGCATCGGCATCGATACCCATCGCCCGCTCCGATCCGATAGTTGGCGGTGTTAAGTTGTAGGTGCAAAAGGCTAAAACGAGAACCGCCGCCAACTGGACATTGTCCCAGCCCTCTCGGCACTCTTAAAGGCAAATAAGTCATACAAAAGCATTTTGGTCCGTTGACTGCATAGGAAATTGCTCCAATATTTTTGTCGACGCCGCCTGATTGGAAATATCGCAAGACCCGCAACACCACACAACCCGGACACACCGCTGCCCATAAGCTGGCTGCTTATTTGCTGCCCGCAGGAAACGCTGCCTGCTCAAATCGCCAACCATCTACGCCAACAGTGTGGCAGTTGGCCACAGTGTGGATTGATGATGAATTATGTAGAGCACGAAATACGAAGTGCATTGTGGTGGTGCCGGTACTAGTGGTGGTGGTGGAGCCGCGTGGTGCTGAATGGCATCAAAATGGTGTGGGAGTTGTGCTGATTTGGCAGCACAGCTCACGAAGTCGTTAAGGAATTTTAATGAAAAAATAACAAAAACAAAATTAAAACAATTGTGAAAAATGTGAACAGGAAATTTTGCACTGCATGAAATATGCTCAAAAATAAACTGTGCACAACAACATTATTAAATATTGAGCTATAAATGAAGGGAGATATTAGAAAAGTATTATCTAAACTGATTCCTTAAAATAAAATACATGTGAATAAGCCTCACAAATCATATTTTCTGATAATTATGTTTAAATCAATTTTTGTCAATCAATTTTTACGGACTGTAATGCTGATCCACGTAGCGTCGCCACAGTATGCAAAAAAATTACTGTCATGGGGCTTATTAATTATCCTCATGTTATCTGCTTTTAATTCCTTCACGTGGAATTGTGAATTGATTTTATAAATTCTTTGGAAAAATTCAAATGGCAGCATGCTTTTCGTATTAATTAGATATTGAGTCATTTTCGCCATAGCTGCATATTTTATAGAAGCTGTGATAATTGCTCGATAATTGTCGCAGCAATACCCATAACAATACTTAAAAAAAATGCTGCTAAATGCTGTGCAGAAATCTATTTACATATTCTCAAGAAGCGAAGAAGCAATCAGGAGGCGTTGTTCAAGCTGCGTAGACAAATCTGTGATCATTTGTGGCCAAGAAACGAGAATTGCAGTGGTGCTGAGTATGGAACTATGCCAAAGACGGACCCGTTACCTGTTCTTGTGCTGTGTGGCTTTGTTATTAGTGGTAATAACCGCGGGACATAGTCACAGGCAACGGCGTCACCACGCACTACCAGCAGCCAGTTGGCCAAAGAGTTTGGGCCAAGATGCCATGCTGAACCCACATGCACTTTGCGGTAAATGAAGTCTCTGCCGCATCACTGGCACCAAATTGTGTTATCAAGTCATGGGAATTGCCCTGCATGCCTAGAGAACCATACGGGCCATGGAAATTGTGCAAAAAATAAAACAACAAAAAAATGTGTACAGGTAGCCGCTATGTGAGAGACCCAATGAAAAACTCGTTAGAGTGGGCCACTGCGTGTGAGTGAGGAGCCGAAAAAAAAAAACTTGAAGTCCCAACTGTGATCCAAGACGCCGTGTGTCCAGTGTGCAACACTCAACATACTGCATTATTTCACCAAATCATTTCATGCCACATTAATCCACTTTACCATCATCATCATCTACGTCGTCGTTGTTGTCGTCCCCGCTTGGACATCAGCAAGCAGCCAGCACACGATCCGAAACTCCGAAAACTGCAATGTCTGGGAAATTTCTGACGCCGATGACGATGACGACGTCGACGTGTGCCTAGAGGGTGTCAATTGATGCATATGAAAAATTGCAATTTCTATGCGCCGTTTTTGGGGGGCTGTGTATCAGCTTGTCTGTCTTTATGCCCTCACAACAAGGTATTACAGTTTTCATACAAAATATGTAACGTATTGTGCTGAAACGTTTTGAATCTGAAATCCCAATTTCTTATTTACTATTAACCGACCCTTAAACCTCAAAATATGACTTAAGAACGGCCGAAGCTATGTCGAAAACAAACCATATTTTATCAAAAGTTGAAATATTTCAAATATTCTTTTAATGTGTATGAAATGTGATCAAATTTATGGATAATATTTATATCAATAGCTCAGTTATATAAATAATAATAAATAAAATATAAATATATACCTAAAGATTACTTCACTCTCTTAACTCTGCTCAGGTTATGTTTTATCATTTAACTCGGATCTGTTAGGGTATTCAGTGCGCGGCGTTGCGGAGATAACTTCTTTATCTTGTGTTGCTTTTCAGCTGGCATGTGTTGGCATAGTGCATTCGAGCTATGAGTGTTGGGTACTGAGCTCAATTTACTATTAGCGTGACTTTTGGGTTAGTTTTTCTATTCGTCATGCAAAGCATCGCTTATTGGCGGCATTTGCAACTTCTCTCTCGAGGCCAAATGGCGTCGTCAGTCTTAAGTGTCTTATTGCGGCAAGTGATCTTCTATAAACTATAAACTACAACAACCCGAAACCCAATTTACATCCAGACTGAGAGCTCTATAATTTTGTTGCTCGATATTCGGCAGTAGATGGGAACTGGCACAAGAATTGCCGACCAGGAAAAGTAAACACGAGAGCAGCAAATACATCATTAAGTTGGGCTTTGGGTAAAAATCATATAAGATTTTATGGTGTATATAAATGTGAACAGCTACATAAATAAAACTGCTGGTCGAGATAAGAGCTGAGTTGAAAAAGAGTTGGATTACGTCAAAAGTAAGAACCTAAAAGATAAACCTAGCCCAGCCCTGAATACCCTTGAAATAAGTAATCATTTATAGAAAAATTTAAATTTAAATTTAAAAATTAGTACTTACCAACTAATTTTTATACACACAAATGATTCCTTTATGTCCATAAAATAGGAGTTACACAAAGCCAAACACATCTGTGAAAGAACAAAAATAAAGTAAAGTGAGAGTTAGAGTAAGTGCAGCAGAAAGAAAGAAGGAAGCATAAAGAAGCATGTCTAAAAAAATTTGATTAAATACTACCCAAAATCGAAGCCCAGAAAGTCTTATTAAATTTCTTGAGAATCGCATAGCAGGGCGAGCGCAAAAAGAGCATTCTTTTTTTATTAATATACATTTATATGCATTCATTTGTACCCATGGGAAATACGAACTTCGTTATGTTCAGTCAACATTTTCAATCAGATCAATCTCAACCAGCAAACACATCGATCCTGGAGACGCAAAATATTGTATAGGACTGTAAGCTGTGGTTGGCTGCCTTCCAGATGACGATGACGGCGATGATGATGAATGTAGAACAACGTCAACAACATAAAACTGATTGATCGTTACAAGCTTTTATTAAGTCATAGACGTTCGCTCGCTGGTTCGTTGGTTCGTTGGATCGTTTGTTTCCTTTTTCGCTGCATCTGTTGATCATATGTAATTTATTTGTCATATCACGTGTTAAACATTTAACAACTCATGGGCTAGGCACAGGCAGCATAACCGGAGGCGAACAAGTGCAGTCAAACGAGTCGCTGCAGAAATCGAATGAAAAACAAAAAAAAAGTATTTGCACAAAGATCAATCTTGTTGTTTCGCTAGAGCAGTAAGAAACCCCAAGCAATAAGTCAAAACAATGGCCTGTCGCCAATGTCGCCGTCGCCGTCGTCATCGTCATCGTCGTCGCGGTCGTTGTCGTCGTCGTTGTCGTCTCCGGGGCTGGAGATGGAGCTGCAGCCCATGGCCCCTTGAGTGGCCAGCGTGGTAGTCACTCAGCTTGAAGATTAGCCTTTGGTGAGCATGCTAAACGAGCTGAATGAGTCGGGAATGAGACAGTAATAGGCTTCTTAGTTGAGATACTGACACAAGCTGTGGGCTGCGTGGGTGAATCGTGGTAACAGGAGACGGCACTGATTGTGAACCAGAAGAGTTACAAAGATGCTCCAAGATAGATATGCGAAGAAGTGTGTTGGAAAGTGAGAGAACGACCACAATGAACCCACCCAGATTTTCTGACGGATATATCCATTTATAATTTACCCTAAATAGATTTAGAGTGAAAACTTCGGCTTGGAATTAACAAAAAGTTATCTGAGCTTTGTTTTCCTTCTTAATTTGAATAAAACACTTAAGATCGATTAGATAAAATTCATCTGTTCACATAAACTCACTAGTTGCAACCTTAAGCACCGAAAGAAAGTTTAGTTTCTTGTTCTACTTAACCTGGTGCATATGCTTCCATTGAGGTAAGAGAAGGTAACATAAAGTTATGATTAAAACTTTAGTTACTCTCTTTTGGTAATGAAACTTTTCTATACTAGCTAAGCATATATTCCCTTCAGCTAATCAATTCTTTAGCTTTAAAGGTGTTTTATTGTTGCAACAAGAACCGTTTGACTAGATAAAAATCATCAAATAGATAAGAGCACCACCGGGAAAGCCAAGTGTAATTACATGCCAGGGGGACAGACAGCAGGCAGGAGTTAACCAACGATGTGGCAGCTGTACAGCTTCTGGGACCTGCTCCGGTTTGGTCATTCACACGTCTTGTTAGCGCGTCTTAATAAATTGCACGCAATCAACTGGCGAGCTGAGCTCCATTTAAGTGTGGCCGAGCGAGTAAATCTTGGCGAGAGCCACAGCGAGCGGATCACAGCATGTGGTGGTGTTGGTGGTGGTGGCCAGTGAAGACGACTTTTACTTACAGCAACGCGGACTGAAGACGGACTACCTAACAGCCACCACCAGCCGGTAGGTAATTGATTGCGCTTCAATTGCAATTACCGGACCAAGGTGGACCATGGCGAACCAGGCACAACAGGCACACCACCAGGCCGACTGGGGCGCCTCAGAGCTTGTAATTGTGTCGTAATAATGCGATCTTCAGGCGGCAGTTGAGTGCGTTGCATGTTGGCGACACATTTAGCCCACATGCTGGCGCCACCTATGAGCCGCATTTGTTTTTATTTCTCTTAAGCTAATCTCAATCGGTAATGTTCCCACGCAGCCCACCACCAGCAGCAGCAGCGCAGCATCAGCAGTTTTAGCTCTCGGGTTCAGTTACAGACTGCAACACCTCAACTTTTAGCTAAATTAAACTTCTTTATTTCAATTAAATGTCTGTCCAACTGTCCGTCTATCCATCTAACTGTCTGTCTGGGCTCAGTCGCTCCGTTTGTCATCGCCGTGCCCATATGTGTGGCAAGGCACACGACGCTTGCCACAAACCAAAACAAATCAAATGGAAACGGGGCAACGGGAATGGGAATGGGAACAACGCGAGCAACCAAGCTGCCTTCAACTCTAGCAATTGTTGCTGTTGTTGTTGTTTTTGTTGCTGTTGCTGTTGTTGACTCTGGGCTTGGGCTATGAATTGGTCTCAGCCTCGGTATATGTTGCTTTTGTTGTCGGTTTTGGCTGCTTGTAACCTCACCTTTAACATCCCACATGCGTCGCCAGTTTGCCAGACTTGTTACTTATTCTATTTTTTTTCATTCAAGCTCTTTATAATACTCTACACAATTTATTTAAGGAGAATAATGGAGCACATTAGTTTTACACCAGAGTATAAAAGCTACCTAATTTTAATATAATACTTCTTAAATATAAATAAAGGACTCTTCATTCTTTAATTTTATGTATATTTTCGATTTGTCTCCGAGAATCACCCGAATTCTGTTAATACAAAATTGATATTGTAATTTGTTTGTGCTTCAAATACACCGGGGCTCGACAGCGAGCCCCTCCGACAGCGCTTAGCCCACCACGCTACGTGGGGTTATGTATATCTTATTATCTTGTAATTTATAGTTTCAATAACATAACTTCCAATTTCTCTTTGGCAGTGCATTTGCTAGTCTACGTGAAATTTGCATAAGGCCTGCTCCTATTGCTGCTTCCTTATACAACAGTTCTCATTGGTTTTTTGTGAGAGAGTAATGTGCAATGTGCAACACGTCATCGTTGGTGCAGTAATCGCCATGGGCAAGTCAGTTAGTCCAATTGTCAATTAAGTCAATGCAAATGTTATATAAATAAAGTATTATATAATTTGAAAATTTATCGCATTTAAAGTTTTTTCTTGCCAGCATATCAGAGTGCAATATTTGATGATGATTATGTCTCAACTTTTCAGTTTTCGAGTCTGTGGGCGAATCGTGGGCAGTTCATTCAATCTGAAGTGGAGCTACTGTTGCTGATGAGATATGTGTGTGTGTTTGTGTGTGCCAGCTAGGCTTTAATTAGCTGGCCAAACCTTGAGCTCAATCTCTGTATGCAATAAAAAAGTGCAACATTTTGTCTATGGCTGGGTGGCCAACAACGCACACACACAAGCCAAACGAGAAGAATTGCAAAGTCTAACAGGAAGTTTGCCACACGCAATCAGCAATGGAGTCAAGTCAAAAGACGAAGACTTCACACTAGGCCGGGTCCCAGGTCGCGGATCTCCTGGTCTCAAGTCTCTCTCTCTCCGTATGCCCGGGCCACATTCCAGCTCGAACTAGACAAATATTGATGGCCGCTCATCAATAGCCATAGCAGCAGCCGCCGCCACCGCTGCTGCAACACCACAAGCAGCAGCAACAACAACAAGAACAACAACAACAACTGCAGCGAAAAATCAAACGCAGCAGAAAGAAAATTTGCAGTGCGATTGATTTATTTACCACGGCTTAGATTTACCGCCTTGCAGCCGAGTGGCATTTTGGCATTGTGCTGATGATGCTTTCCCACTTTTGAAGCCATACGATGCCCCCACACCCTACTGCTCCGGCGTAGCTAGCTCCAATCCCTAAGCATCAGTCGCATCATCAACAGGCGGCACCAGCGGCGCAGTCAGCTTTAAATGTTGCGTTTGATTTCGCTGGGCCAACTGTTTTTTTTTTTTTTTGATTCTTCTTCTTCATCAGTTGTTTTTGGAATTTCTGCCTGCTGTCCAAGTGCATCGTTACACAAAACCACAAACAATTTATATTCCCATCAAACATTTGACCGCAACGCTGATTCATCTTAATCAATTATAATCTTTTGGATCGAGTTTTTCCGCAGTAATGAGCGAAAAACTTATGCAGTCGCAAGAGGTCGCCACTCGGGGGCACCGCTGCGTGTAGAGAGATTTGCGCCACAGGCGTTGCACAGATAAGAGACAACCAGACTCAACCACTCCTCCTAAAAGACCCATCCGCCAGCCAAGCGCAATTGCAATGCCAAACGAGATGATTGCATGCCGGACACAATGCGCTTCACAGCACTGAGGCAAAAGCACAAGACGGCTTAGACCCAAATAACTCGGATCTATTGCAAAGAATGGGTATAATAAAAGCATGATACGATCTATCGACCAGCCGGTTTCAAGGTATTACCAAGCATTTGCGTAAGTTAATTGATATACAAATTAGAAAAACAAATTAGATATAGGCATTATCGTACTTTACAGAGATTAAAAGATACTCAATAACTTCTTCCGGTCAAAAAACTAGCAAGGAAAGCCACAAAAAAGGTATTTGTCCAGATAAGTATTTACAAGATTATGTCGATCTTTGCTCTGGGATATTAGTGAAAATATTACTGCCACCTTAGTGGACTGGAAATGTTGATTTGTAAAGCTGATTTTTTCGCTATATGCTAATATAACCCTTAACGCTGAAGGGTGGATCTGCAATGCCAATATCTGAATGTTTACCCAAGCATTATAGGATTACTTTAAATACGATCAGACCTTAAGCAAAGAACTTTCAATCAACACTTTCCCACACATATGCGACACAAATACGACCTATTTATTAGATTTTACAAAATATGTGAAATTCATATCGAAGATTGGCTCAAATAGACATATATATATATGTATGTTTATATTCAATTGCATATTGCGATATTCCAACCTGGAATTACAAGATACACGATAACATCCACATTAATTACACAACAATTGTTTGCACCCCATTCGATCAGAAGGTGGAGGGGAAGTGATTAGAGCTGTCAAAGCTCACACTGCTTTCGACATGCCCAATTTTCAATTAGAATTTGTGGTTGTTACATGCGCCGCAATTGTTTAATTTACAAATCATGTGAACCAATTAAACACAGGCAAAGCGAAAGCAATAAAAACAACAACAACAACAACAGCCACGAACAAGGCTTAAATAGACTTTACTTGTTAACAATTATTAGGCCGAGACCGAGGCGAGCAACGAGCAATCAAAACCAAATCAAATGATAAATGACAACACCAAAACACAACTAGCCTATGGATTGTACAATGGAGGAGCAGGTCGAAACCGAGACGATGTCGATCCATTAAGCCCCATAGCACCAGCCACTTGACGGATGAGTTTGAACTCACATGTCTGACCCAGAGCGGGACGATGCCCAAGGCAGGCAGAGGGAGAGCGAGCGACACCGAGAAAGGGAAAGAGAGTAGTGAGTGAGTTATAGTGAGGAAGAGGGGGCGCCGTCATGTATCATAAGGCAAATGAAACTCACACCATGGGCAGCCGCATCTACAAATAGGGCCCAGACGCAGGCACAGGCATCATAGATCGAGCCCCAGCTCCATTGCCGGCTCCATCTCCATTTCTGGAGCTGGGCAAACGGCCAAGTTACACATTATTTGATAAATGGCACACAACCTTTTCGAGGTTGATTATTGTGTTTTGTCTCACTGTGTTATGCTTTTTTTTTTTTTATTTTTTATTGTGGGACTTCTATTTTTTTTTTTTTCGATTTTATTTTTTCTGTGTGCTGATTGCCCCGCGGGGCCACAGACAAAGATCGACCACAAATTTAGCTACAATTTCAAACAGTTTTCGATTTGAGCATTTTTTTTTACCATAACGGGGCCTTCGTTACAAAATTGGCGAATTGAATTAATCGTTTCCATTTTGTTTATTTGTTGGTAATTAAACACCTCTGCTTTGATTTCTTGTCTGCGGTGCGAGCAAAACAAATGAATCATTTACATTTTTATTTATTTTTTTTTTTTTGTTTTTGGTGTTTTTTTTTTGGTTTCTTAATGTTGAATCGTTGTAAGCCATAAATTTCGGTTACGCTATGTAGCGTTATGTGGGGCCATGGGAATTTTTGATTTTTTGTACGTTTTTCCTTTGAGAAATGTACGCATAGCAAATGGCGCCTGTTGAGAAATTATTAGCGCAGAATTATGGCGAAATCGAATCAGCTAATGAAGTTTCTGTACAACATTTACGAGCTCAAAGAGAGCACTTTGACTATTGTAGGGTGTTTGCGTGGACACAAAAAATAGGATTAACACAAATGACCTTTCCATTTTATAAATCTTAGTTGAGCTAGAAGTCCAGAGCCATCTAAGCTCAGATTTATAAAATGTATTTATTTTATATGCACTTTTTTACCATCTATCTACAAAGATCATTTATGAAGCTATACAGTGTCTTTTAAAAATAAAGATGGCTTTGTTTAAGTGTAAAGAACGAACTCTTGTGAAGACAAATTCAAATATATGCTATAGAATGTGGTTGGTAAACCAAAGAAAATATTCAATTAAATAGAAATTTATTTATTAAAATAATTTCCTTTTTAATTTAATAATTTAATTTGTTTAAATTTTGTATATGATGGAAATTATTAAAAAAAATTTCTTCCATTTGACCGCCCAAATTAAATGTATTTTTGTCTATAAGCCTTAAAGTCTTCAAGCTTCGGATTAACCGAAGAGTTGCGTTTACTCTTGAAACGAACCAAGTAAGGGTATCTGTTCGTCTGTGTGTACGTAAAGCTACGATCAGTATCTTCGCTGTTGATTCAGCCTTGTTTCGACGCAAATCCGCACAAAACTTGCTATTTCAAATTTCAATTTATAGGAAAATGTTAGCAGCAGGTGTTCGTTCAACACAAAAGTTGGAGTTGCCGCCAGTTGCCGGTTGCCGCCGATGCAGCTCATCAGCTTTGGCTGATCATCAACAGCTCAGTGGAGTGTGTTGGAGTGGAGTTGTGCGGTGCTGCTTGATTGTGGTGCTTCCAAAATAAAGCAATTTAATGTACGCCATTGGTGGTGCGGTGCGGTTGTATGTTGGCCCCATTTGGTTCATGTGGTAAGTATTTTTGGGAAAGTTTTTGGCGTTTGAAAAATTCTCCAATGTCAAAATGCAAAAACAGAAGAAGAAGAAAAAAAAACAAATTTGCATTTGGCCAAGCCAAGGCAATGGCAATAGCAATAGCAAAGGCAAAGGCAAGGCAATAGGCTAGGATGGTTAGGCAGAGCCTCTCTGGCGGCTTGGTGAGAGCCCTCAGGCATTCAATTACAATCGATTCTGGTGTGAAAAAGTTCAATTTCTTTTTAGCCAACTGCGACGACGCCGATGACTGCGACCCGTTCGCAGGCTAGTAATGAGGAAATGGCAAAACGCAGTCGCAGTTACAGACCGCAGGACGGACAGACGGACGGACGGACGGCAGCAGTGGCCATATGGAAAATGCAACTCATGCACTTCCTAGATTGAACAACTGGTTGGCTATGCTGACTGGGCTGACTTGACTTGTCTTGACTTGGCTGGGGCTGTGTGTGCAATATCTACATATGTGATTGCCATATTGTGTAGATAATTGTGAGCGACCCCCCTATGCCGCTATCCGCCTGTGCTCAGTGAAGTGCTTAATGCTTTGTGACTATTCATGGGCACTCAAAGCAGCAGCAGCAGCAGCATTCGCATTGCAGCCAACAGAAGCAGCTTCACTTGGCCACATATGCAAATCACACACAGGTGAAGTTCGACAGGCTGGCCAGAAAAGTGCAGCACTCCAAATGGGCAAACACACATGCATAGGCGAGGGGCGGCAACAGGTAGGGTGGAGCAACAGCAACTGGGCACTCAAGCATTGACAGTTGAGTGGTCAACGTTTTTAGCTGCACCACCAGCTTCATCCACAGCAACAGCAGCAGCAGCAGCGTCAACAACAATAATTACCCACTTGCCTGCACTTGATATTAAAATCAGACAAAGGCGAAAAAAGAAGAAAAATTCAGTCAGCGGGGGGATCAGGCAGAAAGACAGACATACCGACAGACATCAGGCGGCTAAAAGATGCTTCAGTCGTCACACGGGTCAAAGCGAGCAAAAACCCAACAAAAACGTGCAAAACAATGTGCAAAATTATCAAAAATCGTTCATCAAATTACCAAAAAGAGCGCAACGGGCCACTTAACGACTCTATTACGAAATGGCAAAAAGAAAAAAAGATCGACAGAAGAAGAAAAAAAATAATAATAGAGGCATCGCCATCGCAAACGTTGCTGGCAAACGGGCGTTTGCGAACAAAAATTGCAAAAGCGTCAACACAAAAATTATTTTAAATTAGAACTCGAAACTACTCACGTTTTGCAATTTTCGCTTTTTGTGTGGAATGCCAATTGAAGTGTTAGGAAAATAAACAAAAACAAAAACTGAAGCATCATCCACAACATTGTGAGCACCAGCAGCAGCAGCAGCAGCAGCAGTGGGGGGTGGGCAAGCAACAGCCAACGGTAGCACTAAAATAACAACAACAATAACACGACTTCGATGAAGACTTGGCCTGGCAAAACTCCTCTAGTCAACTCTGTCGGTATCTCTTTCGCTCTCTCTCTATCTCCTTTCATATATCTGTTCCACTCACTCGTGCTGTGGGCTGGCCTGGCCTGGCAATCAACGCAAATAGCTCAAACGCCTCAAGTGTTTGCTGAAGATGTCACCCACACTTCAGGCTCAGCCAGCAGCAGGCAGCCTTAGTCAAGTTCGTTGCCTGAGTCTTTTGTTTAGACAACGTCAGTCAAGCAGCACAAGTTCCTCCAATCTCAGTTTGGCTTTTGCAATTTGGCACAGCAACAAAAACAAAAACAACAACAACACAAATATTGGCAATATTTCGATGCGACTGCTGCAACTGCTGCCGCTGGTACTTCTGCTGCTGCCTGGCAAAATATCGCTTACAGTTAAATGGAAATTGATGCACTTAGCTGACTCACTCAGCACTTCTGTTTGGGCTATAGGGGCCATAAGGTACTTATATATTGGCATAGGAACAAGTACAACTCGCTTTTCTATACGTTCCCAGCAACGTGACTTTGAATAAATTAAAGTGCATATCATATGCATGCGCCTGTGCCAGAAATAGAGCGAACGTTTCTTCTATAGGAAGCAGCTGCTGCTGCTGCTGCTGCTGCTCCAAGTAGCCACTGGTAGTTAATATATATACATATATATATTGGAAAGGGATCATTGCCAACGAATAGACACAATAGCCAAAGGTCAGAGCATCAACTCAGCTGACGCAAACAAACAAACGGCAAATCAAGAACTCTCGAAAGTAAACGGAACTCACAAAAATGAAGCTTTAAAACTTGAACATTATCTACAGAATTTAAGAGTTCGAAACCCGCAATTAACGTATAAACCGATAGATATAGAATTAAAACTGAAAAGCTGATAAATACAGAATTTTTAAGATATTTTAGATTTCGTAAGTCATAAGTCGATTGAAGCATTAATGGAATTAGCCTTATTTTTTTAATAAATATACATAATTTACACCCATTTCAGCAAACGCTCTCTCTTATAGGCAGGACATCATAACAAATATAACAGAGAGGGAAACGTTAATTATTAAAATTTATTTTTACTATCATAAATAGTTTTATTATAACTAAATTGTCAATAATACTTCGTTACCAACAGTAAATAGCAAATTCGCTTTAAACGTATTTTCGAAGTTTGCCATTTCTATAAAATTTCGGGCAAAAAATGTCGGAGCTAAATATTAAGCCTAAATATGTAATAAATGCTATCCAACGATAAAAGCTGTTAAGATGATTTATGTGCAGAGTAACCGAAAACCCTGGCCGAAACTAATCACAACTTATGACTGTCGATAACAATCAACAGCCATAACTCATTTATTTATAACTGGAGCCAACACATAAGTACTCTAAATATGCAGCGCATAAATGTCACAAGTAAAGGCTGTTAAAGTTTTAGGCAGCTAAAGTCAAACGGCTGCGTAAATATTTTGCTTAATTATCATTTTAATAAATTGCAATTAATTAAATTTAATTAACAGCAGACACGAGTGCAATCCAATTGGCAGCCAGCAACGGGATTAGCAACAGGTCTCCAAGTCTCATTTTTATTATCAACAGCTGACAAAATCATGTCCCATGTGCCATAAGCTACACAACTTTATGCGCTCCAGCAGCACCTCAGCCACGACACAACAAATTTGCGGCAAGCTACCAGAACCAGATGAGATGGTACCTATGGTACCTATGATGTGCCTATCAATTGTGTGTGTGTGTGTGACTTACACCAAGTGATTCGTTTTAATGGCATACACTTAGGAAAAACGTCAATATAAATTCGATCGACTCAGTTTTCTTGGGTACAAAAGCAAGTTCATGACAAAAGCTTAAATTATTTTGTTGTAAATTTATTTCAAGCATTAATAAATCTCTAAAGTTGAGTATAAGGAGAATATAATTATAAAGGACTATATAAAAATGAATAAGTTTCTTAAATTAAATGGGTAACTCTTCAGAATTAATGCTATATTCGAAAAGAATAAGACGAATGTAGAAAATGCTTTAATTGTTAAACTATTGCAAGAAATTTTCAATATTTCTCTAAGTTAAAGCATTTAAATTATTTCAACGTATTGTTTATGTTTTTATCTTTGTTACTTCTAATCAAAGAATTACTACAAAACTTTACTACAAATAATTTTATTTCTCGAAAAAACATTTTGATATCATTCAAAACATGTCTATATTTCAAATATCTAAAAAGAAATCATTTAAGTGTAGTTTTTTGATTTCTTCAAAATGTATTCAAGTGGACAACTAACAAATTTTAACGCACTTTAATTGCTCTTGCGAGAAGGCTTGGCGGGGGTTCAAAAGATAGATATTTTAAAGAAAACATTAGAGAGTGAGACTTGTTCTTTGAAGTCATGTTTTGGCCTAGGCTTTAAGGCTAAGACTCAGCTGCAACAAGTCAACATTCAACTGTAAATTGCCGTTTGCTCAAATATGCGAAATTAACAAGACACAATTACAAGACAGAAAACGCAGACAAACACGCCTAGACATCAACTACTGCTGCCTCCTCCTTCGGTCCACTGCTGCAACTGCAACTGCTCCTCCTCTTTCTCCTCCTACTCCTCCTCGTGCGCCGCCAGCTGGCTGCTGCTCCTCTGTTGTGTTATCGTTTAGTCTATGGTTTTATTTTTATTGCGCCAAGATGCGCCACACCACACAGCCATGTCCAGTGTGCAGTTCCCAGCTATAGAGCTTCAACTGCAACCGTGGCTGAAATTTGCGAGATTTTTATCAGCCGCCGCGGCAGGAGGAGCAACTGCGGCAGGAGGCGTCAGGCAGGCAGCCAGGCAGCTGAGTCAAAGATTGGGTTAGGTGAAAACGCAACACGCGCATGCAAAATGGAATTTATTGTATAATTAGGATTTGTCTTATAGGTAATAAGACGCATTAAACACAGCCGCACCAGAAATGTGCGTGGAAAGCGACATTTTCAATTGAAAATTTGTTGTCCACAGCTTTCTATTGAGTATTAGGGGAGCGCCCCTTCATATTTTCTAGACCTATGCGAGTTGTTTTCCGATGTACGTAATGTAAGCTCATTACTGCATACGAGCTGTTGTGTTGTGTTGTTCTTCTTCTGTTCGGCCGTGTTGTCGCCGGGGTGTCGAAATGTACAGCCAATTACATGCGACAACAAAAACAACAAGAAGCACAACAACAGTTGTTGTCTGTGGCCCGCAGCTAAAAAGGAATTCAAGGCGATGCTTGTGTTACCTAAAGCATCGAATTTCATGAGTTTTGTCCGGCACAGGAGTCGCTGCTGCCAGGTTGCGACCTCTTAAAGAGCTTTTCCATTCGCCCCATAGAACAATCATTGTGCGTGTAATTATATGGGCATGCCGTGCAAGAAGGATGTGTTTGGAAAATGGGGTCGGTCTCTGGCTAATGAACATGCAAACGAACTATGCAGCTTAAGTGAGCAAGTGGAGGATAAATTAAATGTTGAGATATTTGTATAGACTGTGCAAGGGAATTGACACAGGTAAGTGAGAACTGACCCTGATATGATATGCCATTGACCTTTACACGACTTTCTGATCTTTTTTCTATCACCGTCCCCAGCACTCGTCCGCCTTTCCACGCCATTGTAATTCTCCCTCCCAAGCCTTGCCATTACTTGCTCTCTCTGTGTCTTTCTCTTTTGCTCCCTAACGAATCCTTTCTATATGATTGTCATTTAAAATGACTTTAACTTTCTGGCTTCCTCACTCATTAACTCGGGCTATTTTAATAGATACTTGTTTCTACAGATGTGCTTCGATTTACTATCGAATGCTTATAATTGATATATCATCGCTAGTTTATTCAATTCTATATGCTAACAACAAGAGTTGTACGGTGTATCGAATGTTATACAAGGGCATTCACATGCCCACTTCCGCACTTTTCGACATTTGCCCTCTTGCCTCTCACTTTACTGGCAATGCAATCGATAATCAAAGCGAAATCTCAACGATGTGTGCAAAATGCAAATGCTGAACACGCTATGAACTATGATCATTGCAGAAGATCACACAGCATCTGTAGGTGGGTAATCGTTGTTGTTGTTGTTGTTTTGTTTTCTTTTATATTTTTTGGCCACGCTAATTTTGTTGACCTGCTGATTGCGCATGGAAATTGAAAATTATGAAATTATATTTTCTGCACCTACATAAAGCGCAACACATGCGAATGCATCAATAACAACAGCAACAACAACAACAATAAAAACAACAATAGCAACAAATGCATCATGTCAATCGTGATTTTGTTTGCTGGAACTTTAACATTTCATCGACGTGCCGATGTGATCCCATGTGATGATGATGATGATGACGACGGTGATGTGTTGATCAAACTTTTGTTGGAGTCACAGTTGGAGTCGCGACTCGGAGTCGGGGCTAGGCCAGGCCAACACAGGCCAGGGCACGAATGCTGCACACGCTCCACGGCTCATCAGGCCACACGTCATGCATGCCCATATACAAATTCGTTGCGCCTGATTACAAGATCAGAAAGAGAGAGGGAGAGAGAGAGAGAGAGAGAGAGAGAGAGAGAGAGAGAGAGAGAGAGAGAAAGAGAGAAGGCCGTGTGACTTCCAAAGATGACGATGACCCAAACGTTCAAAATTTGTAGCAATGACCCACGATGATCATCATGGTGATCATCGCAATGATGATAATGATGATCGAAAACCTATTCGCACGGCCTAAGCTCATTGCAACGTTGCCAATGGCTTGAAATCAATTGCCAGAGCATAGCACACAAAACCAGAAAGAACAATTTATTGTCAAAAACGACAATTTGATACCCTTGCAGCTAAATGATAGATAAACGAAATCTACTTATTATCATTATTATTTTGCATAGAAACCAAACAATTTTCTGTTAATTCAAAAACTAATCATTGGATTGACTTACTTTGAATAAAATATCATAATCTAAGCTGGGTCTAGAAATGCGTTACATATTTTATATAATAGTTCAAATACTCTTCTGTAAGAGCATACATTAAGCTTCTCTCGGCGCTATTGGCTGTTTATGCTAGCCGCGAGGCAACGAGGATGCCAATGATGTTGCCATTGAGGATGACTTCGTTCCAAACGAGCAGCAAGTGCAAGTCGCAAAGTTCGCGGGAACATTTTGGTGTGTGACGGCTTGATCTTTAGCCATATTAAATTAGCCAAAGGCTAGCAGACTGGCTGGCCTATGATTGATCTGCGTCTCGTCTCGGACGATTATACAGTCAGTCAAGTGAGTTGGTCAGGTCGGGTCGAAGTTGCCGATCCGATCGGATTGCATCGGATCGGGTCGCGTCGCATTGCATGCATAATTTGATGTGTGTCGAAGTTGCTCCAAGAAGTGCATGTAAAAATTTACAATACGTAAATCTTTGATTTTTTCTTTTTATTGAGTTATTGCCGGCAATTGAAAGCAACTACTCAGGGCTAGGGCAGCTGGGCAGCTGGTGTGCACGTTCCGGCTTAAGGTTAAGTACGATGTGAATTACTTGATACAAGCTATGCAGTTGTTTTTAGGTTAGAAACAAGATGTCAAAGTTGACGTTTTAGGTTGTGTTTTGTAGTTAAGCACTTATTAACCTTTTGCACTAAAAGCCTTCAAATTTCTCCAATCTCAACAAAAATTCAAGAAACTGTACCAATTCAATATCTATACCGTAACCATAAATAGATGACCTACTCCAAAGTGTCTTAGTATTAATCAACGCTCATCTTTCATAATTTGAGCACAACGAAAGCGATTATATACAGCAGATTGCATAGATATATGACCAATTTCGATGGTTTTTAGATTAACGGGCAGCTTTCTGATATTTCTATAAGTCGTTTACAGAAAAATAGAAAAATAAAATAGTTGCCTTTGGGCAACATATAAACAATATAGCTATTGATTGCAACTAATTGTTGTAGAAAACGTAAAGAAATTTATCAAACGCCTATAAAAACTATAACACCAGCAGTATACCCTTTCTGCCCTTGCCCCCTCACCCTCCCCTTCATCCAACTCCACGCTTACACACATTTTCCCACTGTAAAAACGCTTTGAGGGCTTCAGTAATCATTCAAAAGCTTGAAATAAGACCCCGAATTTTGGCTGGGCCACTCGTAAAATCGTTTATAAATTATGAAAATATATGTACATAATGCATATAAGCATGAGTTCAAAGCGCGCCGTTTACAAAAACGAAATATGAAAAGCGCTTTTTATGTTGTTGATTATTAATTTATTAACTTAAAAAATATATATATATACAACAACTACAACAACAACAAAAAAGTCATAAAAATTCAGATTTCTATGTCGCTGCCGTTTTCGTTTCGTTTCGTTTCTTTTGGATATCCATTTGTTGGTCACAATAATTAAATTTAGATTAAGTTTAGAAACGAACTGGCAACGTCTTCCACAGTAGTTTAATGTATGCAAATTACACGCTGAGCCCCGACCCCCAAGGCCCCCTCACCAACGACCACTAACCCCAAGTGGATCTTCTGTCGACATTGAGCCAAAGCCCTTTAAACGTGACGAATCGATTCCCAACTAGACATTGAACATACAAATTTTCGTTTGATTTTTTTTCCTCTCGAATATTTTTTGGTTCTCTAATTTGTAACACATCTCTCATAACGTTTCTTGGGGAGGGGGTTTTCATTTTTTTTCTCCAACTCATATTTTGTTTATGGCCGAACAACGCCCATTTTCTCAACTTTTTGACTTTAATCGTCGTCTGAGGTTTCGAGTCGTTTGTAAAATTTGTTGAATTTTTTTTTCTCGAACGCTTTCCATTTTAACTAGCTGTAAGAGTCGAAACGCAGCCAATCTATCGCCTCGCAGCTCACGTGGGCGTTGCTAATTAGTGTTGGAAAATGCGCTCGATTTGATTTGTGGAAATTTATGTTTGAACATTACCTCTCCGGCACCAGGCTACAACAAAGTGTTTTAGGCCTTGTTTACGATGTGTGAACTTTGGGGCTGAACGCATTTTAAATGAGCTTATAGAGCTCGAAACTGCGCATAGCAGTCGGAGTAGGTGGAGGCGGAGGCATAATTAAGTGAACTAAAAAAGTGTTCAACCATTTAGGCATAACTGTGGGAAACTGTGACTTTTATCTGTATTCAATTGCTAATAAGGATAACATTTAAAGAAATGTAAAATACCTCAAGCAAGTCATGTATTCAAATATGAATTAAATCAAGTACATAGAAGTATATATACACACATGCAGTAAAAGAAATTGAACAAGATAGATCCGGGTCAAATCCCCATATAATAAGATTTACTAATCGTAAAAACGAAATACAATTAATAATAATATATATACTATGTGAATTATTCCGAGTATGACTGTATGATCTAATCAGTTTAATGAATATGTGTCTTTTAATAGATCTGACAGAGTCCCAAATTTGATGTGACACACCCGACAGCCTTATGTATATATGCAATATACTCATATGCCTTGTTTTTGCCCCCTTGCACCTTTCAACATTCAAAATTCAATTTTAGGTATAACAACAAATTTTAACGCTCCTGATTCCTTACGTTTAATAAAATATCATTAAGTACGGAACACAACTCCTTGGCAAACTTTAGTAAGCGTAAATTAAGATAAATATTTGACTAAACATCTCAATACAGCCTGAAAAGGTCAGCTCACTGCTGTTGGGCGTTTGCTAACTGTCATTTAAGCTTTTCACATATTTTATTTTACTAGACTGGGAACAATCAATTTACATTTTCATATGGCCTGAACCCAGTTTGACATATGAAGTTATGTTAACACAAAAAAGGCTCTACATTGCAAAGCAAAACTTTCTTAGTTTGAAAGAAGATACGTTCAAAATATGATTGTTATCAAGTTAAATGGCTTATTGTTGCCTTATTGACAATTTATCCTTTGGTAATTTGTATTTCTTAGCTTTTAGGTTGAAAGGCAGAACGTAGTCGGGTAGTAAACATTTGCCAACTAACCTGACGTTACGGCTTGGCAGCAATTTAAGACATTTGACCGAGACTTTGAAATTAACAGACAGAAAATTTCAGCGCCTGGTTGTGCGCAGTATGCAATCCCAGTGCAAGCAATTCCCAATTCCCCGCCCCAGCCCACTCTCCGTTACACCCCCATAGCAAAGCGCCCTGGCACGGTAGTTGTAATTAAAAACGCGCAAGTCGTAAAAAACAGAAATCAGTTGAGAACAGGTCGGTCTCCATGTCTCTGCCGTGCTCTCTCTCTCTCTCTCTCTCTCTCTCTCTCTCTCTCTCTCTCTCTCTCTCTCTCTCTCCTATCTCTATGATGAACGGGGCGTAACGCGCTGAGTAAAATTAATTTTCCATATGCGAAGAAGAGGCAAATGCGATTTGCTGATTTTTAGATTTTCGTCCGACTGACTGAAGACTGACGACTGACGACCGTCGGCTGACAGCCTTCAATCTCACGAAAAATGTGCTAATTGCAATAGAAAGACAATTTCTATCGTAAACATTTTTCAAACTAATGAAGCAAAAATGTATAAATGCGAAACAAAAAAAAAACCAAACGAAAAGCAACTAGCAACAACAACAACAACTTAGTTAGTCGAAATGGCGAAGCGACTGACTAAAAATTAGTTGTTTAAAATGAATTGCACTAATATCGAATTTCACACCGTTGCGCTAATGGCCAACAACAGCAACAACTACATATACTAAAGCAGTAGAGTACTAACAACAACAACAACAACAACAACTGCTGCAGCTGTCAGACGGCAACAACAAAAGCAGCAAAAATAAAATGCAATCAACATGTGTTGATTTTTTTTTTGTTTCGTTTTTTTTTTGCTTCTTTTTTTTTTAGCTAATGTGCAAAGCGCTGATTGGACGAAACCTGACCGCAAAATGGAAATTATGATGCGGCCCCGTTTGAGTAAAGAGCACAGCACAAGCACAACAGAGACAACAACAAAGGCAACGGCAACGGCAACTCGACAGCGACAACAACGACAACAAAAACAGCAACTTGTCGACAACAACCCATAAGCGGGTTTCACTTTTTTTTTGTTTTTGGGGCGAGGAGTTTCAGTTTGAGTTTGCGAATTCTTAAGGGGCCCCAGATACGAGCAGCCAAGCAGCCAGCCAATAACAAACTATAACTAACAGCGTTACCTGATATCAAGCTGCAAGTTTATTGGTCAATCAACAACGGCCAACAGCGACAACTCAGTTGAGCCAGTTGAGTAGAGGACACGATCAGTCCACTCAGATAGACGGGCGGACGATCAGACGGACAACCATAGAGAGATCGTTTCATATTTATGCCTGTGCATAACAAGTTGCCGTTCGGGGCGTGCATATTAGAAAACGCAGATATCAGATACATGTGGTATAGTAGAAACTAGACAAGCTCACCTGTAGCTTATCTGTAGCTGAAACCTTGCTGCTCCGATAAATCATGAAATCTTTGCGAAAGAAATGAAACAATCTTCAAAATCATTTCAAATTTAAGTCAATCGTTTCTTAACACTACTCTAAATACTCTTCGGGTGCTTTCGAACACTATGGCAGAAGAATTAAAACAACCTAACAAAGTAAAGGGTCGAACCAACTCCTTGCCTTTAGGTTCGGAACGTGAACCTGGTTTTTGAGCTTTCCATACAATTTTTAACATTTTAATGAAACATTTCATTTCAAATACAAGTCTTGCATGTCATACATATGTTTACATAGAAATTGCGGAGTAAACTTGATCTCTCTTGATTTTGATTAGATTTAAATTGGCATCTCCCAAATATACTTAGATAAATCCATTATTTGGAGACCAAGTTGTTTTTGTTTTGGTGATAGGTCTCCCTTACAATTTTCGGGTCGGTGGCTTTTTTATGGAAACTGTTTCAGTTCTTAGCAAAAATAGATTGAAAGATTCGAGATCAAATCATTCATCATTCAACATTCAATTCTGATGCGCATCCTTTTATTTTCGAAAACAAATTATTCTGAAAGTCAAAATGGATTGCAAAACAATTGTAACATAATAATTCGCTAAATTTGTGCTTTAATTATATTTTTTGCTAGAATATACAAAAATACGATAAAATGGTCGTTTAAACTACCAACCTAAACATTGTAAAAATTCATTGAAACCTTTAAAAAATTATGCAAAATACAATCTAGCAATATTTTTTAATACTTGAAAAATATTAACGAACTATCTAATTAGCCAGTTAGAATAACACAGGCTACTATGGCTAATCAGATCCTTATTAAAAAACTCGAAACAAATCTACTGCATTCAATCTTTAATGTTATTCGTTGGTCAGCATTAGGCATGTTTCACTGTATGCAAACAACGCTGTCACCTGTTGGAGTAGCGCAATTCAAGATTTACTAAGGCTATTAAATGCCAACAGGCAAGTGGCAACTGGCAACTTGCAATTGGCAAACTCTGCGATTGATTCGCATGCATTACCAACTCAGCTTTTGCCTAATGATGGAATTATAAGCAACAAAGACGCAGACCTTAAGTTTTGAGATGTGTTTTGTGGCCATGGCGACTCAAACATGTTGTTCTCGTTATTGTTGTTGCCGTTGTTGCTGCTGTCGATGTTACCGCCCAAAAAGCCGCACGATTGCTTTAATTTATGTAGCTGATCATACGCGAAACATACAAACAAATCAATCGATAGGCGATAGGAACGTTCGTAGCATTTAATTGGCGACAACTGCTGTGGTAGGTGGAGTCTACCGATGCAGATGCATATTGGAAGTAAAATCTCAGAAGAGCTGAATTGGAGTACAAATATTTGTAACCAAGTTTTGACAAAATATTGGAAGGAATTATATTTTTCCGATCAATGAAATTTAACTTAAAGTTAGATAATTAATCAATCTAATAAAATATGTTCAAAAGCTTTTATGTTTCAATTTCGATCAATTGATATTTTCTAAAAATATGTATACAGATAGAATTGCGACTGCAGGCTCCGCGCCGCACCCAAAACTGACCCAGAGCCGAGCCGAAGAGAGTCCACAGATAGAAGAAGAAACTTTCCATTCCGACTGAAAAATGTTATCAAATCACAGCGCACAAACGAGCGACCACAAAACTAAGCAAAGCCAATTTTAGCTCATATTAACCCGCAGCACAAAGGCCAAACTGGCAAACTGGCTAAGAGGCGAACCAGGCAAACCGGGCAACCGGGCAACCAGGCAACCGGGCAACGGGCCATGGTGCATGGCGTAAAGGGGGCCATGCTACGGCCTCTGGCCACAGACGGCATTCGGCGGGACTTGGAGCCCATTTCAACTTTCTCACGCACTTCAAATTTCAATTGGCAATAAATGTAATGCAAAGCAACACTTTAAATCATTGCGAGTTGGCCAACAACGCCAACACCAATAAGCCATTGCCAACAACAGCAACAACAGCAACCACAGAGGATGAGGCCAGGCCCGGCACCAGCCACAGATTGTGGCACAGGTTGAGCCTGAGGTTCACTCTGTGGCTGACTGTGACTGTGGCAGGCAGACACAACAGAAAAAAATGCTGCCGCCCACAGCTGCTTGCGTGGGTCGTCCACGGACACAATGAGTCCACATACTCTCCTCCTAATCTAAGCCCGACGACCGGTAATTAAATGTTTCGTCTAATTGCCATTTCTCCATGCAGCATATGCACCAAAATTTGCCAGTCATAAAAGATAAGCAAAAAAAAAGCTATACAGCTAATTGTTTGTAAAGTCAATCGACTGGACGCTAATGCATTCATAAATCGCACTCAACAACTTCGATGGTCGCATTTAAAAACTTTAGGCCTTTATGCTCGTAATGCCAGACAAGCATCCAAATACATTATATTATATCTTAAGCGCACCTACTTATATTTTATTGCAGGTCACAATTTTTATTCTAGCCAACAAAACTGCAAGCGAAACAGCTGCTATGCAGCACCGAGCATTAAATACCCTTCCAGACTTGACTCCTGATTTGTTGCTTTACTCAATTTTTACTCAAAATACCTTAAAATCAAAGGATTGAAGGAAAATGAACTAAATAATAAAAAAAAGTATACAAAGTAGTCGAATCTACACAAAAATTTCATGCAAATTTATGGTAAATAAGATTACATTTTTGCAACCTAGCTTCTAATGCATGTAGAACTTATATATTTGAGATTTCGATAAAAGTTTAACGAAACAGAAGAAATCATCAGGGCAAGGGACTAGATACATAGACAGACTAGAGACTGACATAGGCACGAACAGAGTTTTAATATACACTAAGTGAGGGTATCTACATATTGCCATTAAGAAAGCACTTAATAGACGTTTATGTTGATTCGCTTGAAGAGCGAAATTTAAATGCGAGCTCTAAAAAATCGTTTGCCACATTTAATATGCCCAGATCGAAAATTAATGGACTCTGTGGTAAACATATCGCACAGATAGCAAGTGTTATATATAAAGCTGAGCATAACACGTGAGCATAAACTTAAATGGACATTAAGCACAGAATTAAATGAATCATAAGTTGGGACTCATCCCTTTTGTTTTTTTGATTTGCATTTTACTAAGGTAAAGTCATAAGAAATTGGTAAAGTTGCCCCTTACTAGAAGAAACATCACAAATGTGAATAGGCATGGAGTGATTTATATTGTACCAAGGAAACAATATACAAATTATTAGACCTAAATCCACAGCTTCATTTTATACTGACCCAACAACTATGCGAGTTGCAATTGCCTCAAAATTATTACTTTATGGGCAACGGGAAGGGGCTGCACGCGGACAAGGGGAAGCAAAGGTCACGTCTGAGTTGCTCGCGAACTTGAACTAATTTACATAAAGATAGGCAGACAAGAGTTCCATTGGATGTGCGGTCTGTCTCATGAGCTTCGCCAGACTCGACGACGCGTCTGGGACAAATGACTGACAGTCGTTGGCCTGTGGCTGTTGCCACAGCAACCAAGCACAGCAGCTACTTCAGTAGCTGAAGCCGACAGGATGATGGCAAAAAGAGTTTCCAGCCTCGAGTTTTGAGAGCAAAACCAAAAACAAAAGACGCACAGGCCCTGGCAATGGCTCCCCAGACCCAGACCCAGTCACAGTACCATTCCCAGACCCTTACCCTTACCCTGTCCCTGTCCCTATCTCTGTCTCTGTCCTCGACCCTGCACTTCCACCAAATGGTAAATGCGCGTTAAATGATGCTTTCGTTGCGCATGCGCTCGAGTGGCAAGCGAATGTTGCCTCCATTTCAGCATGGGAGCGACAGAGCGAGACAGAGAAAGCCCAAACGCCGACGACATTGCGCTCGTAAAAATCACGAATTGATGGAGTGTTCAAAGAGCGATCAGCAAATCATTTTCAGGCCGCGCAAAATTGCCGAAACATATGCAGATGAGTAGCGTGGTGAACGTGAAGTTTGCTTCCTGAGCAGCCAACCAGCCAACCAGTCAGACAGTCAGCCCAGTAGTTGTAGCAGTAAACTCTATAAGTTCGCCTCTGAGTTCCCAGTGGAGGCCCTCAGGTGCACTTGGTGTTTGTTAAGCTGCTGCGCTGACTGCCAGCCTTCCACTCACAGGCAAAAGCAAAGCAGCAAAAGGCGCAACGAAATATAACCAAAACCTTAAATACACTAACTGAATCAAGGTAAGAAAACTTGAAAGATTTGAGGACTAGAGCATCTGTTTTTCTTGTTTAGTCTGAGATTGTTTAAGATTAGAATTCATATTTTATATTTACAAATACTTTTTTATATTTAAAATTATTTATGAAACGAGCCTTTACCTGAAAGACCAGTCGATCATATACCTGAACCATTTACTTTCCGATATATCGTATAAAATCGAGCAATGATTTGGAAGCAACTGCCGAAAACTGTCAAGCCTAAATGGAATAGTATATTTTGTATTTCCCAAAAGGGAATTTAGGCATAGAGCTTCTCACAAAAAGCATACAAAACTTTCCAAGTCAATCCCTTAAAATACCAATTGTTAGCTACACACATAAATTTGAATTTCTTTGATTCATAAAATATTAATATCAAGAGGGTATGTGATCTGCTTTATTGTTTAAGTTAATGAGCGTAATTAGACTCCTAACTCTCGCTTTTAAACTTGTATTTAGTTGTCAAGTGTTTTAGCTAAGTTGATGTACCTGCTCTGATTGTAGGGCAACAAAAAAATCAATTCACACTCGATGCCTGCCCTGACGTTCTTCTAAGCTTTTGTTATTTACTTTTGGGCTGCTGCCGCCGCTCTCTCGAGTGCCATGGCAATGGAATGCCGAATGCCACTTGTCTGTCTTTGCCAGCCAGCCTACCAGATGCCTGCTGCCAGTTGCCTGTTGCCCGTTGCCAGTTGCCTCCACAGATCCCTAGATGCAGTGACTGAACTAGGCTCGGTTCGGTACGGTTTGCTGCTGAATTTATGTAGGGTTAGAGGGCGCAATGCTCGATGAGCCGTTGAGTTGAGCTGAGTTGAGTTTTGTAGAGTTGAGTTGAGTCTGGCTGAAGTGCTTGCTTGTGGTAGAGAGCAGTTGTAAGCGTGGCATAGCGAAATGATTTACATTCGCAGCCAACATAAATTTCACATTGCAGCCGTGTAACGACTTTGTGTCTGGGCAACTCTCTTAGCAGCGATCTTGCTTGTAATTAATTCTGTAATTTTATGCATATTTTTAAGAGTACACAATTTGCCGCTGTTATCGATATGGCCGATGATAATCGGCAAGACCAGTAGCCCAACACACACACACAAGCACACACAAACACACACCAACACACACACACACACACTCTAATAATAAACTTGGATCAATTCATTTGCCACAATTTTCCGGGGCTGCACAAAACGGTGGCATGTTGCTTAGCGGCCACAACATGCGCTGACCCTTTATGCCAGTTTGCCAAATACCCCCCACAGCCCGTCGCGCTGACCAATTGCCATTGTCGTTTGTTCATGTCGTCTTAGACTTTGGTCTTCTGGCTCGAAAAATATCGATTACATGTGAGACGCTGCCTGCTGCCTGCTGCTTTCTGCTTGCTGCTGGTGCTTGGCTCTCAGCCTGGAAATTCAATTCCAATGAAAACAGTTAAATTCCGGTAAAAAGGTCTGCAGCATGCGAACGTCGAACGTTCCACCCAAAGTGGGTTTCTGCTGCTGCTGCAGTGGCCATGGTGGTCCCAACGATTATCATGAATTGATCTGTAAGATGTCAAAGCGCAGACGCAGCAGCCAAAGTAAAATGTGGCGAAAAGAATGGCCAATGTGGAGGTCTCACACACATGACCAGCCCCAGCCCCAGCCGCAGTCCCAGCCTCATCCTCAGCCACTTTGTCTGTAGCTGCTGCTTCTGCTCGTTCCCATGTTAGCTAAAGCCAATGCCAAAGCCAAAGCCGTTGCCAAAGTTGAAGGCAAAGCCAAAGCCCAGTCTAAGCCCAGTTCAGCTAGCCAGCTAGAACACAATGTTGTTGTTAGAATTGCGCGCAGATAACAGCAAAATGTTGGCAGCACTGTTGACATTATGAATGACAGCGGTTATTTATTATGTCTTGAATTCTTGGTGAGGGAGAGAGCTGCAGCTAAACCTGGGAATCGTTTCAAGCTGGAGTCAGAATGCACATTGGACATTATGGAAGCAGCAAGTATCGTCCAGGTGTACGTCAAAATCCATGACAAAGCTTATAAATTATATCGAATATTTTTATGTGTCATCAAATCATATTTTAATGCAATATTTGTGTATACAGGCAAACGGTTAGTAATTTAAAAGATAGATAGACAGATAAATAGACTAATCAATTTTATATAATTCTTCCACAGACCATGGATTAATTCTTTACTATTTACTGAAGAAATTGCTTATCACTATCTACGTCAATTCAGCTAAATTGTATAGAACATTATATATATATCATTTATTTATTTATCGCTTAGCCTTAGTTGTCATATTGCGTAACGCTGGCTCATACTTAATTTATTTAAACCTATTCAATTCAGAAGTTCCAATCTTTCAGGTTCACGCAACAAAACCAACAACAGGGACTTCCTTAACTTCATCAAATGTTATAGATCGTGTATTATGCAAGATACTTTGCCTGTAATTCAAACCATGACATAGAATATTACTCAATTGATTGATGAACAATAATGCTCAAGGAAAAGTGAAACAAATACAAATTTAACTGATAATTCGACGCGTGTAAACTAAAAGTTTCCAAAGGCCACAGTCAAATTAAACGCTTCATTTGCTCCAGCTGAAAATTGCGTAACGAATGCCAAATGCACAGAAAACCACAAAAGCAGCACCACCTCCTCCAACTCCAGCTCCAGCTCTAACCACCGTTAAGTGGCAGGCTCGACTTCATTAGATTGTAATAAACGCGCGCTGGTTACAGCCCAACAACAGCAAAGGCAACAAAAATATACAAAAAAAAAACTGACAGCAACATAAAAACTTAAGAAAAATCTAAGCTCAGCTTATAAATGCAATTTCGTTCGCACAATCTTCAATGGACTTCATTAAAATATTCGAAACACAAGCAGTTTAAGCCCCAAGACACCCTCTTAAAAAAAAAAAAACGAAAAACTTGTCAGACGCACTATAAACGCGACGTTGCCGAACCGCCCGATTGCAACTTGAACTCAGAGTGAACGCTAGGATGGTAGCAGAGAGCAAGACACAGAGACAGAGTACGAGAGAGAGAGAGGGAGACAGCGAGAGATCGGACAGACTCTGGCGAGTCGAGAGTTCAGAGGTCTAATTGAAAATGCGCAAACTTTAAGAAATATTGAGAGAGTTGCAAATGTATGTATATCCATTACCATTAGAACTCAATTTGCTCGCATGGCGCACGCATTCACAAAGACGCCCACAAGCAGTTCCGAATACCCTTACCCCCAGCCGCCCTTCCGATTCACACTTAGCTACTCTGTGCAATGCGCTGCCTTGCGAAATTTATAACACGGCGGGCAAATTGGGGCCAACTTGTGACAATTTACGATATTAATACTAAATATTTGTGCCCCGTCGTGATTTACGGTTTGTGGCACAAGAAAAAATGCGAAGAAAAGAAACAATAAAAGTAAAAAAGTGCCCAACTAGCAGATTCCACGTATCCAGCGCCGAGCTACTTGCACAAATGCACAAATTTGTAGGGAATACTGCTTAACCTTTTTAAATTTGAATTTGTTCAACAATTTCGGGGGGATGAGGTAAGTATAAGGTATTAGACTGTTGATTTGACGAGAGTCGGCAATTCAAATTCTCTTTATCTCCAATTTATAATCTAAAAGTATTGTTCCACAATCGATATTCGTCGATGTTATGCCAAGATAGAGAACTATCGTAAACCAAGGTTTAATTCATTCCATGTATGATATATATATTTAAAAATTTAATTCTCTAGGCTTCGAGATCGACTCGTTTATGCAGACGAACCGATTGACTCACCACATTAAGCCATTTTATCGGATTGTCCAACTGCCTGTTTCATTTGCACGCAACCATAATACCCCACCGTAGCGATTATCAATGGATATAGGGTATTATAATCGGGATTATTTTGAGCTTTATGCGTTTTTATTGTTTGCTTGCCATAATTTCAGCGCTTAAGCGTTCCCAGACATTTGCCAGCCAGAAACTGCGCATAAAGTGGAGCAGGCCATAAAATTTTATGATAATTGCAACCTGGCGAGCGACTGACAAATGAAGTGATTTTAAATTTTTCATTTACCGATTGCAATCCGCACATGCATATGTATGTATATATATATATATATATATAGTTTCTTTATTTATGGTTTTTATTTATTTCGCCCAGATTTAATTATAGACGTTGCCAAATCTTGAGTGGGGCAAGCGAAATGTTGTTGCCGCGCCCCGTTAACAAAATTTAAATAAAATGATTTTATTTTTTTTTTTATATTTCCGATAATATACGAAAGAAATCATCGTAAAAATTTCACCCAGCCACGCGTAGAAATTTCGATGCGCGGCAATTAAGCGATCAGAGCTCAAATCTGATCACTGGGAACCAAAATAACCCGAAAAACCCATAAGATGAGGCGTACGCAATGGAAACCCTTTTAGGTCAATGAATTTGTTATCATCAAACTGTAACCGAAACGAACGTCATGCACATTTGCATGGCGGAGCGTGGAACGCAAATTACAAATTCAAAATTTACGAGACCAAAAACAACTAACAACAACTTTAATAAGCAACACAAGCAGCTAAGACAAAAAATACTTAAACAAAATAAAAAAATAAAAAAAAAACAACCACATTGACGTGCCTGACATAGAAATCTGCACCGTTGGCTATTAGCAATTAACTGGGGCTATTATGAGTCGTAGCCGACAAAAATATTTGACGTGCTACAAGCAGAAGAAGATCGAAACGAATCGATCGCTGCCAACGATCAAAGGCGGAGTTTGCCACACAACGGGGTGGGCAGGTGGGCTAAGGTAAAGCTGAATCTTGGGGGCAGTGCGCATAAAAAGCCAAATGCCATAATAGCCAAATTAATCAGTCACAGGTAACAACCCAGCAACCAGTAACAACAACAACAACAACAACCAGTCCCAGAAACGTCCCGTTGTCTGCGCTGATGACTTAACAAAAATGTCAAAATTGAAAAAATTGCGAGAATCAAATAAACGAATATTATATGCCCTGTAAAGCAATCAAATCATATGATAAGGTTAAGAGAGTGTTGGATAGCCTTCAATGTATTTGATCTTGTTAATAGTCACCCTCTAAATAGTTTTTAAGTTAGTTTTAGACAAATTTATATTAATTATTTATACGATATTTGGAACAAAGATCTTTATAAAAGAGTTTAAAGCCGATCTTAAATGTCCTTAAAGTCGTTTTCCGCCAATTTTCCGCAACTGCAGGTGGAATTTGCCACATCGTCTACTGTTTCTATAACTCTACAAATTTAAGTACACAATTATCGTGCACACTCCATACAATCCATGACAATCCATGCCCAAATATTAACTTTTTAAAAGTCCTTGTATCTTTTAATCTATAAAATCTATAAAATTACTTAGTTCTATAAAGTTGTCAACAAGTTGTCATTACAAACTGCATTTAAATTCCCGCATGCCCATTTCAGTTAGGGCACTTAAAGTTTACTTATGAACACATAAAAGGGATTTGTCAGACATATGATTGCCAACTATGCAAAGTGTGTATGGCAGAAACAGTTGGGGCTCCATTGTTTGGCTTTCAATTGAAGGTGGGTGGTTGGCTGGCTGGTCGCTTGGTTTGAAGCACCCGCGGCTGTGGCTACCGTTTTTGCCGCTGAAGCTGACAAAATGTAATTGTTATACTATAGGCGCAAAAATGATCTTAGTGGTGCCATCAATAAAGGCCGTTCCACAGCCTGACAGCTGGGAACCGAACGAGAGCCAGAGCCAGACCGAGACTGGCCAGCAACGGGAAAATGCGACGCATGAATGTTAATTGAAATATGCGTATGACTGATGGACGGACGGGAAGTTGGTGCGATCTGAACTGGGTAGCTATCCAGTTGGCTGTAGCTGGAACACTTGGCTAGCTGATGGCAGCTGATGGGACACTGTGCACAGCTTTCACAATTATTGATTGATTTATTGATTGAAATCTGCGCAGCAAGCAACTGAAGATGTTGCGACTGTTTTGCCAAGTTTTCTGCTGTCTACAAATTGAGCGAGCGAGCGGCCAAGTTCGTTGCCTAAGTCTTTCAGCATTTGGCGCCCAGCCGCGTCGACGTCGCCGTCGCCAGAGCGCGGTGCACGAAACCAAACAATAAATAATTAAAGCAATTAAAAATGCTAAAAACAAACATTTAACAAGCAGCGCCAGTTAAAAATTGTTGAGCGTACCAACATTTGGGCGAACCCGAAAAGAAAAAAACATTCCGCACAAAACAAAACGAAAAAGAAAAACTCTATATACTTATCTTGGCCCCAAATCGCGTCTAAATGTTGCACATTTATCAAAGACCCCTGCGTAAAAAAAGGTCAACGCACAGTTATGCCATGTTCTGGTTCTTGTTATTGTTATTGTTGTGCGGCCTGTAGTACTCTATGTACAAACTATTTCCGCTCAAGACTCGGGCTAACAACAAGCTAAAATATCTGGGAAATGGGTTCGCAAAACTTACGAGCAACAAAAATAGAAAACCTTAAAAAATACGATTTGCTTTTTTTGCACATGAAATCTAATTTTTTGGCACTAAGGCAATTAAAATGAATTTGTGCGGTTCAAGATACAGTATCTGTATCTCTAGCCTATACACAGGCACACAAATTGTGCGCGAAGTGTTATGTGGAAGCGCAACAGGCAAAATAAGCAAAGAACAAGGAAGCCAGTAAGAACAGCTTTAGTGGAAGACCGAATGTAAAATACTCTTGCTAAGCTATTTAGCCAAACAGGCGTCAAGTGCCAAAAAACACAAACTAAACTTTCAGCCAAATTATTTGAATAAAGAACAGCCGAACCTAAATGTGTTTTTCATTAAATAGTTTTTCATAATATAAGTAAAGCTTCCAATACTTTTATGGTTGCAATATTACGATATGGACGATTTTCAACCTTTAGCACCAATGAGAGCTATACGATATTGTAATCAAATCTAAACGTTGCCAAAACTTGAAAGACCCCTCGTAAGGGTATAAGAAGTAAATACTTTAAAGAGGAAACGAATTCGATGTTTAACTTGTGGCTTGTGGCTCGTTATCTTTCGCGAAAAAAACCTTTCTGCCTGATATGCAAATAAGTTTGATATACAACATAATTAAATTTCATTACAGCAACGCCCCGTCGAACTTCGTCGCTTTGGGCTGGTTCGAGGAGACGTTCTGCGTACCTGTGGCAGCATGTAACAAATTGCCAGCAATTAGTGGGGGGTATCTCAGCTGCGAATGATCTGGCAGACGACGCATCGTTCTGTAGCTGCAATCGGCCAGCAAATTAATGCGCGATGCCAAATTGGAGCTGCCAAATGCATTCGCAGCTGCGTTTGCATTAAGCTTACTTTATAAAGTTGTACAATGAAATGCACAAATTAATTGAGACAGATTGTTTATAATGTCATTCGTACTTACTATTTTAATTAATCGCCTTTTGATGATCGCTTAACCTTTAAAACTCCAATGAAACTTTTGCGAATGCTGCAAAAGAAAGCATTTAGAAAAATTAGTTTAAGAAAGATAGAGGTTGAGAATATATAATAAATAAATTGATTTTGCACTATATTTAATATCATATAATACACGTTACCCTTGCATATAGGAAATGTATAATTTTTTCGCCACTTTCTTATTAAAATAATCAGCGTCAGTGGCCAATGTATGTATGTACATACATATGTGTGCACGTTATGTATGTGTGTATGTTGTGTATGTCTGTATATGTTAGTATGTACATAAGTTAGTATGAATGTGTGTATGCATGTGAGCGTAAGTATGTATGTGTGTATGAGTTACCAAATCTAACCGACGGCCGAAAATTACCCGAAAATGCATGAAAGTATGTATGTATGTATGTATGTAAGTATGCATACATCTGATATGTATGTACATATGTGTTTATGTATGTACGCATGTTCTCTAATGCCAAAAGCAGACCAAGTTTACTTAAATTTTGACATGTATATATGTGACTTTGTATGAGTGTATGTATGTATGTACGCATGTATATATGTGCACTTGTTAATATGTATGTGTACATGTGGTCCTAAACAATTCACTGCGTTATAAATTTGAATAAAGCATATATTTAAAATATGGCCCTCCTACTTGATTCTCATAAATTCAAGTAAGCCTGGCAGTTTTGCATGCTTTAATTATAAGTCCAAAAAGTGTTGTTGTGTTGTGTTGTGCTGGTAAGTTAATAAGCCTTGCTTCTTGTATATATTTGTATTTGCATGTTTGTATGCATGTGTAGATATGTAGGTACGTTTCTATAAGTATATATATACGAGCATATATACCTACATATATGTATGCTTGTGTGTTTATGTGTGTATTTATGTATATGTGTGTCTGTATGTCATGCGTTTGATCAACCATAACCCTACCTAATGAGGGTATGTATGTTTGTGTACAGGTGTGGGTATGTGATATACGCATGCATTGCAGCAGCAGCTTGTTTAGCCACGCAACTTGCTTGCGAGAGAGGCTATAAATGTCGTTTTTAAAAAGATTAGAAGTTCGTTGCCACGCACCAAGCCTTGGAGACAATTTAAGCAGACGCAACTATAACAATAAATATCCTTCTAGAAATGGGCAATATAAATAACGTTATTATTCGGGTAACAGCTTTCTTACTATCTGTGGCCGGATATTACTTTGATAATTCAAATTTACCTGCTAATTTCTTGTAGGCTAATGTATATTTGTATATATATATACATACATATATAAATGTTCACTTTTAGACAAGCATAAAAAAAGATTCATTAGGTACAACTATATTTTTAATTTTTAATTATATATTTATAAATATTCTTATTTCTATATAAATACATATGTATTTACATACATACATACATGACGCTTCTGTATTTTTGCAAAATTGCACATGCAGCCACACACTTATTTTGCTGTCCATTAATTAGAGTGAGTGAGGTAGATAATCTGTTCCACACAAAGGAAAACCCAAAGTACAAGCGGGTAAGACAAGGAGAAAGAAAGAGGAACAAAATGAGATATGTTTGTACATATGCATATGTATACATATATGTGCATACATACATATATAACAAAGCCGAAAGAAAGAGAAATTAATTGAGATATTCACACATACACATATACATACATATACATTTGTGCATAGGTTTGTATGTATGTATGGAAACAGCTAGATTTGACGCCAACATCTCGCCATTTGACCATCTCTTCTTTCTATGCTTCTTCCAATGCGCTTTGTGCATACGGCAGTGAACAACGGATAACGGATTTGCATGGGGAGCCGCAGCACTTTTATGCTGCGCCACGAATCGAAAGAACAAGCGAAAATAAAAAACGCACTAGAACATTCTTTTAATTTGTACGTTTTGTATGTACATATATACGTATGTATGTATGTGCATACATATAATACTGAATTTACTATATCAATTTATAAACTTACACATGCATATATGTACATATATGTATATATATTTCACACGATTTCACAAACGCTGCGCACTATTAAAAAAAAACACACACACACACACAAATGGCTTTTGCACGGTAGCAGTGCCCACAAATACAAAAACAAAAAAAAGAACTCAATTAAAAAAAAAAAAAACACTTAATTTCACTATATCACTACACTCACAAACATTTAATTTTAAAACACACGCGTGGTCAACATCAAGACGCGTCACTTTGTAATAAATCGACGAATTGCTCTTCCAAAAAAATGAACGGAATAGGCAAAAGGACGAATTGCGATTACAGTTATTCAAGCGCCGGTTTCTTTATTTGCACACTGATCCAAATATTCTCACACATGGTTTTGAATTTAGGCACACTTACATATATATGTACATAGACATATGTATAACCATATTGTGGTTAGTGGTCATATTAAATATTAAAACATGGAAATGAATTACGTGCCATATTTATTTATTTTTTATCTAAATGAATCACCCAATTTAAATATGGTTTGATCCACAGTGCGTAGGCGGCAAGCACAAGGCAGAGTTTGAGAGAATTGATCCCGTAAGGCAAAATGCCATTTGAGTACGCCGAAGTGTTGGTTGAGAGGGGTGGGAAGAGGGGGGTATAAAAGGGCATATACAAGCATGCAGCAACAAAGTGATCTTGTTGTCTCTGTCACCCGACTTATTCTTTTACTTACATCGTTCACTTTTGCTTTGCTTTAATAAATTGTTATTCTCTTTTTGTCTTGCTCTTATATTAAGAGTGCTTGTATTGCAATAAAGAGAATATGTATGTATGTTGTGCGTAATGTAATGTGTAAGCTTATTCTTAGCAGACTGTATGTATGTATGTTATTTTATACCAAACGCAGGGGAATTTGTGCGGACATATTTAAATATGTGTACATACATACATACATATTAAAAAGATTATATGTATGGTGTTGCAATTCAGACTCAATTTCTGATTACTTATTTAATTTACTCATCGTTGCAATTGAGTGAATTGAATATTAAAGCTTTAATAATACGATTAATCTTATGCGGATCAAAGTTGTGCGCTCAAGAGACTAAATCCCTCTATTAGAGGCCCACTTCCTGCATCCTAATAGTAATATTAATGAGTATTCGATGTAATCTACCCGACTTACGACACGCATCATTCGACCCACGTTCAGCGCTCAAGAGCTCGTTGGCCCGCTTCTCGCTGACCCGCTTCTCGCTGACCCGATAAGTGGAAATGTAACTCACCTGGAAAGCACTCCCATTTGGCTGGCATATGGCGGCCCACGAGTGACCATGACAACAAAAGGGCCACCTTTTAGTTCCAATAATTTACCAATTAATCATATTACTCAAGCTGAATCTCTCGCCGTCTGCTTGCTGGGAGAACGCCTCTTGGACAATAGGTGCTGATTGCTGCCCCCTCACACTCCATCCACCTGCAGCCCACAGCATTGCGTCGGAGCATGAACATGAAACGAGTGTATAGAGCCTGGCACTGCCCTGGACGTGATAAATGATTTCGATTAGTTTGTTCTTGTAATTCGACGCCTATAAATGGGTCTATGATTGAGCGCAGACGACTTCGTTTACGTCAGGCGTTGTCGACATCGTCGCTCCCCGGCTGCACCCTGTATGCTGGGGAACAACTTGGTTGTTGTTGTTGTTGCCGTGTTGTTGTTGCTGTTGTTGCTAGTGTTGCTGTTGCCTGTAAGTCATTTGACAAATTGTCTATAATTGAAAGATTAGCTTTCCACACACAACGCGGTTGACGTCGAGATGAAGAACAAGTCGACTGAAGTTGAAGTCGGAGTTGCTCTTGCTGTAGCTGTTGCTGTTCTTGGTGCTGAAGTAGGAACCTGGCTTTCGATCCAACTCCAACTGCCTGCTCCCTGCACCCGGCTCCCCTCTAGGTAAGTTTATACGTTTCTTATCAGCTGACTTGCATCTGTTGCGCGTTGCGAGGTTTTATTAATCAAATGCACAAAATGGTTTTAGGGGCTGGCGAGTAGGTGGAGCGTGTTTACATAGGCAGCCAAACAAGTGCCAGCCTCCATCTTCTCCTCATCCTCCTCCTCCTCCTTCTGCTCGCTCCAGTGAGCTCCTCACAGTGTGTACACGTAATTGGAAATGGTGTGAAATTCGCGTGCCAAGAGCAATGAAGCCACTTACAGAGTTGAAAAGAGAGAGAGACAGGGAGCGAGTAGAGGCAACTACTTGAGGTGTGCATGTGCAGGTGAGTGTGTGTGTGTGCCTGTGTGTGTTGACAGAGACTTGACTCTTTAGCAGCCCACCAAACGCGCCGCGGAAGGGAACCTAACCGTACCAGACCGAACGGAACGGAAAGAAACGCAAGGCTCATCGGATTTTGTAATGCGTGAAACATGTCAGCGCAATGCGATTGCTTATCGCTGTCAATTATTCAAGAGGCAGTCACTAGACAGGCTTACAAATTACCCTCTTAAATAAAACAAAAAAAATAAAAGGCTGACTCGAATGAGGGGCAGCATGAGGCATGAGCTGTGCAGCGGTAGGAGTGAGGGGAAATGGGGCAAGCGCGATTGAAGCATTGTAAACTATCAAAAATTTAAATATGCTATGATTTCCTAGTTAGACTCTGAACTCGGCCTAGGGCGCGATTCTTTGCTAATATTATTTTAAATATTACAATATATATGTGTTTAAGCCTGGAAAAACAAGCAAGCAGCTCTAGTCGGGAGTACCCGACTAGTGGATACCCTAAATCCTCTTCTTTCTAGAAGCTACATGTCGAACTCGGTGACTTAAGCTTCTAAAACATAAGAGATGAACATGAGAGGAACAAACTGGTAACCCACGGGCATTAGTTCAGATCAAGTTTCTAATTCTTAAAGGTTCTGAGATCCTTGTTTTCATACATACGGACAGAGGGACAGCCACATGGACATGGCTTGATCAACTTGGCTATTGATGTTGATCATGAATATATATACTTACTATGTGGGGTCGGAGATGCTTCCTTCTGCCTGTTACATACATATTATACATTCATTATACCCTAGCTAGAAGGCTAGAAGGAATATGTAAAGGCATTTTATTCCTGATTATAATTTCCAAATGGTTAAGACTCCGACACAACCAAATGAAATTTCATTTATTTTATCAATTTATATTTTAATTTTTAAATTGATAAATATTTATGGTATTGCCCGGCCTTGCGCGGGACGAGCGTGCAACTGCATTTCACCCACACTCAAGTATTAATTATTATTATTATCTTATGTACATTATTAAAGTACATGCTCTGAAACACTCTGTTTCCTAGGCCTTGAGGCTTAAACGTTGCTTTAATAAGAGAATAAATAATAATAAATATTCTATCAGTCTGCGAAGACGGTTTTCATTTATACAAATTGGCTAATTCGCATTAGTTTCAATCCTCTCGATTAGTCCTAATATATGAGGCACATCTAAATTGAATTCCTCCCGAGCTTAAAGTTGCTCGATTATTTATGCACGGAAAATGAATTGCTGTGAGACAATGTCTTCTTTATGCTTCTATAAGTCGCTGTAAATCCACAGCTCAACTCATTGTTCTACTTGTTGTCTGGTGTAAGGAGAATATCGCTGCGATTTGACCAACTTAAATGATGGCATTAATTTTGCGCTTTCGTCTGCATTGAAAACTATTTAAGCCAAATTGTTGCGCTATTTTGTGCACATGATTGTTACAAATTGTTCAATTAAAGGCTTAAAAAGCCTGGCCTCGCCGTTGCGCGACGAGACGAGGCGCTTCGGTAGCCAGTTAGCCAGGGGCCAAACGCGACTCACAGCCAACTCCCAACACCCAAGCTCAGCCCAACTGCCCCAAGTGCGGTGATAATGGATGTGCGTTTAACCAGCCAACTGATAAATCGCTGGCCGAACAGCAGGTGTCGGGGCCGTGAAGTGTGGAAAAGTGTGAGAATATTGTGTGGTGAATTTTTCCTTTTTCCTAGTTCGCACAATTTATAAAAAGCGAAATTTTCATATGAAAATGGAAATAAATAAACAACAACAGCAACAGCAACTGCAACAAAACTCAACTGCCATGACCCGACTGCAGTTTGGGCTTAAACGAAACATGGCCAACAGTTGGCTCTCAATTGTTGCAGTTGTTGTTGGTTTGGCAATTAGGGGCGTGATTTTAGCCATTGTGCAGTTTAGCATAATGAAGCGCAATAAGTGTTAATTGGATTTGCATTTTGTTGTGCCGCGTTTAAAAGCCCTCTCTGCCCCGTGCCAACAGACGGCGGCAGGGGGGGGGCTAAAAAATACCTCATGACTTGATTTAGTGCAGTGAAGCGCATAATTTATGACTAAATAATATGGTAGGGTTGATTAAAATGCAAAATGCGCAATAAAATGAGTTGATTGCACAGTTGGAGGCAAACATTATAATAGATCTGCGCAAAATATTGCAATTTTCTAAGTGTAGAGAATCTAAAAACGTGTTGAATAACATTAACATATAAAAGACCCTTCTATGCGATTTTCATGGCCTGACTGTCAAATAAAAGATATATCAAAGATTTACTTTATCAAAATAATAAACTTTCTTTCTGCTCTCTTCTTCTTACACCCGCACTGCTCGCCTTTCTATGCGATTTTCAAAAACTTTAAGTAAGTAACTTACGAAAAAGAGAGTGAGTTGCACACAGGATAGATAGTCTATTTCACAAACTCCAGATCTGTTGTGCTATCGCAATGGGTAATCGGAAACAAAATAATCAACTGCAATTAAGTCTCAGGATTTTGGTATAAGTAGCGCATGAGGCTAATGAAATTTGAGTGGGCAAACCAACTAGCGCCAGGCAAGTCAACTCGGCGCGAACTGTGCAGCTCACGGTTCAAGCAGCCAAGTCTGGGCAATGCCATCAAATCATGATTCTCATCAAGGCCAAGCGCGACAGTCAGCAAGTAATCAGCACCCGGCACTCGGCTACACTCGCTGCGGTTTCAGGTGAGATGCTTATCAGCAGCAGACAGGAGACAGCAGGAGGAGTCTGCCAACGCCAGAGACGGAGACAGCGACAGAGACAGAGACCTCTGTGGCTGCTGCACCAATTTATGATCGACAGAAGGCCAAAGGCAGCAGCAGCCAGCATGAAAAACGAGAGACTTTAAAACGGTTGCCTGGGTGTTGGCAGGCAGCCAGCCTCCTACTCCAGCTACGAAGCTGGAGCTGTAGCTGGAGCTGGAGCTGTTGCTGCACACTCAATGATAAATTCTCATCAAAAAAATATTTCACACTGCGGGATATCATCAAACCGAGATCAGATCAGTTGCAAGGCTGCAAAAGATGCCACAAATATTTCGAAAAATTATTAAAGATCATGCAAAGACCAACAAAAAAGACCACAACACGCGCTCATTTTGGCTTAATTAGTGAAACATGCCAACAACAACAACAACAATAACAACAATGGGGGGAACTACGTGACACGATGCTGCATGTGGAATTCGATTTAGATCTTGATCTGTTATACTAGCTCTCAAATATCGCTCGACTCGTCGCACACTAATTAAAATTTATATATATTAGGCGAGTAGTTTTCGCTCAGGTTTCATGAATTTGATTTTGTTGCTTTTTGTGTATTACGTGTTTATTTTTATTATTTTTTTTTTTTTTTTTTTTTGTTCGGCAGCCATTGAACCAATAAATCTTATAGATAATATGATTTTATTAACTTTTAAATAGGCAAAACATTTGGCGCCTGTATCGTTGGACGACAAACTTAATTTTTGTATTCAGTTCAGATACACTCACCGAGGGTCTTATAATTTTCTCGGGCAATTTGTAAAGCTTGTTTGAACTCCATGTATACATATCCATATATTTTTGCAACAGCTTTGCAACAACTTTGTATATATGCTTCATGAACGATGGGCCAAGTATTAAGTTTTTAAATGAAGAGCTTTCTTTATTTTTCAAGAGATCTTACATATAAACAGAAGAGTTTCAGCAACGAGCTACTGTTTCTAACAGAACTATAAATAGCATCGGTAGAAAATGTTTTTTAAGTATTTTTAAATATATCTCGACCAAGCTTAGCAATTAGAAGCAGAAGAAGAATCAATCTATAATTTTCTAGTTAGACTTTGAACTTGCCTCAGGGCGCGATTCTGTACCAATATTGCCTAAGAATATTACTATATAGATGGGGATGCGCCTTGAAAATGGTTAAAAGGCTTATAATTCCCAAGTGGATAAGGCTCTGAAACAACTAAATGTCAATTTTCTTTAGATTTTAGAATTTAACGCAAACAGTAGAGCATCTAAAGTGCGGCTTCACAAAGCTCGCTGTTCTTTGGCTTTTGTTTTTTGGAATACATTTAAAACTGAAGCCGTTTTGACAACCAAATTAGAGTATTTTGGCTGGCTGTGCTTTTTGGCTGCATATTTATAGCTTTGCCTCTTCGTTGAATTAATTAAATATGCAAATGTTAAACGAGAGATTTGCGGTACTTGCCACGCACCATCAACAAAATTTTTTATTTATTTTTTTTTGGAATTTGGGCTGTTCGATATCACATGGAAATTCCTTTGATTTGTTTTCGTTTTGTGTTTCACTGTGGCGTTAGTTATTTTTATGAGGTGAGCTCATAATTTTACGTGTTTATTTCTTCTTCTTTTTCTTTTGGCCTTTTGGGTCAAACCCAGAGCCAGGTGATTAACGCAGAGATTTCAAATTTGGTCCGCGATTGCCGTTTAGTATAAAGCAGCGTTTATTTATTGGTTCAAGCTAAGTCGATTTGTTGAGCAAAACTTTGATTGCAAATAATGTCATTTTATATAAGCTAATGTAAAGATATTACAACAAATTAATTTCGCTGGCAATAAGAATGAAAAGTGACTATTGATCAATTTTAAAAAAAGGTTTTATCATATAGACTGACAGTCAGACGGACATGACTGGATCGACTCGGCTATATGTATATGCTGATGAATGATATACTTAATGAGGTCGGAGTTGGCTCCCTCTGCCTATTACATACATTTGCACAAAAAAATAATAACCTTTTCAATCAATTTAAATAGGTTCAAGGTATTAACCCAACGTGGAGATTGATTCATTAATGCTACCATAAATAGATATCTCAAGGCTGCCAATAATAATCCAGGTTCCATTTGACTTGTCTTAGTGCCAGGTCAAAGGTGCATAGTTTGTTACTATATCCTTTATTCAAGCTTGCAATAATAATGATAGTAGGATTAATACTACATAAATACGAAGTTTAACAGATGTTGGGCCACTTCGCTGTCCTTATTTGGGCTCAACAATGTTTCATCGATCTATGAACCGCTACCAAGTCACGTCGCGTCATTTGTGCTCGACTCGGAGCCCCTCCGGCCCAGCCAGAAAGCGTCTTGTTGACATCTGTCAATTATAAATGTCTCAACTTTTGCATGTTGCCCGGCAAATAAAACCGCATGTGGCCAGATCAACAACAATAACAACAGCAACAACAACGTCGGACAACAAAATCTCGCAGCACAATAACAAACATAGCAAAAATCAGCGATAAAATGCGTTGGCAAAATTTCACCAAAATAATAAAAACATGTGAAATATGTTCGGGCAGTGCTATGCAACGATGCAATACCGATTTTCAGATTTTATGGCCTATTAAAAAGCCTGAATCATTAAGCGTTATTTTCTTTTCCTTTTTTTTTCTTGGCCAGTCACAGACATTGGCACACAGTCAGGAGAGGAGGAGGCACAGGTTGGAAGCACCGCCTTCTCCTCCTCCTGCATCTACTGCATCTATTCGCGTCCTAATTGATGTTAGTTCATAATTTTCTTTTGGAAAATGTAGCAATTAATTGCGTTGTCCATAAAACGCGTCGGCGCCCCACTGTGCGAGCCGCACATTGCGCAATGCGCCGCATAAAATACCCAACGATCGTCCAATAAAAGTTTACAAGCCAACAAGAGTACTACAATACAAAAAAAAAAAAGAAACACTGGTTAGCACACATAGTAGAACATCAAGCCGAATACAGTAGACACTATGCAAACCATGCAGAAAAGGAGAATAGCGCGTTTACGGATATGTAGCTGAAAGAGGAATCGTGAAGTAAGCACAGGAAGAAGTTGATAACTGAAAAGCCTACGAGGGAGTAAACGGTAGGGAGAGAGAAACTGAGATATTTCTATCAAAAGCACGAGAGAGAGAGAGCGAGGGGGAGGGGGAGGTATCTTTATAGAGGGAAAGAGAGAGTGAGGGAAAGTGAAAGTACGAGGAAATGAGGTAGGTAGATGGGTAGAAAGGAGAGAGAGAGAGAAGAAAACACTCTAGAGAGATCGAGAGAGAAAAAAATATAGAAACGGAGCGAGAGAGAGAGAGAATGCAAGTCAGGCTGTATAGTTAAGGATATAGCACAAAGAGGAATAGAAAAATGCTATGTTTTTAAGAAAGTTAAGAAGTGGGAAATAATACGCTGAAATATTTTAAGCATATTTACAGATTTAGCAAGCACTTAAATTATCTTTACTTTTCCTAATAGAAATCCCAATCAAGAACATTAGACTTTAAGCTTTTAGCTTGCCAAAGTGCACAACACATGGCATATACCCCAAGACAATGTTGTTTGGTGGGTGTAACATGGAAAAACATGTGTGGGGTTAACAACTACTTAAAGACCCAAACGGTCTATGGTAACACAGTTTAGTAATTAGAACAACAGACAAGCGACCGCAACATGTCAAATATATAAAGTCTTAAGATGATTTGTGCCAAATGCAGCTAAGCGAGAGGGAACCGAGGACTAACTGAATTGTGGAAAATTAAATTTTTGTTGCCCATTTTTGTTGAACATTGCGCCAGGCCGCAAGTTAATTATGACTGCGGTTTCTAATGGACTATAAGTACGAGTATATTATAAGTACATGTGAGTGATAGATGGCGGGGGGGAGACGGTTGGGTTATATGAATTTATGCATAGCTGTTAGAGTTCAGGAGGCAGCCGTATAGAAAAACAACAAACAAGTGGCGCACAGGTTATTTTCTGTTAATTAGTGTTACGTGATGAAATTTTAGAGCTCGAATGGGTGGTGCCGACAGCGAGACGAGTGTGCGGCATCAGCAGCTACTCCACAGATCCACAGACTCTTTTTTTTTGCGGTGTATTTAATGATCGTATATGCTATGGGACAGTTGGCCGGACAGACTGACCAAACAGATGGCCGAGTGTCTGACGTTATAAAAGAAAAAAAAAAACGCCAAAACTATAAACAATTGACAAGCTGTCTGTGTCTGTGTGTGTGTGTGTGTGGCATCTGAGTGTGTGAGCCAACAAATTGTTCACAATTTTCACCAATTTACAATTTTATGATATTGCAAAAACGAAAAAAAATAAATACAAAAACTTCATTAAAGCAACTATTGCAGGCAAAGAAAAATTTATGTAGGCAATTTAAATACACAAGCAAAAAAAAAACCACAAAAATATAACCAAAATAAATAGCAAAATAATAAAGGAAGGTGTAAAGACTTAAAGGCTGTAAGCAAGCCGACAGCCAAACACCAAGCACAACAACAACAACAGCAGCAATCACAACAACAACTAATCGAACTGGTCATCAATTGGCCAAAGCCTGGTAATGGTCGCCCAGCGCGGCACAGGCGGCCCCGATACGGCCCAGGCCAGGCCAGGCGAGGCCAGGCCAGACCAGACCAGACCTGAGCAGCCGATCGATCGCAACGACAACGTCGAAGTCACCTCCAAAGCAGCAGAAGCAGCCGCAGCAGCAGCAGCAACGGTCAAACACAACGACGATCGATCTTAACAGTCGCCGTCGCTGCGTTAGATGATGCAGCAGGCAGAGACTGTGGCAGAGACAGAGTCCAGACCCCGTCACATGGCCAGGCAATGGCCAAAGTGGGTGATGGGACACACATACGCATGCAGCATGGCAGCACAGTGGCACCAGAGCCTCAAATAATGGCATATAACTAAAGCCTACTCGCATATGTAAGTGCAAGCTATGTGTATGTATTAGTGTGTTGAACAAGTATTAGTGAGCTTTTGAAATTGCCACGCAATGCGAAGCTTTTGTGCGTAGCTTTTGTGCCTGTGTTTAATGTAAGTGCATTAAAAGCTTTAAACGCTTTTTCAGCTTTGGAGAATTTAACATAATTTAAGATTAATATTAACGTGTTTTCAAAATAACTTGTTTTATATATTTAAAAAGCAGTTGTTTTAAGTCAATGAACGTAAATTTTCATACAAAACTTGAAGTGCAGATAAGCTTTAAGCGAGTCGGCATTTCAAGAGTATAGCATACTTTTGGGCGCATCAAATTAAACTAGAATGAGCAAATAGTTAATTATAATAAATGTATATTTATTATTTTCAATAATTAACTTTTCTCGTTCCAGTTAAATTTGATATACCTAAGAGTATTTTATAATATATCATTTAAAGCTTTGCCTAGTTTATAAGGCAATATGCAAAAATAGTTATACAAGTTTATAATCCATGCTAGAAAGTTAATTATATATTTAATAAATTTCTTAATAAAATTATGGATAATTTTGGAGATATAGATCAAAGTGTCTACAAATAGAGCATGCACATAAATAAACAAATAATAATAATAATAAGAATATTAATATTTCCTTTTAAAGAAGCAATTGACAAAACAATTGCTTATTGCATTACATTAATTCTTCCCTTAACAACTTATATGCAGAGCTTTAACTCGAATTTCTATTGAAATAAATATTCACATTTTTAATTCATTTTAATTTGAGCCTCAGCCCACTGTAACTGACGGCATTCGATCTGCACCGCCCTGACCCACCAGCCAGGCAGCAGCATGTGAACGCCAAAGCACTCACAGGCGAGAGCCAAGCGATGCGGCTCCCACTTCCCCACCCCACGCACCCGCAACCCCTGCAACGAATGCCCAATGGGTTGGAACCATACGGCCCCATGACCGTATGGGGCAAGTCAACGGGCGGCCGATTCACCTGTCGCGGATTTTGTTTGCTTTACGCAGCGAGTCAGCAGATGCAAATGGGTGGAGCAGCAGGCAGATAAAAGAGCATGTTGGTGGGGTTGGGGAGACGGCGAGAGGAGCAGAGACGGCGACCTGGTCGCTGCTTTATGCGAATTCCATGAATTTGATCATTTTGGTGGAAGCGCATTAGATATTTGGCATCTTGGCGTGCAGTCGCCGACAACAGCAACAAGAACAACAACAACAACAACAACAACAGCAACAACAGAAACAACAGCAACAGTTGCTCATGTGACGGACGTACAATGCAGAAAGCTTAAACATTAAATGCGGCTGTTGTTGCTGCTGCTGCTGCTGCTTTGGCAGAGGTCAGCGCACACACGTGACCCATGTGGCTGTGTGTGCTGCATGATCGATGGAATTGCCACAGCAAAGCCTAGAAATAAAATGGATTATAATTATTATGCTGTGTGTGCAGCATAGAGCACAGTTCGAGGCCAGCAGGCAGTCAGGCGGAATGGCAGAAGGCAAACACTTGGCTCACTTTTATTGTCAACCAATAAAATAACCAAAGACGACGGGCTTACAACTTGCATGGAATTGATTTGGCCCGCAGCGTCTATTAACAGCAACAAAGCAGCGACAAAAAAAATTTTAAAACCGAAAAACTAAACCCTGAAGACGATGATACAGCAGGCAGTTGAGGATGATGATGTTGAGACAACGGCGGGCCAGACGCTCCGACGGCCAGCAGCAGCAAAAGCTAAACAGTTGACATCAGGTGCTAGTTTATACAGTACAACATGGATATATGAGCTAACATAGGACATCAGAAATGAGAAAGGCTCAAAGGAATTCGAATAGATAGGATAGAAAACTTGTTAATAGCAAGAGCTCATAGAAAGAATGTAGATATTAAAATTAGATTTTAGATTTAAATTGTAAAGTTCAAGTTCAAAAGCAAAATTAATATGCTTAATATCAAATTCCAAAGAAAAATCTTTATATACAGATTGGGGGCCAGATCTGGGACTTCGAAGTCCAAATTAAGTAGAAAATTTCTCCAGCTCAACAAACACGCAACTAACTTTACAATGTTGTTATTTCACCTTCTTTTCATCGATTTCAATAATTAATAATAAATGCAATTAAGAAATCGGTCAAATTTCGCGATCTTTCAAATCAAACGATTTATAGTTGCAAATTTATGTCTCATTTTGTTGTTATTCCATTTCGAGGGATCAAAGTTATACACACATTTTTTCAATATTTTGTTATAGTTTTTAGTTAATACCAGCATTATCAGATATAAGCAGATGTTTCGATTTCCACATTTGCGGGTGGAATTACTTAAAACCACCCAGGGCATACTCATATTCTATTAAGAATATAATCACAATATTGAATGTGATTAATAAAAGCTTATTAAACTGCATTTATTTATTAAAATGATTATTAAATTATTAGTAGAAAAAAATGCTGCATTTATAGGATTTTTTGGCCAAGCAAGGTTAGCAATAGAGTTGTTTGACTGTACTTAAATAAATTCCTGCAAGCATTTTTGTGGGCTAAAAGACACAACAGCGCCTTACAGCAACAACAACAACTGCAACAAAAACAACAACAACAACAACAACAACAACGTGGCATGTAACAACATAAACAACCGAATACTATTTGGCCTTTTGCACCTTTTTGGCATGGCACAACTTTGGCAGGCAGTCAGACCCAGGCAGCGCGCGCAATGAGCTTGGAGCATTGGATGAGCTGCGGTAGCCCCAAGATCTTTATTTCGGATCGAAGGATGGCATCCAGGCAGCGGCGGACGGCGACGACGACAACGCCCCGAAAGGCACAATTAAAATTTCACGCTCTTGCGGCTAGCTGCTGCCCCAAAAGGGGACAAGCCGACTTAGCCGCCAAAACACGTTGACCATTTACGGATTTGGTATTGCAGACAGTGCCACAGGCCATAGCCTGCCGAAAATGTGTGGCGGCATTTGCGCCTTTGAGGCAAGTAGAGGGAGCCAGATACTGTTGCCGGCCAGCATTTGCACCCGGCCGGCTGCAGAGTGCCACGCGTGCAATTTGCTGCCGCCGCCAGGGAATACAAACGGCCGCTTCACTGGCGGCCAATTGGTAACACAAGTGTTAATGAGCAGCGAACGCGTGCTAATTACCAATGCCGGTTGCAACAGTTGCAACAGTTGCAAATGGCAGCCAGCAACAGCAACAACAGCAGCAGCAGCAACAACTCAAAATGTCAAGCGCAAGCCTGTGGCCAACTGTTGGCATAACAATTAAATTATATGCACAACTTCGCACAACTTATCGATAACAATCGATTGCTATTATTTGTCGCCATTAAAACCGATAGGCAGGACGTTAAGGACCACTTATATAGACAAGCTGACTTAATAAATATATATAACAGCTTGATCGTTACAGTGTGCATTACTTTATATATTTTACATTGCAAATATAAAATTTTAAAAATTCTATATTTTTAAAGCTGGAGCTAGCTGTTCTAGAAACAATGGCATATGTTATCGAGCTCTACGAACTTTTAGTTAACATGATATATTTAAGTTAACTAAATGACAGCTCTTGTTTTAAGTGTCAATTCAAGATTGCTTCATGGAAATCTCTTTTCTTTAATCTTTCAAAATATTTGAATTTTAACTAAATATAGCAAAAACTAAAACCCAAAACGGCATTCTAGCCAGACTGTTGGGAAAACTACATTGTTTACATTTGGCCAGCAGCACCGGCAATGAAGCTACTATTTACAACAGTCTGGCCACACAACCTGAAAATCAGCATTCGACAACACTGAACCAGGGCTGTTCGCTATAAACAAAGCGCGCTAGCTGCTGCACTGGCGTTGCCACCACGGCTAACTAATATAAAAGTTGCCTACAGTTGGACGCCGCTGCGTATACGTATGAATTAGAAAAATTAAATAATGTTGCGTAGACGTCGCCGGTACACATTAAATGTATACTTATTAATTGGCTCACATATAATTAAATCGCAGCCGCAGTCGGCATCTGTGGCCACAACTACGCATTTGTTAACATTTATTTACCAACCTATATTTGTATACAAAACAAAAAACGCGAATGAACGCCAGCTCGCGCTCTCTCTCGCTCTCCCTCTCTCTCTCTCTCTCACGCTGATCACTTCGCGTCAGCGCTCACGCTTGTTTTGCGAATCTGCTTGAACCGACCTGTTAGTTCTATTTGAGCCGTCGACCAGAGCGGACGTGTGTTCGCAGCAAAAGAAAAAAAAAGTTAAATACTTCAGTTGTAAACAAAGCGCTTGGTTTTTTATGCACGCTGTTTAGAAAATCAAAGACCATAAAAAAAAAAGAATAATTCACATTTTGGTTCTTCACATTGCAATAAAAAGTGCAAATTCTTGCCATTAAAATGGACAAACATAAACTAATTGACAATGTGATTTAAATTGTATACGAAAACGATAATAATAATAAAAAAAAAAACACAACAAATACAAATTAAAAGTGTGCAAATCAACGTCTATCAGAAAGAGGTAGGTAAAATCCAACCGATCTGCGCGTAGGTCTCGATTGCCCCAATTTCGACGGCCCGCTAAACATGTGTGTATGTACATTTATTTATTAACTATATACATAAATCTGAAATTTGTGAGCATAAAATTTAATTGTGCTTTGCGGCATTTTTTGCCATTTGTTTGTTTTGCTGCCACGATCCACAAGCCAAGACGTCATTTCTTCAACCTGCCACAGACAACTGTCCCCTGCCTCCCTCCCGCCTCCTGCCGCTCCCTCCCTCCCTCTCTCCTGTTCGAGTATCTTTTGTTTGTTGAACCCCAAAAAAAAAAACTATACCAAAACAATATCCATGTTTGCCAAATTTACGCTCTTTGATTGCAAAATTGTTGTTGTAGCTTCTGTTTTTTTTTTTTTTTGTTTTGCTGCGCAGCTTTTTTTTACATAAGCTTGAACAAGTTGGGCAGAAAGTGTTTGCGAACTGAATTTAAGTGTCTGAGAATTTACAGCGCAATTATCCAAAAACTTTTCAAAGTTATTAATTACACAACTGAGCACATTTTGCTTTAGTTAAAACGGCAAGTTTTTCTGCCTCTAAAAGAATAGCTTAAATAGTTTGTTCGCAAAAAAATAATAAAATAAAAGCAATATAAATATTTTACTTGACTCTTAAAAATTTCCAGTTGTTCATCAATTATCAAGTGTGATATAATTGCAAAGCATAAAAATGCACAGTAAAAATGCCTAAATGTGCATTATAATCAAGTTAATAATACAAGCAGCTAATTAAATTTAGTTAACCGAATTTAAGACGAACTAGCACAACTGCAGTGTATGCAAAACTTCGGTGTGCATTACGTTTGCTGTCTTTTAATTTATTTCTTTCTTTCGTTTTTTTTTTGGTTTAATTCTTGTTTGTATATTTTTACACTTGCGCAGCACAGTTGCTGTCGTGTTGTTGTTGTTGTGTGTGTCTCTTCATAATTTTGTATTATATGTCGATTCGACAAAAATGATAACTTATCACGGTTACTATAACATATGCCAAACTGATTGGCTTGATAAGTCCAACAGCAACTACCAACACACAGATACCACATACACGGACACAAAAACAACGTGAAACCGAAACCAAACACCCAACAAATCAGCAAAATGGCAACCACAAAATACCCTGTAAAATAAGATGAAATTGTGCAACTAAATACCCTGTAATATGAAATATTGCAAACTAACTTGTAGAATAAATAAAGCAAAGTTGTAATAGAAATAGTTATAAAAATTTAAAAATTATTTAATAATAACTAACTGAAATTTTGTTAAATAATATGAAGCGAAGTTGCTTATCACAAATATGAATAAATATAAATATTCAAAAAATATTAAGCGCACATAAGTTTATCTTTTTGTTGCAATTGTTTAAGCATTGTGCTTTGCCAGACACATTCAATAATACTTGCAACTAAAACACCTCATAACGTTCTGATTATAGGGTATTTGGGCAAACACTTCGCAGACACACTGCGTAAAAAAATGAAAGAAAAAAAGACACTTTAATATGGAATGCAATTGATTGCAACAAGAAATAGCCCCCAATCACATGTAACTGGTCTGTCAGGCTTAAGTCCCACTCAGGCCCCCCTGTCACGCCCCCCCCCCCCCCCCCCCCTCCTGTAATGCACCATGAAGCGAAACTGGCAGGCAAATAATTGAAATTCACACGACATTTGGCAATTACAAGTTTGTATCCTTTTCACTTTGCAGTTTGGCGCTTTCAGGATCTCATCAATACAGATTTAGCCAAACATTCAATGGTACAGACAATATATACTAGCATAAATATGCGTTCGACAAGCTGTTTTGTTTTAATTGGAATTTGGTTCTTTTGGCTACCAGCGCAGACGAACGGATTGTCAGGTGAGTTTCGAGTAAATACTCATGCATATGCATGTGCTACGGCTAAGATGCGCATTAACTCATGCGGATTTATATAAATAGATAAGAGCCAAAGAAAATTGGCTATAAAAAAAAAAGTAAATAAATAAAACAAACAACATTTCAATAAAGAAATGAACTCATTTACAAACTCATCAACTGACTCATCATCGATGCTTAATGATCTTTTGTGATGCTGCTGCTGCTGCTGCTGGGCGAATTTTTTTGTATATTATTTATTGTAGACTTTTTTTATGGGTTTTATAGCGCCCAAAGCAATCTGCCAATTCGGTATATTTGCGACCTTATTACGCGCTACAGATTCTCGAAATTCCGTTTTGAAAAATATCAGAAAAAAAACACACACAGCATAACACGTCACATGGGGCAGTCTTTCCCATAATACTTTTTATGACGTCAAGAACTAAATACCAAACTGATTCGGTTCAATAATGAATAGGTGGCATATATATCTATATATAGGCTATAGAGATCGACTCCCCTCACACACACACACACACACACACACACACACACTCGCACACCCACTGTTGTCATTGGCTTGTTTTTGTTTATATTTTGGTTTTGGTTTGGTTTTTTTTTTCGTTTTTCTTCTACAAACACATGTTTTTGTTTTTGGTTTTTTGTATATTTTTGTTGTATTTGTGTGTTGAGGTTTTTGTTTTTGTGGCTTTTTAAAACAATTTCATTGATAATTTAGATAGCGTGCGTTGTTGGTTTATTTGTTTCTGTTTTTATTTCATTTTTGTTTAACTTTGCTGGGCATGCCCCAACACGATCCAATTTGTTTATTTGTACTCCATACGAGAGTTGCCCTTGAGGTAGATAAAGTGAGGGCTGCGGGGAGCGGTTTTTACCTCTTACGTGCCGCCTGCCATGGGATGGTGCCCACAGTGTTAACCCAATTTGTTTAACAACTAAGACAGACCCACAAAACAAGACTTGCGCAATTTAAAAATTGCATAAATTGATATATACTTTAGGCAAAAAAACATTAGGTGAAGCAGCTGAAAGATCTGTTTGGTTAGACAAACAAAGCCCAATCGAATCAGTATAGCATTATATCTAGCTTGTCAAACTATATCAGGGGAACCATTTTAAAACTATGCCAAACTAAAGCGAGACACTTAACTAGAGCATGAGCGAGACCAACACCAAAAACATACAAAACAAACATCAACTAAATATGCACAACTTTCACCCAGGCTAAAATCAATAAATGATAAAGGGGCAAATGACTTCCGCAAATGGAGCATTCGCCAGGGAATACAACACCAAAAATAAAAAGTGAAGGAAAAAAGAAAGCAATCAATAGAGACCCGAGTCCACCGACTAGGTAAGCACTCGGGATATGCCAAGGCCAGTAAAAAAAACAAAAACAATTTGCATAACCAACCACCAAAAACTTTCATTTACGGGGGGTGTATGATATAATACTAGACCCTGGCTTGGCCCCAGCCTGCGGCTAAACGTACTTCCAACTTCAACCAAAATTGTGGACAGTTGACAATTTACATAGAGTAAACGGCTAAAGTCAGAGCCAAATTAGCTGACTCAAAGCTGACGTTAAAGAGCGAGCAAATGGTTTTTTGCGACTCTAACAAGGTCAACAAAATCTAAAAAAAAAAAAAAGAAGCAAATAGAAGAAGAAGAAAAGCCGTGGTAATGTGACAGCTAAAGCGAGTTATATATAGTTTACAAAAGTCTGACAAATCAGACAAACACCGAAGCCGCATTCCAAAAATAATTCATAGCCAAAAGCGAAAGGTCTCTAATGAAAAGAGTCGGCAATGCTCGACTAGGAGATACTCTAAACTTAGCGTCGATCTGCCGTTACAAATTTTTTGGTTTATTTCTGTGCATACACAGATACACACACGCACACCTTCATAATGCTTTCTTGTGTAGACTCGATGCTTATTGTTCGATCTTTAGTATATTTCTTCCTCCCTTCTATGTTTTCCTAAGTAAAATCGGTGATTATGGTCTGATCTTTATTTAATATACAGCTGCAGATAATATACCAATAAAGATTCTTATCGATTCCTTATAAACAGACAGGCAGACATGGTTCTATCGACCCGTATTTTGTTACTCATGAAGAGTATATACACTTTATGAGTTCAAAGATTTCTGCATGGAGTGTGTGTCACACATTTCACGACAAAACTCCAATACACTATACAAGCGGATAAGAGCCTACAGTGACAGTGTCAAGTGGCAAATCTTTAATAATATTGTAGCCCAGCAGATGATAACGAGTAAAAGGCGCTCTAGATTGAAGCACAGCTGGTTGCCACAACGGCGAAGGTATGTCGCAGCCGACACCCCTGAAGCAGCAGACGCCACAGTAGCATGAGGCCATAGCTGCCGGAGCAGAGTGAACCCCGTGTGTCCGAGCTGCTGTTTCGAGTACTCTTTGCTTTTTCCTCTACACAAAATCACATGTTTCAGGCCATAAAAACGAACAGTCTGGAGCCCACGCGTATTATTTTTGTTTTATAAACTGAAAAGTGTCGATAAATATATGTACAGCAAAAGTATTTATGGGTCATAGTTTGAGTACTCGATTGACGTTCGCTGCAGCTCGCTGAGTGTGCGGAATTATGCCAAATAATAGGTACCTTTGGCATGCCAAGTTTTTATTACCTTACCTTAAAACCAGATTGCTTGATTAGCTAAAGCTCACCTGAAGGGAAGACGATGTAGGGTGATGATTCGCCTCGTTGGTAGGTCGCGGGGGTGTAAGCTTTTGGAGGCAACTCTCTGCCAGAAACCTGGCTCAACTAATCGAACTTAAATAAATACTAATCATTCCTACACTAACTAACTTTCCGATTGTAATGGGATTTATTTATACAAAATGTTGCGCTCCAAATTGGTAATTACCAGATCTTTACTCACTTTCCCAACGATCGGGTTGTAGATAGTGCTGCGATGTTTGCATAGCGCAAGAGTTCAATTTTCAAACGATATTTTCAATGACAACTATATAAGATAGCGTTGCGCTTCAGCCGACTTTGATACATGTGCTATGTAGCTTAAATATAAATAAATCTATATCAAGTTACGATAGCTTCACATATGGAAGACAAGTTTGTTTAAAAACAGGCGGACAGAGGGGCAGAGGCAAGCGGATGTGTACATATGAACCAAACTTGTTCCACGGATCAAATAAGTATATATGCACTTATTTTACCTACAGACATACATATATAAAAAAAAAATGCCCACTGCACAAGTCTGGAACAGAAAAAAATAGCTGATGCAACAAATGCAAAAAGCCAAAAAAGAGCGAAATAAAATTGAAACAAAAGCAAAAAAAAAAAGAAACACGCGTCCAACGCACGTGATAAGCGGCAAAGGTAACAAAAATGTAGCTGAACTGAGAATTATTTGGCGTAAAATATTGTATTAAAATATCTAGCCAATCTTATTTGCTTATATACAGGCACATCTGCCCTGTGTGTGTGTGTCGCTGCTGATATAACACATTGGAATTTATTAGCTAAACATTTTCTTTTGCAAAACAAAGCAGCGAAAAAATTCCCAACTATGTTATTTGTCGCCGTAACGCCAACAAACCAAACAACAACAAAAACCTTCAGCCAAACCACCCACCACCCGGCCACAGCCCGTGCTAACCGTGACTTTAAGATAATTCAGATAAAAAGCGTCTAAACAACATTCCACAATAATATAATTTCGGTTGGTTATAAATAAAAGCAGCTAAACGTTGCCTTGATAGGAGCCATGCCGCCTTCCAGGGCAAGCTATTTGATCTTGTGCATTTTTTTTTTTTGATACGCCGAGCAACTGCATGAGTTTTGTGATGTCTGAAATGCGTCATTGACAGCTTCAGATAAGCATAATGTGCAGAAGGAATGACCACACAACATTCTCTACATTTCACTTCCTCATTCCAAATCTGTATACATACATATATGTATAGACATTTACATATGTACATTTGCGCTTTTTTATATACTTAGTAGCTACACTGTAATAATACAAACTCGCCGGCAATAATTTTAACCCACTTTTGTTTTTTAACACAATCAGCACGAGACTTTGTTTTGCGGTAAAGATAATTTAGATAATAAGCATCTAAACAGCATTCCAGTGCCTCAAAGAAAACAAAAGGCATTTATATCTGTGGCTTATGAAAACAAATAGCTACACAGTGCAAAAAAAAAAGTTGGTTAAAAATACAAAGCTGTGTGTGTTCGTATTGCGAATTTCTTTTTGGGAAGTCGTACTTTGAGCCTCAACTTTATTGCTAGAGAGACAGAGAGAGGGTGGGAAAGAAAGAAAGATAGAAAGAGAAAGAGAGAGGGGGAGAGAAAGAGGGAGGAAGGCGAGATATAAAGAGAAAAGAGAGAGTCAGAAGGAGAGAGATAAGAGAGAGAGAAAGAAAGTGAGAGGGCGAAATTGAGAGAGAGGGAGGAAAGAATGCGTCTGTGTGAGAGAGAGAGAGAGAGAGAGAGAGAGTTAAAAAGAATGAGAGAAAGACAGAGAGAGAGAGTTAAAAAGAGTGAGAAAAAGAGAGAGGGAGAATGAATGTGTGTAAGGAAGAGATTTAAAAAGAATGAGAGAGAGAGAGAGAGAGTTCAAAAGAATGAGTCTCTCTCTCTCTCAGAGAAAATAGTGAGTCAGAGAGAGAGGGAGAGAGAGAGAGAGAGAGAGAGATAGTGAGAGAGAGAGTTAAAAAGAGTGAGTCAGACAGAGAGAGAGAGAGAGAGAGACAGAGAGAAAGAGAGAGAGTTCAAAGGAATGAGCAAGAGAGATAGAGAGAGAGAGAGAGAGAGAAAGAGTTAGAAAGAACGAGAGAAGAAAAAATGAAATTGAGATCTGGCACACATTAAATTTATTACAGAGAATATTTTAGCTCCAATTGTGGTTTCTCATTGAAAACAAAAATATATATATACATTTATATGAAATTGTACTGCAGAAAATCTTAATACCACTTTAAATGTTTATTTTCACAACAAACAATGTCGCGCAATAAGGATTTAAATATAATGCATTATATTTTTACTGCGCTTTCAAGTTAATATCAGTCGCGCCTTTTAAGGGCAAAGCTAAAATATTTGTTGAACGTAAACGTGCAAGTTGTTCAAGCCAAGCTGTTGTAAAGATTCTGGTAAGAGAAATTAAATTCAGAAGCCTGCAATGCAATTAACAGATTAACAATACCCTAAATAGCAAGAAATAACAGACAATACTGGATGGAGTGACGAGGCCTTAGGAAAGGAAATGTAATCTTTTGGACTATTTATAAAAATGTGCCCGACTTATGGCCATTGTGAAATTCATGCACAAATACTCACCGGCTTTTATCAAAGTATATGAAGACAACCCGCTGAGAGTTTACTGTTTACATAAAAAAATGCAGTTCCCATTTGTTTTTTGTTCAAGTAAATCACATTTGCGAACAAAAATTAAATTCAAGGTGACCTAAGTCTCTTTGTTAAATGGTTCAATGGCGTCTACCGCAATTCTTACTAAAATAGATATTACATGGATTAATATCCAGGATAGGTTTGCTAAAAACTGAATTTAGTTTAATGCGCAAATTATAGGAAAAAGTAAAGCGACAACTGCATTTAAGGAGTATAGCAATAATGTGCCAAACGTTTTTGCAGTTTTCCAGTTATAGAAAATGTAGCAAATGTGATTTTCCTGGAAAACCAAAATGTCGACAGCTGTCCAGGCTTTAACAGAATTGACAGCGAGACTTACATTTTGCCAAATATTATATGTATGCATGTCTTGTAAGCATAAAGTCAATACATTTAGTAAGTTTCAAGGAAAAGTGCAGCAACATGTTTGACACACCTGCCGCAGTTGCTGGAAATAACGAATACCCCTAATGCATAGACATTTAATAGTCGCTTGTTGTTGTTGCTTTTAATAAAATTGAACTGTCTGAGCAAGAAAGATTAGATATTGTGGATTATTCATTTGATTGTTATATTTGAGAGCTATAAAAAGAATGTGTAAAAGAGAGAGGGAGAGGGAGATGGAGAAGGAGAGAGAGATTGTTGCGATCTTTGAGGTTTCAAAAATATGTATTGTTAAATGTGGTTTTGTGTACTTGACACTATTTTTGGGGTGTATGCATTATCGGCCATGCACTACGTCATTTCCCAATTAATATGCTTGATTAGCCTGCTCTCTGTCTCTAATCTAGCCAATATCTGCAGCTAAGTAACTAAATTCTATGTACACGTTTTGCTTTTATCAAAACAACAACAACTAGAGATTTCTTATCAGAAAACGAAGCGCATTCCCAAGTGCATTAGTCATATGCCCAATTCTTAAGCAAAGCATTAACGCAGTCCGAATGCCAGAATCGAGAGTAGCGCATAATTATTCATGGATGCGTCATGGCCAGACATATTTCCAGTCGTCTGACATGGTCAATTCAAGCGACCCAAACGACTTCATTCTGTTGCCAAGGCGCATGTGGGCTAGAAAAACATTTCCGATTAAGTGCAAAAAGAAAAAAACATCTGCGAAGGTGGACAGACAGAACAGTTCAATAGTTAATATATTGAAACTACAATAAAAAAAAATTGTGAAAATCTTGTGCATGGCCGAGAATAACATTGAAATACAACATTTAGACTTGTAAATACCCTAATCTTAGATCGGGGCATATCCATATAGCTATACATGAACTGCAATCTAACATTTATAGATGAATAAATTACTGAAAAACGAAGGAATAAGAAGAAGATTTAATACCCTTGTACCTTTAACCCTTACGGTTTTACAGATATGTGAGAACATGATGAGTTTGATGAAAATATCTTGAAAGGCTGAATAAATTGCCATAAAGAAACCTATGGCAACTATAATATATGATTTCCCGATGCTAATAAGATTTAGCATATATTAAGGGAGCATCGTGAACAAATATATGCCGACTATTGGACATAGATATGTTGAAAAACAAAAGGTATATGTGATCGGCTGATCTAGAATATATATATTTTAGACGGCTCCTTCTATGCGTCACACATTTCAAGAGGAAATTCTATAACCCTCTACAAGGGTATAACAACATACCGAAATACCCGTACAAATGAGGACTATTAAAACTTGATCTAGAATTTTTGCGGATAATCCAATTTGAAAGTTTCGGAGATGAGATCACATTTATGGTTTATTTTAATTGCGCATCGGTTACGTTTGGTTTATTTTCATTGATTACATTTACGAGACATTGGCGTATAAATATCTCTTACAGTTAGCCACAATTAAATGAATCGTTTACAAAGCCAAGCCAAACACATGTCAGATATGTGGCAATGTTCATGTCTAATATACATAAATCATTTCTGCCCCGCTCTTAAGTAAAGCAAATTCTGTTTAATCTTTTGCTGTGTGATTTAATTAATTGTTGAAGTGACAAACTATTAACACAAATAATGTGTGATGAGACAGGAACTGAAAACTCGGCACAACTAAATACGCATAAATTATAAAATGAGAGCAAAATCAAAAGCGCACGACTACCAAATGCCCTGTAATAATAAAATGAATAACTGAAGGTGGGATATGTCTATGCACTGATAGAGACTAGATCAACTGGACTGTTCCGGATTAAAGGGTATATATACATACATATACATATATATTTAAAATGCCATCCAATATTCATTTTACCCCTGCTAGCCCTTCTGTTGTCTATGTGGCATATAAATTGATAAAAAAGAAATTCGTATTTTTGCTTATATCTCAGGAAGTCATTTAAAGGGCAACGCGTAAATTCGCCCACACTCTGATGATTCAGATTTATACGCACATGTACTTGTACATACATACATGCATGCATACATACATATATACATGTATAACCGTATCAAAAAACTTGTCGGGGAAGTTAGTCTATCAGTCGGTCAGCCAGTACATTCAGTTGGCCATCAAGAATTGAGGTCAGTAACCGCTGTAGCCGGACAATCTAGACCAGAATCTCGGCAGAAGTATGCGCAGAGCGTTTATTTAAGAGACAAACAAACATATCTATATATATGTACGTATATATGTGGATATCGAGATATATATATATATACGTCACATCTGGCAAAATAAATGGAATACGCTTAATCCCAGCGGCCCATTAAAATAAAATAAATAATAATACATACAGCATAAACAGATACTCTAAATAATATTATTGCGCATCTGTTCGCATGATCATATATCACATTTACGGGCATTAATCAGACGCTTTGCGCCGCTTTGCCTCATAATTTAATTGTAATTGTGCAATTTGAGCAAAATATAACTAAACAATTACCAGTCCAAAGTTCAGAGCACGATACCGGCATACAAAATAGCAAACGGCAAACGGCAAACAGAGAATGCGCACAGTGGACGCCATTCATAATATCTAGTTGCAAAACAAAATTCCGCGAAGTCGCAACATTTTTTAAAGTGCTTAGGACGTTTGAATCAAAGGTTTGATTGTGTTAATTAGCCATGCTAAAGTCACGTTTTGGGTATATATTTTCGTAAGAATTCAAATTCAATTCTTAGTCATACTAAGACCTAAGAACATTTATTCCATGTCTAATATTTTGTTTGAAATGATATTTTTGCACATTTTAATAGTTTAAAATGATATTTCTGCAAACTCGAATTTTCTAATATTTTTTTACAATTTTATTTCTGCAAACTCTAATATTCAAATTTTTTGTTAAAATGATATTTCTGCAAATTCTTATATTCAAATATAATAAAGTATAACTTGAAATAGAATTAATATTTTTCGATATAAAATTAAATTAAGAATGTGTTCTAATTTGAGAAGCAACAAATTTTCAACTATCATTCTCGAGTATTTCAGGGGCTCACAAAAAAAGACAACTAGCTTTTAAAAAAAACAGAAGTCTTATGAATAAAAATTAAGAAGGTTATCTTACTTACAAAATTTATGATAATTTCGGAATCAATCATTTACTATCATTCTTTTTATTGTCGAGCACTTTTGGCGTGAAGCCCACAGTGCGCTTGTTAGTCAAAAACTTGTACGTTGCGCTTCCCTTTAAGAAAAAATCAAAGATAGCTGCGTTTGTTTTGTGAAATAAAATAAAAAAGTTTTCGAATTGCAAAATAAAATAAATCATAATGAATTTTTGGCTAATATACTCTATTTGTCAAGCATTCCAGGCGCAAGGCCCACAGTGCGCGTTAGTCAGAATCTTGTGCGTCGCGCTCCCCCTTTCAAAACGTGAAGAAAAAAAAAAAAGGGTAGCTGCGTTTGTTTTGACGCATAATTAATAATGCGAATGCTTTTTGGCTACTAGTCGTACCATTAGACGATTATATAAGTATGTACTTTTGTATATGATAATTGATCTATAATTAAGATAAGCTTAAATACGACTGTCGTACGACTGAACGCAATGAAAATATGTTTTGTTTGAGCAATTTCCAGCGAATAGCTCGTATAAACCCAAAATACACACAAGCACACACCTATCAAACATACTATTGTGTGTGTGTGTGTGCTGGTGAGTGCTTCAGATAGAACAAGAAAAAAAAGCTTAACTTTTAATGCTTTAATGGTTCATGCTAAGCATGAAGTCAAGGACAATAAATACCGAATATCATCGGGGGGTACGAGCCACTAATTGGTCGCCAGGCGGAACAGCGAACGCTCCCAATGCGACCGTGACGCTGTTCAACTGTGATTGATCAATCACACACACACACACACACACACGCACACACACACACACGCACACATTAATATATGTAGGTACATTTTGTAATCAGTTTGTTTGCCATATCATAAGTGTGGCGAAAGCTTCAACAGTTTAAGCAAACAAATAAGCAGACTTGATCGAAGAGTCTTACGTTTCGAGAGACTTTTTTCATATTTGTTTTTAGTGTTTATTTTAAATTTTTGATAATCAAATGAGTCTTAAGTATTATTAGTTGGCAGAACTACAACAAGACTGAAGTATATGCGTGTTATTTATAAAAATGCAGTATTTCGTTGCATTTACTTGGGATTATAAAGTTTTATATATATGTTTTTTAGAGCTGTATTAAATGTATAAAACATAGATATATTTATGTTTACATATATTTAAGAGAAAAGCGAAAAAAATGATTTGAAAAGGAAACGCGCTCTAGAAATATTACTGTCTGAGATATCTGTGAGATATATCTATATATTTTTCCCCTATATCGTAAGAGTCTCAAGTCATTCAAAAGCTGTCTAACGAACTAGTTATTAAGATTTAACTAAATATAATGAGTTATTGGAAGATTTCTAATGAGTTCGAATCTGCGTAAAGTTCAGTCAGTCGTAAATCAATCGAACAATTTGCAAACGTTCCAAATTCCCTTTTAGCCCCACAAATTATAATATGTTATACGATAATTATGTACAAATTTGCGATACGTGATTGACGTGTGTGTGATTAAAGCAAAATACGTTGACAGGCTGAGCATCATTTAGGTTTTTTAGGTAAGAGAGTGTATGTTTGCGCTGTTAGATATTTTAGCTTGGAGGCTATATATTTATATATACATATCTCTAGACTACTTCAATTACTCCAACAGACTGTTGTTGTTGTGGTTGTTGTTGCGGTTGTTGTTGTCAACCGCAAGTTGTAACGGCTACATCAACCCGTTTCTGCGCTCGACCTCAGCGCAATGTTGTAGTTAAGATACGACGACGACCTCCTCTTCTTGTTTTAAGTATTTAATTTTAGTTTTGTTTTTTTTTTTTTTTGTTTCTTTTGTACTTTTTTTTTTGCTGGTTTTAAGTAACTTTGCATGTCAGGCAATGAGACTGACAGAGAGGCGGCGTGTCAACAATCTTGCCAGCTAATTGTACTAAAATTTATTTATTTTTTTTTTAAATGCCGATGACGCTAGAAGTTTACGTAGCTTGTAGCTTATTTCATCTGGAAACTGGAAAACAGACTCGAAAACGAATTGCACTTTTGCATGCAACCTTCGACTGTAGATCAATCAAAAAACGAAATATGAAATGTTCGCTTAATGTGTGTGTGTGTGTGTCTCTGTGTGTGTGTGTGTGTTGTTTAACAACAAAACGTGAAAGCTTTCACACATAGATACCCTGTGCCGCTGTTGACAGCAGTCAGCTGCTAGAACTATTGTTATGATTATTATTAGATCATTCCAATCATCAGAATCGATTCAGAGAAGAAAAAGTGTTAAAAGAGGTAAAGAAGTTTGCCAGAGAAATGAGTTTATTTTCTTTAAGTGAATTCCAAATGGCATCTAGTATTTCTATTGTCTAGTATTTAAACGAGCTGTTATTCATCCAAAACTTTATGCTATCTTGACAACATCATCTATAAGAAGTCCTTTAAATTGTAGCTGTTATTGTGATCGAAAAGATGATGAGAACTTTTTTATTATATCTGCCATTAGAAACCCTTGAGTTGTACAAGTAAGTGAAAACTTTTCGAAAATATCTGCTTTACACCTTAAAGGATTTCCTATAACAGTAATTGTCTACAATTGATCATTCGATGTGCTCCACGCACTTGCCCATCTACCCATTTGATGTATCTTCAATGGAACAGGGTATACATGAAGAAAAAAAAGTGACGTAATTAGCACTTCTGGTATTCGTACATTTCGCAGATTCGTTATCGCGGATGCCACCTCCCGCATCGCGTTTGCTAATGAGAGACTCGACCCACTTGTGAAGACGGATATGTGCCTAGTTAATTTGCATTGAATGTAAGACCTTTGAACGTGTCGACAGTGTATTTGCGTTTATTTAACTGGTTTAACTGCGATTCTTGGCATTTTTCTGCTGACCAATCGGGTCAATAAACCCAGCAAAATGAAAATAATAGTACGAAACAAAGGCAAAAAAAAATGAAAAGAAGAAAAAAAAAAACAGAAATAAAAGAAAGCACACCCAATGTTTTTAATGCTGAGCCAACAAAAATGGACATTGTATAACGCTTTTCCAGCGCAATTCATTTCAGAATGAAATTTGTACGCTCTGCAGATTGTCCATCTCAAATATCATCAGCGAAGCATTGTAACTGCCCTAGTATTCCACTTAGATCTCATCTCAGATCACGCAATGTCGTGACTTATGTGCGCCCTTCTACGCGCTTCGTACACAAATACCAAGGCAATTGTCACCCTCCCTCTGTGCGTGCGTGTGTGTGTTTGTTCTTATATAGATCCGACTTCTCTGATAGCGTAACTTATATCTATTTTAAATTATGTTCAATTGACTGCGCTGCGCTTCACCTATATGCGGTTATATGACGTCAATTTGTGTTATGGTTTCATAAAGAAAACAAAAACAAAAAAAAAAAAACGAAAAAAAAAAGAAAACAATAGAGAAAATAAACAAATCAATAGCCTCGATAATATTTAGGAAAGTTTGTTATCAATTGCGTCGCATTTTGTAAAGGGCAGCGCACAATAGAACTACAATAATAATAATAATAATAATAATAATAATAACAATAAAACTGCAAAGAAACGTGATATGGCATATTGAAAATTATTGATTCAATGAAAAGAGATCGCGATATCGGTCGTTGGATCGTTGGATCGATCAATCGATCGTTTAGTGCAAAGAAATTCTTGCCCAAAAAAAAAAATATATATACAAATCAAATACAAAATATAATGTTTCCCTTGCTTTTGCTTGTTGACTGCCATTCACATTTCTCCCGCCGCTGCCCCCCTTTCACCCCCCATTTACTAATTCAATGATAAAATGTCAAAAATCAATAACAATAAATAAACGATAAACGAGAGTGTGACACTGTACTTTGTATCCAAAAAACAAAAAAAAATTGTATTTTAGGGGCTGTCCCTGACACTCGCTATGCGTCTCCGGGTCTCCTCAACTGTCCACAATCTATTGCTAATCAAATTGCAATTTTTATAAATTTACCTAAAACTCTATTGAAAAATGCGGCGTCATATTAAATACAATCAGCCTAGATGATATTCCGCATATACATACATATGCACACAAATATATATATGTATATATATATATATAGTGTAGCAGCCGATAAGGACTGAGTAAACAATTTTCGTATTATCCAAGTAAAAGTCCAAACTTATACATGCTTGCAAAAAAAACCCCAACACAGACACGAACTATGGCTGAATACGTGGTATATAGACTTTGATATATATTATATGTATTTTATTTATATATATTATATTAAAATCTAATTTAACTTTAAACAAGAAAGACATGACGAAGATTAAATACACTTGTTGAAATTTGGCTGAGAAGTGCCCATTTCCGTAAAGTTCCATATAATACAGTAGAACGATTTGATTTGGTATGCGAATATATTAGAAAAATAATGTTAGAAAAATAATATAACATACAAAAACTCATTCTGCGACCCATTTTTCTTATAGCGTTATATGATAAAATAATCCGATGTTGATGAGCTTTTGCTCTTTTATAGAGCGCATGGTAAACCTTCGAAATGTCAAGTTTGAGAAACTAAAACAGTATTAAACACGAATTTAAATTCCAAACTACGAAAACTATATAATATTTGTTGCACTCGGAATATGTCGATATAACCGAGAGATGGACATATATATATATATTTCCTGACAAAGCTTGAATGAAAAAAATAAAAACTATGCCCATTTCTATGACTCATTGGCCGAGTAACATATTTACACATTTACGACTCACATGCGGTCCATGTGCAATACTTTTTGGCATTATCAGGCTGAGCAGCACAATTTTTTATGAACCTTTAAATAAGTTACCCTCCACATATGATCCACATGCCATTAACACCACACATACCCGACCAGACGACTAATCGAACTAGATAACACCCTTAACAACATTTTTTTTATCAGCAAAAGGTCAGTTACTAACCTTGGCCAATTGTGGGCAACATTCAGTTCACATGGAACTCACGCCACATTCCAATCAAATGCGTCTGCAGCCATTGAATGAGTTAAAACCCAATTATCTATATGTTTCACATAGGTGTTAATTAGGCTTTTGCGATCTCTTTAATTACAGAAATTGACAAGAAGTGCTCGGCGTTTGAATGCCCGGAAAAACCTGATTCGCCTCAGTGCCCCGAAGATAGTAGCACGGAATTTAAGCCGGTGTCCATCATCCAGCCCGATTTGCTGGAGCTATGCTGTGCCAAGAGCTATTGCAGCTGCAACAAGTGCCTAGAGAAGCCCAAATGTGAACTGGGTGAAGTGCTAATCGAGCTGAGCCAAGGCAATGGCAAGCCAGGCAGCTGCTGCACCGAATATAAGTGCGGCATGGAGCCGAAATGTGTGCGGGGAATGGGCATCACCTACTGGCGGGATGAGTGCACCAAATGCAACAGCTGCCACCCGCTGTGCCAGTCATTCTGCCAGTCGGACAGTGCACTGAGCAACTGTATCACTGATGATAAACAGATCGTGATGAACGGGGAGCAATGGTTACAGGGAGATGGCTGCGAGCACTGCACCTGCAAGAATGGCATTATTGAGTGCGAAACGTACTCCTGCAAACAGCCGGAATGCGAACAGTACATAAAAGTGCCTGGCGTGTGCTGTCCCGTTTGTCTAAACACGGAAAGTGTTGCCACCGAAGCGGCCATTGTGCCGAGCAGCTCAACAATCAAATCTACTGCTCAGATCTCAAGCGAATCCATCGAAACAGAGCCATTTAAGCCAGCAGAGGAACACGATATAAATAAACAGACGCCTTTCAATGTAAAGGGCATGACTACCGAGAAAACATTGGATAACGATCAAGTTTTCGCAGAGCTCTCAAGCACACCTAAATCGAGCAGCAGCAGCATTTCCAGCAGCACGCCCAGCAGCACCTCCAGCAGCGCCTCCAGCAGCACCTCCAGCAGCACCCCCAGCAGCACCGACAGCAGCACCCCCAGCAGCACCTCCAGCACCACCTCCAGCACCACCTCCAGCACCACCTCCAGCACTAGCTCCAGCACCACATCCAGCAGCACCTCCAGCAGCACCTCCAGCACCACATCCAGCAGCATCCCCAGCACCACCCCCAGCAGCACCTCCAACAACAGCCCCAGCAGCACCTCCAACAGCACCCCCAGCAGCATGCCCAGCAGCACCACAGACGAATTGGATAAATATTCCACAGAGCTCACAGAGCTACCCCAAGTTGGTGTAGACAGCAATGAAGGCGCGAATGAACACATCTCGGCATGGAATGATTTTTCAACGGAGCCATCTGTAATTGCTGAGTCCGCTTCCGAAACAAAAGATTGGCTTACAAATGACACAACCAATTCACAAGAGCTGGAAAGTATTGAGGAGACAACCGAAGCAACTGAGGTAGTGGAACCAGAGCGTAAAGATGACAGCCTGGAATATACAACACTATCAGACATAGACAGCACCGGATCGAGCAGCAGCAGCAGCGCTGGAGTCTCAACCACACAGCATCCAAGTTCGTTGGCCACATCGGCACCCAACGCGCTGACACCCGAATCGACCAGCTGGCATCACGGCTCAACCATCGATGATGCCGATTATCGTTTCGCACTTGAGAATCACAATGATGCACTATATTCATCAAATGAAAAATATGTTTGGATTATGAGTATCGGCGCCTTTGCGGTTTTCCTTGTTTTAGTCCTGTTCATATATTATTGTGTTAAAAAGTGCAAGGAACGTAAATCGCTATATTCTTCGGTCCCGAATTCAGATTCAAATCTAAGCGAGAATACAACTACCTCTGATCTGGTTCTACGCATTGATCAGCCCTTGCAGCACAACATAGAGAAACAGAAGCAGCTTAAAGAGACAGCAGAATAATCGATTTCACAAAAAATAAATACATAACTATAAGTGTACATATACATATACAATATATATATATATATATATATATATATATATATAACTGTATATGGTATATCGTATATATTGGAAAATTTCATCGATGACTCTCGCCTAAAGACAATGCTCGCGCAGAATCAGCGATTTTGCAATACTTTCATAAACTTTAAACAAAAACGAACTACACACAAAAATTATTATATTTATTTATTAATTTAGTTATGCATTGTGATAATATGGCAAATTATTGATATCATCCAGAGTAAAATCATCTAATTAAGTAAAACAATATAGTATTTAGTTAAGTTCATCCAGGGCGGTAGTCTGGCATAAATTTAACTTTCTAGAAAACTTCAACAAATTTATAAACAATTGTACTGCCCTGTTTGGGCTTAGCATTATTTTATAGAAGACTTAACATGTTTATTTATCAACTGTTGCCTGACAAATTATATTAACTATAAAGTGCGAGATCTGCACAAATTGGCCAGCTTAGAAGTAAGAATACACGCACACCCACAAAAACGCGCTAAATATTTGTTGAAAAAAAGAAGAGAAATTAAAGGAAATGCGCTGCACTGATTACACATTCCTTTTAAGCCCATTTTTGATTTCAATTACATACTTCAACAAAAAAAAAAAGAAAAAAAAACACAAAAACAAAACAAAAAAAATGATATACCAAAGGTCTTGTTAGTAGCGTTCTCTCGTTTGGATAATTGCAATATATAGATAACGAATAAAATATAACGAACTGAATAAAATGCGTCTGACTACAAACGGGGAATGTGGGTGACGGGTACTTACACCTAGGCGGGCGTTGGCACTGCCGTCAGCGCATCCAAATGTTGGACAATATTGCGCATTGTTTGTGCAGTGCTGGAATCGGGCAGCTCATTTAAAACCGATGCAGTGCTTCCAGATAAAACGCCTACACGTGGATCGATGGGCAAGGTGCCCAAATGCGGCACTTGAGCCAAACGCGCCAGCTCTGCGCCGCCATTCGAGGAGAATATGTTGGTGCACTCAGTGCAGTGCGGACAAACAAATCTATAAAATATAGAAAATATATTAGAAACTAAATCAATAGGACTTAATTGTCTTAAATAGTAGCCAGTCTGTTGAACTTTATGCTGTATTAATTGCACTAACAGAATACAATTAATCACACTTAAGGCTTTCATGCGCCTGCATAGCTATTGTCTTGGATCATGTTTGTTGTTTTGTTTTTACCAACCCGCTCATATTCTCCACAATGCCCAGCAGCTTGATGCCGGTCTTTTTGCAAAATGTGATCTCCTTGCGCACATCATCCAATGCGACGCCTTGCGGTGTTGTCACAATAATTGCACCATTGCAGGGCACCTCGCGCATGCACTCCATAACAGTAATGTGCTCATCCGAAGTGCCAGGCGGTGTATCAATGATTAAATAGTCCATATCCTCCCATTTGACATCGGTAAGAAACTGTCGTATCATCATGGTTTTCTTGGGTCCACGCCAAATGACCGGATCGTTGCGATTCTTGAGTAGAAACCCAATGGACATGACGGCCAGAGTTTTGCTCTCATCCGTATAAATGGGAACCCAGCCGTCCTCGCATTGATAAATATCGCTGCCTTCAAGGCCAAGCAAATACGGCACGCTGGGGCCACACAAATCAATATCCAGCAAGCCCACCTACCAATAAGAAGCATAAATTCTTTATGCACATGACTTGCAACTTGCATGAGTGTGCAACTTACCTTATGGCCCGTTGCGCGCAATGCTAATGCAAGCTGCGTGCTGACCGTTGATTTGCCCACGCCACCCTTGCCCGAGAGCACTACGATTACATTTTTAACTTTGTCCAGCATTATTAATCAGAATTAAATAAATTTGTTAATGCGACTTAAGCGGCAACCAACAAGTGGATCAGCTGTTGCACAGGGTTGTGCAGACGATTTTCCCGCGCATTAGTCACGAATCGCAAATGCATATCTGAAAACTGAAATATATACCAAATATATGAATATTGACTTTATAAATCTATTTTATGTGTTATAGTATGCATACATTCATTTATTTAGTTTTGTTATCGAATTAGATTTGCTTAGTTTTTGAGAGCAGCATACTTGGCTATGTTAAGCAAACACTCTGGCAACGCTGCAACATATGGCAACGCTGTCCCGTCACAACAAATCGAAGCAATTGTAGTTGCTGCCCGGCAAGTGTCAGATTGGCAGGTTCCTTTGCTCTCTCCGCTCTTCACGCGGCCGCGCAGCATGCTTATTAATTAACAACAGTGCAAACATTGATGCCGAAATCATAAGATAAAACATTTGTCAACTGAAGTAAACAACAGTTCTACGCAATAGGCGCTGCTCCCGGCTAGCAAAAAGCTACAAAATCGGCATCTTGGACAGCGGAGAATCTCATTAACCGTGGAACGAATGTTGCGCAACCCTTTGCTCTGCCCGCATGCTAACATAACAACATTATCAGCACAATCACGCCATCAACAAAGACGCAGACTTACACTGATAATTGTATTTCGTGCTGCACGGACATGAAGAAACGCTCAAATTCACGTGGCACACCGACCGACGGAGATGGGGAACAACAGGAGCGTGCCAATTCCGGTGGCGACCAGAGCACCACATCCACAAAGTACATATCTGGTGCGGCCAGTGCGCCGGCCACGCCAATCAAACGCAACGATAATGGTAAAAGGCGCAAAGAGGAAATCGCGCAGACTTTTGTCATTGTCAACGAGCGACCGGTGGATGACATTTCCTTGGATTTCTTCTACAAGCCGCACACCATCACCCTTCTGGCCGTCTCCGTGCTGGCGGTCATGTATTTCGCCTTTGTCAGGTAAGAGTGCAGCACTTGGAGATTAGTGCGCCAGTCGCGCACATTTATCGATCTTTCTATTTTGGGTTAAGCTGACCGCTAGGCATCCACATCAACATTAACTTGGCCAACTGACCGTCAAATAGAGCAATTGTTGCGTCTCGGCGACATGTGCCCGTCAACCTTGGTTGACTTTTTAAGCACTTTCGAAATTGAGAAAACGAAATTGTCATTGTTAGCATATAGGGATGGGCGCGTGAGCACGAGAATTCCAAGCACGATAATGCTACCAATGTTTCGTTGTCATTCTAAAATGAATTCAATCTAATTCAATGAAATCTCTAGTTTCGGTTCTACAGATGCTTTTCCAAGCAATTTTTTTCTACCAATTATTTATGTAAACAAGTAACAGTTCCATATATTGATGGGAGGCGCACGTTTCCCAATGTAAATAATATATTTCCAAATTGAATGTATTTCAAATTCAACCAATCAATAACAAATAATGTACAAATGACAACAATAGCAGAGAACAAAGTAGCAAGTACAGGAGAAAAAAGTCTTATTAATTTCCAATTTTTGTAAATTTCTACCACATGTGAGATATTTTGTCAAATTGTATAAGTTTGCCCCTTCTTATCGCTTACATTTCGTGCTATTCAAAATCACGTCGTGCCATCACGATCATCTCTAATTTAGAATAGAGCACAGATGAACACGTTAGAGATCGCGTTGCCAAATGTGTCGACAGGGTTATTGAAGAGCCTCCTCATGGTTCTGAAACAAATCTCGCTTTTATCAACAATACACAATCATTTCGATTTCATACAAAAAAGGTCACTTAACTCTGGGCACAGGCCGGTTCAAAGTCCAGCGCTGATTAGAGAAGCAAAAAATCGGAAAACATAACGAAAACTAAAAATTATTATATTGACTACATAATTTCATTACATTCCCAGGAACGAGGCTAACATAGATGATAATCTTTGGTCGGGACTGTTATGCATTGTTTTCTTCTTTCTGATTATTTCGGTAATCGCATTTCCAAATGGACCATTCACACGACCTCATCCTGCAGTGTGGCGCATCCTATTTGGCTGTTCCGTTCTGTATTTACTTATGCTGCAATTTCTCATGTTCCAAAACTATTCGACAATACGAAGTATATTTTATTGGCTGGACCCAAAGTTAAAGAACTTTCACATAGATATGGAGAAGGTACGTAGAATCATATCTAAAAAAATACATCAGCCTTAATAGATTAATTATCAATTTGTTTCGGCAGGAATACGGCGTCAATTGCTCGGACATAAGCTGGGAACGGGTTAAGGGTCATTTGGATGTATTTGCTTGGGGACACTTTCTGGGCTGGGCCTTCAAGGCCATACTCATTCGGCACATGGGCATTCTCTGGGCCATCTCGGTGATGTGGGAAATAACCGAGATCACATTTGCCCATCTGTTGCCCAACTTTATTGAATGCTGGTGGGATGCGCTCATCTTGGATGTTATCATTTGCAATGGCCTCGGCATTTGGGTGGGCCTCAAGATATGCCAAATACTCGAGATGCGCGAATACAAATGGGCCAGCATTAAGGATATATCAACAACCACTGGAAAAATCAAGCGTGCCATGCTGCAGTTTACACCAGAGAGCTGGTCAGCCATACGCTGGCTGGATCCCAAGTCCACGGCAATGCGATTTGCTGCTGTTATCCAGTTGGTCATATTCTGGCAGGTCACCGAACTGAACACGTTCTTCTTGAAGCACATTTTCGAGATGCCGCCCGATCATTTTATTGTTATTGGACGTTTAATATTCATAGGACTTTTTGTAGCGCCCTCGGTTAGGTACGTGACCTTAAATCACTGAACTATTTCTTTTTTCTATTCAATTATTTTTAATTTTAGGCAATATTATGTATACGTCACCGACACGCGCTGCAAACGTGTCGGAACCCAGTGTTGGGTTTACGGCGCTATTATGGTCTCCGAGGCCATTCTCTGCATTAAGAATGGCAAGGAGTTGTTTGAGCGCACGCAAGCCATCAACATTGTGCTCTGGCTGACCGTGCAGGTGCTAATATCGGTGTCATTCGTCTACGTAGCTGTCTGGTGGCAGGTAAGTGCAACCAAAAGGGCAACCCACTTTTCGAGCATAATGTAAATCAATATTTGTACTTTCAACAGCAACGTCAACTGAAAAAGGTTTCAACGATTCCAGCCCTGAGTAAAAAACAAGGAGACAGTGCGCAAAACTCCCCATCTAAAGGTATATCTATCACAGAATTCTAAACTAGCGGCAAAAACTATTTTTTTATAAACACTGCAAAACACTTTTGTTGTACGTTACGTTAATTTCTATTTTTCAATGGTTTTCTGCTCTTTGTGAAAGCTGCAACTACAACTCACTTCACTCTCATTTTGAACTTTCTTTTACTCTCTTTGGAATTGCATTCTACGTGTTAAGCACATGTGCCACGAAGTAAATCCATTGATGGGCCTAGCACAGCGCACTACGAAATTAAAATTAAAATAGTTTAACTACATTTAAATTCATTTGCTAAATTATTATTTCAAACATATTTGTTTTTGTTTTTCTAGGTAATTTGTCGCCGGCAAAAGAGAAGAAACTCAAATGAGGCCATTTTTAGCAAAACCAAAACTAACGAAAAAACTTAAATAAAAAGGCGATTCTATAAAATGTACATACAATTTATGCAAACTGTACTGATTAAATTAAATTTATATTGTGTATGTGTATGTATAATTGATATTAAACCAACGAAAATTTGTTAATAAGCAAACGTGAAGCAAAAGAAAAAACACCTAAGCTCTAAAACTAGATTAATACAATTTTTTAATTGTCCACGTAAGAAACTTAAGAGCTAAATAAGTAAATAATTATTAATACATATTACAATGTTTTCAAAGAATATTCATGAAACGTACTGTACAAAATACTATAGACTAAACCTCAAAGCATGCCGAGACTGTGTTTCTGACCGCATCTCGTGCGTAGGGTATATACGAGAGTGAATACCAGGTCATTGCCAGGGATTGTATGATTATGAATATAAGCGTGAGGCCGGCTTTTTTTAACTAAAATAAAAATAAAAAAACAAAAGACAACAATTTAAAAAATAAAGAATAAAGATGATTCAACAAACTAAACGAGAATAACAATATTATACCACAATAGCTGACACGAATGTCATAACAATGGAAACGATCACGATGCTGGTGGCGATCAGCCGAGTTTCGGCAAACATTTTCTTGATCTGCTTAATGGGACCCATGAGAAAACACGTGCTGCAACCAGATAGAGATATATTTATAATCAATTAGCCAGCACATGCGAAATTCAGCTGTCAACTCACCTGGCCATAGACACCAGATTGCCAATTGTGTAGAAAACGGCAAAGACGACAATGCCGCGATGCAGAAACAGGGCAATCGAGCCCAGAAAGGACAACACCATGCCCAATACGAAACATATGCAGAAGGCCTTGATACGGGTGCTCCAGCTTAGGGTTGACATGTCATTAATCTGCAATTCAAAAAAAAAATAACAAAAATAAACCAGTTGATAAAGCGTTGAGTCACAGATCAGTCGTGTGATCGGGGTGGGCGGCGGTTTGGCAAGACCATGTTTGCAGTGAGAGGGCCCAACGATTGAAGCATAATTGCAATTATTGAAAAATGTATATGCATTGTAATTTGTTAATAAATGGCATTTTAATTGATATGGTTTCACCTGTGTAATGATGCTGCTCTCTTCCTCCGGCGTGCGGTCCTCGCCACTTAAAACACGACGTAGCTTGTCCATTGCACCAGCTGTTTTGAATTATATGCTCTGTATAAATGCTGCTAATAATTTAAGCACTAAAACTAATGAAATTATGTTTTATTTAATTTATTTATCAGAAGAATACAAAAGGAAAAACAAGATCGGAATGTATGATAGAGTTGGTGCTTTATTCGATAGTATCGATATTTCGATAGCAACAGCTGTCCACATTTTCGAGCAACGAGTGGCCCACCAAGCAAACCGTCTGGCAACTCTGCCAGTCAGCTGTTGCCATGCTTTGCTCTTGGGTGCGTAACATTAGTAAAATTCAGAAAACAACACAAATAAAAACAAAATGCTATCAAATAAGTGAACAATTAAGATATTTGCGAACACCCAATAGGGTGCATAGTGAAGTTATCGTGCCAGCCACAGAAAAAGTAACACGACATGAAAAGTCGACAGAAAATCGACTCACCGAACAAAACCAAAGCCAACGGGATGTTGCTTTCGACTTTGGCAGCCGGGAGGCACACGTGCCCACATTTAATCTGGCTGCCCATGTGAACAGCTCCAACACCTTGCAACAGCTGCTAAGCCTGGGCGTTGATCTGCATAGCATTGAGCGGCGCAAGGGTCTGGGCCAGTTTGTGCTGCGGCTGGACTTCGAGCAAAATGTAAAGCCTTACTTAACATTCTTGGCGGATAACGGGGTATCACCAGATGACTTTGGCCAAATGATTACGAAGAATCCACTGTTATTTAAGGAAGATCTGGATGACCTACAAACACGTGTGGCGTACCTCAAAAGTAAACGTTTTTCTAACGAGGCACTGCAGCGCATCTTCACAAAAAATCCATACTGGTTAATGTTCTCGACGAGACGCGTTGATCGGCGTTTGGGATACTTTCAAAAAGAACTTCACCTGAGCGGACATGATCTGCGCCTGCTGGCCACCAAGGAACCCCGTCTGATAACTTATAAAATGGAACATTTACGTAAATCCGTCTTTACACTACGCGAGGAAATGGGTTTCAGTGCCAAAGAGCTGCAATCGCTAGTCGTGCGCAAGCCGCGCCTGATGATGATTCGTAAGCCAAATATGAGCTTATATTGTTTTCTAATTAACTAACTTTACGCCGTTTTCAGCACCGGATGAACTCGTCGAACGTTTTAGCTATGTGCACAATGATATGGGACTAAGCCATGCACAGATTATTCAGTGTCCGGAGCTGCTCGCCTCCCGCGAGTTTCGTTTGCGTGAAAGACACGAATTTCTTAAGCTATTGGGACGCGCACAATACGATTGCCAAAAAGATTTGTATATTTCACCCAGCGAAATTGTGCAAGGCAACAATTTCTATTTTGTAAGAAATGTGGCGAAAAGTGATTTGCAGACGTTTGATTTGTTTTTGAAAACACGTTAATAAAAGTTTATCTGCGCGCAACACCAATATCAGGGATGCACTCTTTTTTCTGTCTGGCAACGCCGTGTTTGCGTTAAGTTCGGTATTCTTCCTCTTCCTCGCTTCATTTATGTTTTCGTCTTGTCGCATTTTTTGTTGTGCTTGTGGGCAGTCATCTTCGTGTTTTTCAACGAACCGTTTGTGTTTTCGCTGCATCCCGCAGCTTTAGCTGAACTACGCATTAGGTTTTTTGCTGCGTGCGTAAAAGAAAAATTGTGTATTATACTTGCACTAAAAGAAAGCGCATATTATTAATTAAACCTTCAAACATAGAAAAAGCAGCAGCTGTTACATTTAGCTAAAAGCACAAACAGTGCAGACGGAACAGGAACTGTAAAAAGTAAAACGCATATTCTCACGCATACACTTACACGACACAGACACATACGCAGACATACACGTAAATACATATGTGCAATACAAGGGCCGCTGTGGCAAAAAGTTTAGTTTAATCTGCATAAATTTATTTGTACGCCGCAATAACAACAAACGAGTTATCTTTAGACGACGTGTTTAGTACAAAAAACAAACTAACAAAAGAATTTAAACTGCTGTACGAACGTAGCGTACAATAACATACACAGAGAAAAACAAAATGTCTACGACACCAAAATCGACAGAAGATTTGCTGGGTGGTAAGTTTGCGATCACACATACACAAGTACAAGCGCACACACCCATACACACATAGAAGTTGTATCGATGTTTGTGTGTAGGTATTTGTCAATAATAATAACAATGCAGTGCTGTTGGTATGACGCGTTGTTGTTATTATTGTTTGTGTATAGTTAAAAATAGATGTTGCTTGATTTGATTTGTTTGTGCCTGTATGTATTTTGTGCGAGTGTGTGCGTGTACATATTATCGGTGTAACTGTAACCACATCTCCATTGCACTTGCCCATATACAGTTTCAAGGCTCCACTTTGTTATTGCCAGTCTTGTTTTGTTTTGCTTACGTATATATGTATGTGTGTTTACGTTTATACGTATTTCTTTCTTGCGCAGCAGCCGTTCATCAGGCGATGACAACAACAAAGACTCTCAACTTCGCCGCAGAGAAACAGAAAGCAGACAAAGGAGACTAACGAAAGAGTTGGGATTAGCGCCCCATTCATACGCGCCTCGCGTTCTTTTATTTACAGTTGCACTTTATATATTTATCTTATTTCGCCTAATTGACGTCACGCGGCTCTTTGGCTATATGTGAGAATGAGTGTGTATGCAAAATTTCGCTTAAAAGCGCTTGTAGGAGGGCATTTGCCTTTTGTCACTTGTTGTTTGTGTTCTTGTATTTTCACATAGTCCAGAAATTGCGACTTTAGCCTAGCCGCAATTTGTGTGCGACGCTTGGAGCTCATTATCAAAAACGTAAAATTGTATTACATATATAGCTTATATACACACACATATATGTATATGTGATAAATGCAAGCGAATCTGAGCGCCAATACCTATACGGAGTCAACAAAAGGCGGTTCATTGGGCTGTACGCTTGACAGCCTCGGATCAGGGTTTAACAGCTGCGCATGATGCACACACACATACACATTTAAAGGGAAAAAGAGATAGATAGAGACAGCAAGAGAGTCGAGAGTCGCGCACTTTGCCTACGTGCTGTGAGTCAGCAAGCCATGTTTTGCTTTGCTACCCTTATTGCACCTATTTGTTTTCGCTGGTTTTACCATTTCCCAGTGGAACCTGTTTATGGGTCAGCTTTGTTATTGTTTCGATTTTGATTTACCTGTGCAAGACCCCGACAGCTACCTGTTAATTTTTGAGTTTGCTTTTTTGTTTGCAATTTGTGAAAGTTTCTCAGCAAAATGTTCAGTATAGTTTTGCTTGTCCATATATCAACATGATTGGTCTGCCACGTGAGTGTAAACATTTTAGCCCGTGGCGTAATTAATTGACAACCATAGAACAGTTATTGTCGATTATCAGCAGCTGCTGTCACAGTCTCATGTAGTTTGCACGCTCTTCAATTGCAATCTTCCACGATCGTCGCCTGTTTTAGTTGAAAATGAAATTTTGTTGATAGCGCTAGCAGACACAACAAAACATGCATGTGTAATATACTAAAACGGAAATTGTTTTTTTTTTTTGTTTACCTTATCAACGGGGGCGCACGCTCGCACACACACATATAAATATACATACATATCATAGTCAAACAAACAACCACAATGGGGGCGGCTTTTCGGTTATTCTCCACACTCAACTGTTGAAATATTGGACAGTGCTGCCAGACGCCAGCTAAAAACGAGCCAAAACAAACAGTTTAAGCTGGGGCAGCTTCTGCTACCACGCTGGCGCAGTGCTGCCAAGCTTGAAGTAAAAAGCCAAAACAAGCCGTTACCAGTGCTGCCAAGTATTTGTGAGCAAACAAAAACTGCGCTAAGAAAAAAAACAATAAAAATTAAAAGCCAATGCGTATTTATTGTTAATTACAAAAACATAGAAAACCTGTTCTGCGGCATTCTGCCAATTCTATGAATGTGCAACTGCTTAAAATAATGGTCGCTGTTAATTACAGCGGCACGGCTGTTAATGATTAAAATTAAAATAACGTTAAATCCGCCAGTTAAAAGCTAAACTCATGCATGTGAATACAATGTTTAATTTGTGTGCTTAGCATTGGCTCTTTTAAACTTAACTAATATCATCCATTCCCTTGTTGTACCTTACAGAATCTTGGATTGAACTGAGCACAACAGCTGCCATGGCTGGCATTAAGAGTCCCGACAGAATTACACCGCTGCCATTCAGTAATGGCGAGGAATATTTGCGTTTGTTGCGCGAGGCGCAACGCGAATCAAATCAGTCCAGTCGTGTCGTGTCCTTGGCCAGTTCGCGCCGTGATACGCCGCGAGACAGCCCCAAGAGTCCGCCAAACAGTCCACAATCGGAGCTGTGCCCGGATGATGAGCTGCGAAATGTGTACATCAATTATTGGACTAAGGTGAGTGCAGATAAATAAATGAAATGGCCTTGCCAGTGGGCACTTGAACTAATTATATATGCACAACCGAAACAGAATGGCGATAAACAAAATACCGATAATGGAGACTGGCTGCAGAACTGGAATCGCGGTGCCGATGAGCAGCCACCAAAGTGAGCAACTTTATTATATAAAGACATTATATACCATTTTATTGTATATACTTGTATTGTTTTTTCATTAATTCATTCGTTTGTGTTGATATGTTTGTTGCAGAGATTGGAAATTTGAGCGCTCCAACGATGATGAGGAGGAGAAGAAGAAGAGCTCGGGTTATTCCATACGCTTAAAGCGTCTGGGCGCCAACTCGTTGTTCTCCCGCGAAATTTTATACTCATTGCTGGTCACTAATGTCCTCTCGCTGCTGCTGGGCGCCGGCTTTGGGTAAAATATAATCATTTCATATTATCGCAAGCTTTTAAAATATTAAAACATCTCTTTTTTATTTATAGCTTGTGGCTTAGCAAGCGCGGCATACTCCTCACCCGTGTGGTCATTGACTGAAAGACACCATAAACAATAAAAACAATTTGTAATCAACAATATGCACATCAAACCATTAAATCGACAGGCGAAACGAAAAACAGAACAATGAAACGTTCCATATATTGAGGAAGCAGTGTCAATAGCCAGCCAAACGTATTCCAGCTCACACAACACGAAATAATTTTAAACCTATTCATCAAATACATAGGTACATAGTTACATATATAATAGCATACATAAGCATAACTATGTAGTAATTTCTAAGCAACAAGTTATAACGCCTAGGCAAGGGGTTCAACAGATTTTTCTATATACACAACAATTTTATACAGTTTTTTATAAGAAAAAACACCACCTTCATAAACTGAACTAAACTTAGGTTCGCACATGGAAAACAGCAAAATGAAACGCGATTGAAAATATCAAGATTATTTTCTGTGTTCAGTGTGCGTTCAAAGTTTAGACAACTATACAATCATCATTCGCCAAAAGAAAAAACATCAAAAACAATGCATTCTAAGAACTTTGACTTTACACACATATATATACGTATATATACACACATATATATATATATTCATCTAGACATATTGTAGCTGAATCATATAACAATCATAATTTTTGTTCGCATCAGACATGTTTTAATTTTCTAGCATATAAAAGTGAAAACTGAAAAGTTCGGTAGGCAGGCAGCTACCCCGAAAAAAAAGAAATACACATAAACTTACACAATAGTTTTAAGCTAAGAATGTAACCGTTTTTATATTAAAAATATTTTTCAATATGTATTTAAAAGCAAACCCTTAAAATGCATTTGTTGATTGAGTTAGAAGACGTTATGAAGAGAACTTAATGCCAATATATAGAATTGCTTTGTATGGCAAATGACTGCACAATTCGACATATGAATATCGAACTCCACTTTTTTCCTTTAAGCAAAATTCAATTTTAATGTCAACAAATGACTAATAAACAATTATTTGCCATTTTCGTCATATCTATACGACATTTTATTTGCGTACAAAGTATAATTTAAATGGTTATCGGTTGTATGATGAAATAATTACATTTTATTCATAATATAGATTAGAAATATTTTGAATTTGTAATTATTACTATTTTTGGATACGATATGCAAGTCATACACATCTGTAAAGGATATATGTATATATTACTTGATGCAAAGCTTCCCTTTGACTGATCTTTAAAAGGAAGCAGGAAATAAAAGTGCACTTCGATGGGGCAGCTTTATTAGTTGAGCGATCTGGCAGCACCATAAAAATTCAAAAACATACGTTAAATTGCCAGCTTTAGAAACTTTTTCTATAACTACAAATAAAAGTCAGTTTTTTAATTGTTTTTGCATAGCATTTAATTTGTATTAAGTAATAGTGACTAAATACTTAGGTGATTAACACAGTTTCGAAACTAATACATAGTAATATGGGTTAACGCTTTTAAATATATCTGATAACTGCTGTCGGGTATGCTCAATAACACAGTTGATTTAAAACAATATTTCAATAATTGTTTGTTCAATTTTCTTTTTGACAAATTAATGAAGCGATCGCCACGTGATCACCTTTGATTTCTTGCTATTCGACAGCCATTCCAATGTTGAATTCAGGCAAATTATTTGCCATAATTAAGTACAGCACATGAGAGCATATATAACTATGTTTTATATAATTGTATATATATATATGGTTATCTAAAGATCATATAACTACTTTTGAGCCTGTTTCGTAGACATCCAGAGAGAAAGTGAAAAAAGTGTTTTGACTAAGTTGATGTGCCACTAAATTGAGCCTAAGCCTGGGCTATTCCTTGCTAGCATCGGCTTCATTTTGTGCGGTGGGTGTGGGAGTGCTTTTGGATGCCAAGTCAGCCATATCCTCTGTGGCCACAGGCGGTGGCGTTGGTGTGCGCAATGCGCGCTCAAAATCGGCCACCAGCTCATCATCCTCGTGCCACTGCTGCAGTTCGTCCGGCTGCCAATTGTCCAGGGCCGCATCCACATCGTACTGCGGTGATTGCAGCGATTCGCCTGTCACATCCACCAGACGCGTACGCAATCTATTCGATATTTGCTCCAATTCCGTAAACTTGCGCTTTATGGCCTGGCCGAGCTGCAGATGGCGTAGCTCCAGCGATTGCTCAAACTGATCTATGGCACTGTCCACATTAGCAGAGGCGGCGCCAGGCTGCAGCGGCTGGACATGTACCTGCAGGCCGCCCGTGACACGTCCATTGAAGTCGACAATGTTGTGCCAGCCGCTGGGAAATCCGTCGCTGCTGCTCCGACTAAGATTCAAGGCAGCGAATCCGATAATGGCATCCTCAAGTGGTGTCGGCTCTGTGCTTGTGCCTGCGCTTAGTGCTGTTTTCTTCCAAACCTTCAGAATGAAGAGTTTCTACATGGGGATTGAAACGGAAACGTATTAGTGAGGCGCAGCCAACTTAACGGGTACGTAGTGCTGCCAGATCGATTGAACCGCAACGGAAATTTGAAATATTGAAATTCTCTACTCACATTGCTTAGATAATCGACGTCCACCTCCACTTGGAATTTGCTGTGCCATTGCGGAGACGTCGAATGCTCCACAATGGGCGTGGCATAGACCAAGCCCTCATGCGATTTGTACGTCTGCGAGTTGCAGCTCAATGCCTGAAAGGTCACATATGTGCTGGGCGGCTCGTTGGGCGGAAAACGCTTTGCCGCCGCTTGACGCTTGGCCTGCTTCTTGCCCGTCTTCCCGTAGCCCGGATTCAAGGGAAGCCCATCGGCGCCCATAATCTGCAAACTGAAGCTAAAATTTTTGGTCGCAGTGGGAGCAATGGCAACGGTCTTTGGCAAAGTCGCTGGAGCTGGTGTTCCAAGCGCATTCTGCAGCATGTCCAGCAGATCTGTGGTGCGTCGCAGCGGCTGCTGATTGTTCTCCGTATCAAAGCCGCGCAGCTGCTTCAATTGTGCTATCTGCGATTCGCTGCCGATGGCCAGCAGCACTTTCAGCTCACCCAACTGTGCCTGGGTCTCGGGGTGCACAATTGGCGTCCAGCCATCAATGGAAATGACAGGCAGCTGGTAATTGGGAGAGGAAAAGTGCGTGAGTAGTTGTTTCAAGCCGTTTTTAGGGAAATTATTGAATGGTTTCATTTACTCATTTAATAAGTTGATTACGCTATCCATTTTTTAATTAGAAAATCTAACAAAACGTTTCTAGTCGGAATCGTCCGAATATGCAATACAAAGTTATAATTCCCAAACAGTTTTAGCCACAGGAAATTATTGAGAAATAGGATATAGTTAGACAACTGCATGCTTACCTTGCCCTTGCAGAGATGATTGGTAATGGTTGCATCTCTGTAGGCAATATAGAATTGATGCAGTGGCAGATGCACCTGCCCACCCAGGGGTCTGATCTCCATGAGCAGCTGCTGACGCTCCACGCTATGCAGAAACTTCTCATCATTGATGATGGCGAACTGCTCCTGCAGCTGGAAAGCGCCATGTGGATTCATTTGGACGCTGAGATGATCTGACTGCCAGAAGGGCTGCAGCACCAGCTCCTTGCAGCCGCTGGCATCGTCTGCTGACAATTGTCGCGTCTCGCCGGCAAAAATGTAGCCGCGCAGCAGACGCACTTTGGTCGTCTCGGCCATGAAATTGACTATTTCCAGGGTAGCTTTGTTATTGTTGTTAGCGGCTGGCGTCGGTGCTGAAACACCCTTTGAGTCACTGTTCTCACTGATATTATTGTTGTTGGCTGTAGACAGAAAGAGAGGGAGAGATCAACAACAAGATTTCGCAGTAGATCGTATACTAGACTAGTTGCACCTTGAACTCCTGCCATGTGCTAAAAAAAATCGTATATATAAACTGATTCAGCACTGCTGGAACACATCGTTATCGCGTTCAACGTGGACCATTCAAATGGCTGACGGCATCGCTGTCGATGTCTATCAACGCAACAACGATGTGGAACCGGGGGATCCATGTGCTCCTCGCGTGTGCCAAAACACAAAGAATTGAACTGAATGTGATAGAGTGCATTGGATTCGGGATCGGGAAAGCACAGCGGAATGAAAGCTATGAACGAGTAATCGATAAGGTTAAGATTCAAGTGACAAAAGTAACCCCTATTTAACGAAAACCAACCCCATTTCTTTGCCCTTATTTTCTGAATAGAACCCATCCAGTAATTACTCCGAGCTCACTTCGATTCTCTTAGTATGTTAACCATTGTCAAATCATAGATCACGATCGCTCTTTATAACAGTTATATGTTATATATAACAGTTATGGGTAAATTGCGCAGCTATCTAACAGTTTTCTGTTATGTTAAGCACACAGCGCCATCTACATAACTTTGGCGATTAGCTGTTCCACGAATTCATTACCTTTCATCCCACTGTGCCGCAACTTAAAATGTATTGTTATAAATAAACCAACAATAATATGAATATAAATAATTTCTATAGCTGTGGCAAATGGGGGAAATGACATGTTGAGGAATTAACATAAAAAGACGAGATATAATAGTTTTGTTTTGGTCTTTTGCAAATAAAATGAAAAATTTTATTGATTTTAACATGATGGGCAGCACTTTTATAACGGCAGCCAATAGATCAAAGAGCCGCAATAGCAGAAGGGCCATCATAATTGTGACGTCAGAGTGCAAATAGTTGTCGTAGTTGTTGTTGTGGTCGCTGTGGTTGTGTAGTTGTTGTAGTTGGTGTTGTTGTTGCTTTTGTTGGTTGCACCCACGCGATTTTAGTCATATATATTCACCTGCGGCTGCTGCGCTGTGGTTGTTGTTATGCTTGTTGCTGTTGTTGTTGCTTTCAACTGGCGCCTCCCCATTGGCCAATGTCTTGAACAGCATCAACTGCTGATCGGCTCGCAAACTGATCTTGAGATACAAACTAGCTAAATGAAGATCGCGTCGCTGTATGGCAATACATTTGCACTGCTCCAGCAGTGATGCCTGATAGAGCTCGACCAGGGGCAGACGTCCCATGCCCAGCATCTCGTTGAGACAGGTGCCCGGTTCGCGCCACCAAATTGTAAAATGAATGCTGCCCATTTCCTTATCATTGTCCCCTGACGGCAACTGCACCTGACGCTGCTGTGTCTGACCGAAGCGTGTGCATTGGGTCAGACTTTGGAATTTCTCTGATTCGAATTGCATAATATGAAACATGGGACCGCGCGGCACTGAGCTAATCAGTTCATCGGACAGCTGGCACTCGACGGTGAAAATCGGTCGCACTTCGCTCTGGAGCAGCTCCATGCGCTTGGTGCCCTCCGGCTGGAGCGTCAATGCCTCCAGATGCAGCTGCACAGCGTTGACTTGCTTGAACAGTTCCGGTGTGGCCTGCTCTTGTGGTCCAGTGCCAGCTGGAAGCTCCTGTTCCGGCAGTTCCTGCTCCGGCCACAGTTGCTCCACTTTGTTAAGATGTTGCTGCTTCTTTAGCTGCTCCATTGTTGGCTCAGCGGCGGTAGCGAACAGCGCTACCAGATCGGCATCCAATTTCTTCATGGCCTCCATTAGCTCGACTTTAGCTGGCGCAGCAACTGCTGATGCGACTGACTTGACTGTACCTGAAATGTTCAATATATTCGATTATTAGCTACAAATGGGTCGCTAGCGTGGAAGAAGATTCCAGAAGCATTACAATTTCTTTAATTTAGGAGGGGAGCGAACCCGTGTCCGATCGCCGCAACGTGGATTTATAAAATGACAGCACAAACTGAGTACCTGCTGATATGATGCCGCCGTCGCCGCCGCCGGCAACAGTCGGCGTTAATCGCAGTTTATGCTTTGCTTGTACATTTCCGCACACACGCTTGTGCTCTCTTTAAAAGCGCTCTCCCGCTCTCACGCGTAAGTGCAAGGGAAAGCTCACCGATGTTGTTATACTCTCAACTGAAACTTGAGTTGGACTTATCATTTATTTACTTACATAACTACTCTTCTATGCAATTATTCATTTAGTTATTTGAAATATATCAACAAATTTCCATTAGCCGAAATTTAATTTTGTATTTTCTAGTATTTTATGCAAATGAATTTTTATGTTCGTTCAAAAACCAACTAGATCCCCTTAGGCAACATTTTCAATAGTTTTCTGAATATCATTTTAAAAATTAAGTATAGAAATTCAAACATAGATTCCAACTGCTCAAACCTCTCACTGCAACCTATATACACTTTTCTAAAAGAAGAGTACAGACATATATCAAGTTTGGCAACCCTCATTGAATCCAATGCTGAAGAATTTCGCATATTTGGCTTGACATTGAAAAAGTTCAAAGACAAATGGAAAATTTTACGTACATTATGTATGTATATAATAAGTTGTAAGTTTTCGACCGCCGCATTTCTAATGAGAATTGAAAACGTAATAATAAAAAACATGAATAATATTGGCGACATTTTTCCCAATTTTTTATTATTATTTTTGGCATAGCAACGCATCGAGATAAGAGTTTCTAGGTTCAATGACATAACACTGTGCAGATTCTAGACGTAATCAGTTAATAGCCAGTCGTTTCGTAGCCCCTCAACTGCGCCTGATTAAAACCCATACAAATTCGCATAGAATTTGGCGTCAAAGGGCAATTGAGAAATGAAAGCTAAAATGCTAGCCACGGGAGAAGGAAAATGGTTTATCAAGGCCTAGGCCTATTGATTACAGCTTGTGCATGACAATGTATGTGCGTATACACACATATATGTATATGTATGACCATGGGATTAACAATGCGACATAGTGTTTTTTATCAGTGTAGGCAAACAACTGTTTTTTTATCAGACAGGGATATAGCACTTTTGAAAACATATCCTCATTGTATTTGCATTTGGAAATCCAACACCCAGCTTGAAATCGAAACCAAATTACATTAATATGCGTGTATGCAATATCAAAACATTCTTAATCCATTCGCTTATGGTGCTGGGCTTTTCCGTCATTGGCCTTCAAAGCCTGACACAGAGTATTTGTATTCTCTTTTATCAAAGAGAGAAACACAGCCGGCAAGCTAGCGAAGACTGACACAACAGAAACAAGCGTGGAATAGAGCATAAAAGCATACAGTGAGATAAAGTTTCGTTGTGTGCGTGTCACAGCTTTTGCTTTTGCACAGGAGCGAATTTGGCACTCATTGATTTGGGTTCGCTTTTGCTATATCTTGAAAATACTCATGTTTATTTTACAATTTTGAAGTTTTATAAATAATAGAGAAAGGAAAGTTTATTTGTTCCAGTACATCCTGGCAGATGGCATTCACCTATGCAGCGGCCTTTCCAACGGCCTAACCCTTTAGCACTAACTGCGCTACTGTTTATCGGTTAAGCAATATTTATACATACGTCGCCTCTCAGTCTCTTTTCGTTAAGTAAATGGTTGTGTATGTGTATTTGTGAGAGAGCCTGCACGTGTTTTCTATATCACGCTATTTCTGGGATTTGTTTTTCCGTTTTCACTTCTTTATTCGTATTCTTGGGATTTCTTTGGTTGACGCTCCGCAATGGAAAGTTTTGCGGCCGTTTAGTTGGCGAGAAATTGTCTGAAAACTAACAGACGCTGCAAACCAAATGTTAAGCTATTTCAAGCACTGCAATTGTTGTTAATAAATTCAATTTGGCATTTAATTTAATTGCCAAGGCGAAGGCTAAACAAACAAACCATCGCGTCGCCTCTTACGTAAGTATCAACAAACTGTTAAAAGCTAAATTTTTATAGCCACATGATATATATGATATGATATATGTATTTATATTTGAACCTATGCAAAAATATATATAAATAAATAACATGAAAATGCCGCACTAAACCAAAATAAACAGAATGTGTGCGTCGACAGAGACGAAGCGACGACAACGAACTCAGCAGCGTCATTACGGTAATAATCATTTAGTATATATGTATGTAGGTGAGAGAAAGAGAGAGCGAGAGGGAGCACGCACCCACTAGGGAACAAAAAGCTTTGATTGTAAGCGTACTCACCTGAAATGCGCTCACCCGGCTGCGTTTGAGAACAGTTGTTGATGGTCAACTGATGATCCTGTCGCAGCGCAGCTGGCAGCGACGTCGGCGGTGGCAGCGGCAGTGGCGGCGGCACTGTTGCAGTTCCCACGCGAACGGCTTTATTGGCGCTGGCTGCGGCAGCGGCAAATATCATTTTAAAGCGCAATTGAATCTCACCGACTTTCAGCTGCTGTTGCTGTTGCACTTTACCCGACGTGCCACTACTCTCGACGTGACGATATAAAGCATAAATTTTGGTTTTATATACGAAATTGCAACCGTTGACGTTGTTTGCTGCGTATTTGCGCAGCAGCGGCGCCGGCAGCGGCAAACGTGCTGCTCCTGATGCTGCTGCTGTGGGCGGCGGCGACTGTTGATCGTGGGCGTGGTCCTTGACGTCGCTATTGGCGACAAGCTTAATAAGTGGACACTCGCGCAAACAGTCTAAGAATAGCGCGAGGCTTTGGCTGCGCACACAATAACGTAATTTATTATGATACTGATGACGCCGATGATAATTATGCTGCTGCTTCTTCTTCTTTAGTTGCTGACTTTGGCTGTGCCTTTTAATTTTATGCTTGTCCGCGCAGAGCTTTTTGATGCTGCTGCACGCGTCACAGCTGATGCTGACGCTTGCTGCTGTTCCCTTCTGCTCACCCCACCAGATGATTTCTGCTGTTACAGCACCAACACCCAACACCCCCGCACCGTGTTGGTACAATGACGAGGCTTTCGGTTTCCCAGGGCTTTCGTATAGGGACACTGACGTTTGCGCTTTGATCGATTTATCTGTTATGAAATTGATGCGGCTCGCTTCGATTTCACAGTATGACAATCTATGGTTCTTAGAAACGGTTACTTCTTTTGCATTGCAATATTTATTCACATTCGGTGGAAGTGTATATTCAGCTTTCATAATTGTCTACTTGCCATTTTTGTGTTAGCGCGCCGCATCACACACGAACAATAACCATCACACACACACACTTACACTAATATGCACACAACTACCGATTTGGAACTGAGCGCGTGCACTTTTTCACTTTGCCTAAAAGAAGTTGGCTCTTAAATCGAATTTTCAGCCGCTTGAGATGTGCGGATTTTCCGCGTCGCACAGCCTGCACAGCTTGCTTGTAAGGTTGAAGGAAAACTGCAAAAGCTTTTGCCGCTAGGAAATAAGAATTACCTCAAAAATGTTTGCAAGTGTTGCCTGCATCTGTCGAAATGTGGCTTTGTTTTGATTTTCTTTAGGGTTGCGCTGGATGTACGCGATCTGGCAGCACCATTCAAGTATTGCATAATGTTGCCGCAAAGCGGACAGTGTTGGTAGGCGTGCGAGCTTAAAGTTTTAAAAATAATATAAAATCGCGCAGACACGCAAAAATATTTAAAAGATTATATTTTGTAGATGTTTTAAACAAATTAGTTTTATTTCTTCGTTTAATTTGTAGACAATTTATTTAAATTGATAAACACACTAAGATTTTCCAATTCACAACGTTTGGGCTAACAAGCGCAGCTCTTCGCCCGCTTCAATAGTTTTTGGCGGCGACGCCTCCTCAAACTCGCCCAACTCTGCATCATAGTACAAGGCAGCGCGATATGGACGCAGCTCCCAAGGCACCTGATCCTCCATATTTGTCAGCTGCACACCCAAATCTTCCAGCGTCGGCACTCCGGGCAGCACCTTATCGGTGATGGCTTCCCGCTCAACGCGATCTAGATGCAGTCCACCAATGGGTGCACCGGGGCAAATCAAGTTGGTGAGTTTAACCTTCAATTTGAAAGTGGGGTCCCAGCGCATATCGTAACGCTGATAGCCCCAACGCTTCTGGTCCTTGCGCATTAGGCGATGGAACCAGTCGACCAGCTCGCTCAGCTGATAGCGCTTGGGACTGCAAATATAGATAATATGAATTAAAGAGTAAGCGTAGAATTATGTTAAGTGCGGACTGAGCTTACCCCACAGCCTGGTAGATGCGGCCAGAGGTGTCCGGATCCTTTGCGGCATTGACGATGGCCTGTGCCACATCAGAAACGAATACGGGCTGCTTAACGGTACGCTCACCGCTATGCCACAGTGGCATCGAGCGGAATTGACGACGCCAGATGTGTGCATAGTAACGCAAGAAGCGATCCTCAGATCCATAGATATCGGCTGGACGTATTATCGTGGCATTGGGGAAAGCATCACGCACCATCAACTCGCCCTCATACTTGCTCTTGAGCCACTGGCTGCCGCCCGAGATGTAATGCGCCTTGGGATTAGCCTCGGCGTTTAACGCGGATAGATGTATAAAACGCTCCACGCCGGCATCACGGCAAATGCTACAAACACAAAACAAACAAAAATTAATTGAGTCCGGATATTATTGAGCTGCTCACCTGGCCAGACGCGCTGCGCCATTTACATTGACATCCTTGAACTTAAAGTTCTTAGTCTCATAGTCACGTCCCACCAAATTGATGACCACATTTGAGTGCTTGACGGCCTCCCGTATGGAGCGTGGATCTTCAAGATGATAGAAATGGAACAGCACCTGACCCAAATCACCGCAAACCTTCAGCCGGTTCGCATCGGAATCATCACCGCGATAGGGCAGAATCATTTGCGTGCCCGACTTGCCCAGCTTATTGCACACGTAGCGTCCCACAAAGCCGGTGGCACCGAACACGGTGGCGACGATGCCATTGAAGCTGCTGCGTCCGCCTGTGCCGCGCTTCATGGCAGCCAGATTTGTGGTCTTCAACGGACGTGGCGCATCAGCATCTGGTGGAGCGGCGGCGGCACTATAGCTGCGCAGGCACACCACACCCACGACACCGCTGCCGTGATGCTCTGCAAAATATAAATTAATATTAGGATCGGGAAAACTGCAACAGACATTACATAATTTTTGCGAGGCATTCAAATAATGGTTCGCTACGCTACTTACTCGCCAGCTGCATGTTCCTAGTTAGTACTATGGCAGCCATTCTGCAGTGGCGCGCTATATACCAACTAGCAAGAATTAATTTGCAATTATTAAACTTTTTCCACGCAGATTTCCAGTCTGCTGGTCGGAAGAATGAAAACACAGCCTTAGATGTCAGCAGCAGGCCAGTGTGACCAAAATTCTGACATCGAAATACCAAACTTCAAGTTGTAGACGGTAGACTAATCGATGACAGTAGTAGACAGTGCTGCCAGATTAGTTGTATAAGTTTAAAGAATTCAAATTTTGCGGTTACTACCGATCATGCATTTATTTATTTATTTAAAACGTTTAGCAGCCATGTTGTGCGACATTCGTTTGTTTGTATACAAGTTTTTATAATATTAGTTACCGAAATCGCTAAACTTTTGCTACTATGAGCACACGTCTGTTTTATCTAATGTGCGTGTTTATTACATGTTCCATGCCGAATCGCCTTCGGTATGCCTCTGAAAGAATTCTTAAAACATTTGTTGAAAACACCAGTCAGTTGCTTTTCTACTGTCGTCGCGACTCTCATATCGTGTGCTAAAGGAAAAACGTACAAGCCGAATAAAATTAAATATATACCGTGTTATTTACCTATGCACTCTTAGGTACATATAGTTGCTGAGTTCCGAAAACAAACAATGCGCTTATCGGCAGTGAATAGTCGATAAGAAGAACAATAAAGCAACGAGCTAAATATTTGAACTAAAATCTGACTACTTTAGCGGCCTAATAAATTCGCTCCTGGCAACAAGCGGTGCTGTGGATGAACTAAAATGTATGATAATAGTTTACACCACAGAGATTACAAGATTAGCATATGTTTACAGTTTATGCGGCCGTTTATATGAAAACTTCGTTTAACTGTGTTTAGGCATAAGCATGCTAACATTATGCTACACGTATAAACCCAAATCGCCGCAAAGACAACATACATAAATTTGCTAGGCAGAGACAACGACCAGCCACAACCTGAACGCGCGTGTCCGCTCATGCGCTGCCTCTCTGCCCCGCATTCTCTCTCTGTCCCTCTTTATGTTCGTGCAGTCCTCTTTTTGGCATTGTTCCACCCACTGATTAAGCCCGTCTACCTAACGCACGCACTCAACACCCTATACCCCCATATGTGCGCTTACTCTTTCTGTCGCTCTCTCATTCTCTCTCTCTCTCTTTCTTGCTTGTATGTGCTATGCTCTCACTTTCAATTCGCTTGCCTGCGTGATTTGTATTTATTTCGGTACATTTACTGCTTTCCATGCCATTATCATCATTGTTGTTGCGCCTGATCTGCGTTCGGGTTTGATGCCAGCGTTTCATTAGAGTTTGAGCCGCACAGCCGTCAACGTCGTCTGAGCGCATTCGGCAAATATTGCAATTAGCGGCCAACAGGTGTCGCCGCGTGTGTGTGAAAATTAACGCCCAAAAACAAATTTGAATTCCAAAATTACAAAAGAAAATAAACTAAAATAAAATAGATTGTGTTAACGGTGCAAAAAATTATAAATCTAACGCAAATTGTGAAGTGCTAAAAATAGATATTAAATATATATTTGTACGTATCAAATTTGTGATTTTTATACAAACATAATTTAGTATGTTCCACACGCGCGCTTCTATTTTTACGTACACCAATGTAGCTCAGGCATTTCAACTATATGTACAATTTGTTTATAATTTTGCCTGAAACGAACTTTTTACCTAAGGTCTATTAGCCGTTGATAAGAGCCCAAAGAGTCTGGGGGCTTGTGCCTTGCAGCCGGCTAACAAAAATATCCCATTTCCCAAAATAAAACTGAAGATTTATCTGCGTATCTGTGTTATCGACAAAGTCAAGTGATTCGTTAGCAAATATGAATGGAATCATTTAGCGAGTGATTATTTCGGGGCGCGCTTGGTACCAAAAATACGAAAATACCGAAATTTGCACAGTAAAAATATAAATTCTGCGTCATTTAAAGAGTTCCCGAAATTAACGTTAATTCGCGCCCATATTTGTCTAGACTATATTTTTGTATATGTATGAGTGTGTTAGAGTGTGTGTCTGTGTGTGTGTGAGGGCCTCAGCTGGGCTGCTGCGATTCAATGCAAATCATGAAACGGGCCTTGAAAAAATGGCCTCAAGTCAACATTTAACTGTTATTTGTTTATTGTTTATATTTAAATTGTCTAGAAGTACTTTAGGTTAATTGATAAACCTTATGCAATTTGTGTAGACCAATTTAGTTGCACTCGCGAAGTCTCATTAACTGTAATTTAATATCTATTTAGATAGGCAACTAATCAAATTACCTTATTATAACGGATTCCATTGAATTGTTCAATTTATCCATTATGACAATTGAATATTTTATTTCCCTTTTTTTCACTGGAGAAAGTGTTTACAGGAGTATATATATTCATTGATAAAGGCGCAGATCTCACGTCGCAAGAGTTAAATTAAAGAAATGTATTACAATGTTATCAGTTATGGAGAAATGCACGAAATGTGTTTTACGGCTTGACAGGTGCAACAAATACAGATAAAGAGAGGTATATATTATATATATAAAACTTGGAAACCAAAGCTTGCTATGCAAGCTGAAGTCGAATATGTATATCAATTTTAGAAACTACTTGGGTATGCTGAATATGATATACCCTATAAAGTTGACTACTTAGAACTTGTAGCTCACTTTAGGGCCTGGCTTAAGTTTTGATGATAAACTAGGCATTTATCCAGGTATTTGTAACAGTTTAAGGCTATTCGATATCAAGTAAATCTATATTTAAATTAAATACGATACATAACATTCTGTTTAAAACAAGTACCTCATTTTAGGGCCTATAAACTATGCTGTTTCCAGGCCTATCCCACAGCAATAGGCTATTCAAGCTATCAAGCTAATCTATATATAAATACAATACGATATATGCATGTATATAGAGAGAGAGAGAAATACAATGGAGTTACACGAAAAGAAATAGCTCTAGTCACTAATTCAGAGCCTAATTTGTTGTTGTTTTCTTGTTTTTTTTTACACCTATTTTAAGCTCTTCTCTTAGACTTTCCATATAGATATATGCTAGTAATTCGTTAGTCTGGTTGTGGGTAAGTCCACTTCCATAAATCTGTCTTCCAGAATTGCCACTTCAGCTGTCAATTAGATCAATAAAACGAGTCACTTCATCATTTCGTCAATTCGAGGCATTTTTAATGCACGGCTCAACGACATTTGTTTATTATATTTGTGCTCCTCTTCGATTTGGTTTTTTGTTGTTATTTTGTGTGTGTGTGTGTGTGTACTTGTTTTATTTTATCATTTGGTTTGTTTTCGTTAACTTTGTGTCGAAGCCAATGACTGCATACAAATTGGATTTTTGTATTGGCAAAAAACCGAATTCATAAAAACAAAAATAAAAATAAAAAATAAAAAAAATGTGAATTTTATTTGACAATTTTCAAAATCCTTCTACGTCGGTCCGTGGCCTGTTTGTTATATATATTATAACTACGTATACAGCACTTTAATCGAACAACCGAGGGGTAACCCCTTCGTCCGGGAATGTTATTTGTATTTTGTATTGTATTTTGACCAGTTTGGACACGTCGACAAGGTCGAGTCGTTCACGCATCTGGAATTTTAGATTGATAACATTAGTTTCATGGCACTTTTTTGTTTTTTTTTTTTATATTTTTCTTTAATTCTATTAACATTTGTTTACACTCGTGTTATATGCAATATTTTGCTTGCAATTAAGTTTTTTAACTTGCCCTCTAGTATATCCCAGTGGGGTTGTATGTGCCTAAGCATTGGCTAATATATCTTTGTATATAACTAATAATCTTTCTGTTTCTAGTCTCAGCTTTGGATTAAGTGGCTTCTTAACCGAAGGTCTTACTAGGCAGCTCTATTTAAAGAACTAAGATTTATCGTGTTACTATATATATAAAGATAATGTTATAAACGACTTTGTAAACCTCCAAAAAGTAGTTCTATCTCTAGCTGCGGTTCGTGGTTTTGGTTTACTTAATCTATAAGCCCAAGTTATGGTTCAAAATTTATTTTCAGAAATGCTAATAAAACGAAACAATTTCGTCTGGGAAGTTCGGGCTCGAACAGTTTGGGTTCCTAAATATAACAGAGATGCTCATCACACCCAAGAAATCCGTATAGATTTCACATAAACAGAGTCCAATTACAAGATATCGAAATAGTTCTATGTCAATCTACTTAAATTCCAATCACTCCATTATACATAGAACCTTAACAGGTGTCGTCCGTCTGCTACTAGTTTTACGTCCATGTTTCACTTTTGTTATCGCAAACGAGCCCAATTGGAGCACTTTACCGATACAGTAGAGCAGCAGACCCCGGCCTTACCCACAACCACCCACTCGGCTCGGATTGTGCTTTATTCAATGAGAATGAAATCTAATTGAGGAAATGAACGTTTAACAGCCACGGATCACGAGCACGGGCATGGGCAGTACACAAGTCAGCCAGTGTTTGGGTACCACAACTTTTTGATCTAACTATAGTTGTTTTTTTTAGCTATTTTTTTTTTTGGCTGTGTGAAATGTGGGTCTATGGCAGCCCGAGGCATTAGTTAACGCTTTGTAATCGATTTGTGGAATGGAAAAAACAATAGATTGGCAATGCCCAGATTGTACATTTTGATCTAAACAATTTGTTGTACACCCACACGAAGCGTTTAAAATGCAATCAGCTGCTTGGCCGTGACAGTTGAATAAGGTTGGGTTGTTATATATAGGGATTACGAGGCAACCAGCTGTGCAGTTGCTCAGAATAACAAATAGATGCAAGACAGATAGTTCCTAATGGGGTAGGACTGAAGGTGTGTGGGCCTTAGCTAAGATATGGATCTATTGCAAGATTAACTCGTCTTGATATTTGGCTTAGAATGTGCTGTGAATTGTAAGATTTCAGCAGTATTCCGCAGATCTTTCTCCTTCGTATTAATCTAGTATGTCCGACTTTTGTTTCTAATCTAATTTATTAGCATAAGACAAAATTCTAAAGAAAATTCTAAGGAAAATTAAATATTTTGATGATACAATTATGTTTTTATTATCTTTAAAGAAAACTTGATATAAAGCTTCTACCTAGGCTTATTGTGTCAAAAGGACTAAAGGCTTAAAGATAGCTCGAAGAAACGAATATATCTCAACGGACTTAAACAGGGCCAGACATGTGTAATTAAGCCTTCGATAAATTTGATATGATAACGAATTCGGCTCATTATTTGTACTTTAAATCGCGCTAAACTATTTGGAATGCCTCATAAATATGTAGGCCCTAAAATGTCTAAACGATCACTTCATGGTTTATCCGATCAATTAAAATCGTATGTGACTGCTGTAATTACGGCCATCTGTAGAAGGGCTAACCTTGGTTTACACTTAAACGGGTCCAATTGTCACGTAATGTTACGTCAATGTCAAGCCTGACAATGGGTCGGTTATTGGGTGATTGGGTTCGTTTTTCATCTTCATTTGCATGCTAGGCAGGCGAAAAGGCCAGCCCAGCCATTGAGCGAACAGCTGGGGCGTTACCTGTACCCACCTGCCCAAATCTGGACCCTAGGCTTATGATTAACATATGCACATGCACGCCATACGGGCCACCACACACACACACACACTCACCCTTACCTATTGAAATATATATATAATAAAACTCAGTTCAATAGACGTTTAAACTTGACACCGTTTTGGCCTTATCGAGTTGGCCAATTAATCTAAGCAATTGAGTATTGGGTATAATGGCTGGAATTTTATTGATGTGGAAAAAAACAGACAGAATCTTGAAGGAGCAGAAAGCTCTTCTACACACTTTTGCATCTAAATGATAAAGTCATTAACCCCCTTAATAATTTTGCTCTGCTCTCAGAATTTCTTAAGTGCAGCCTAAAACGGCCTTTCTATGCGATTTTCATTGCATTTTGAATTTTAATCATATTTTCCACTGCTCTCTAACTTTCTTATTCGCGGTCTCTCTTGCACTCTCTTTATCGCTCAATCTTAAACCGCCTTTCTATGCGATTTTCATACCGAACTTTTAGTGAATATTAAAAGGTTTCCTTGACACTTGTTTAAATTATTATCCAAATTATAATAATATCTTATGCAGTCGCTACATTGCTAATTACCAACACTTTTGTATCTGTTGTGGAGTAACTGCAAATTGCAATAGTCAATAAATTGATCTAGTTCCATGTGGCTCAAAGTTCGTTGACAGTTTTTGATTTACGCGATTTACAACCTCGTCACTTTTTTCCGTACTGCTCCCCTGTTGATACAACTAACTAACATTATCTCTCTCCAATCTCCGATCTCCGTTGCAGCTCTCAGACCCAGATTTAGAAACCAGCAAGCATGCCTATCAAAGAGGTCTTACAGCGCTGTCAGCCCATACCGCTCTACGTGGTACTGATCCTATCCGTGTGCTACTTTGTGCTCCAACTGGTCCTCAGCCATTTGACGCATGCATTGACACTCCTCATGGCTTCCTATCATATGTTGTGCAATATCTTGGCACTGGCCGGTTGCATTGTAACTATTAAGGTAAGTGGATCAACATTTCTTTTTCTTTTTTTTTTTTTTTGCCTTCCTCTTTGGGGAAGCGAACAAGTTTTGCAGCCGCACTGATAAGCAAATCGGAATTTGAACACATAAAAAATATAATAATTTAAAAAAAAAAAAAAAAACAGAGAAACCTGAGCAGTGCATTGAACTGCGCATTTTAATGAAAACAGGTTTCATATTTGACTTGGTTTCAAATATTGTTATTATTATTGATTTATGTTTTTTGATAAATATCTCGAATTGGTGTGCCTGCAGCGACAGGATATCATGCTACATATTGTTGCAATCCGCCAAGTTATGATTAGATTAGATTATAAATATTATCTGTCTGTGCTTTGGTCAGGTTTGTCTGGCCTGCGTGGGCGTTTACCACTATCAGTAAATTGTACATTAATTATGCCCCCTAGTACAAAGACAGATAGTTGCTGTTGTTAACAGCTTGTTTAGTAAACTGTGCTAAAATAGCTGGCAAAGTAATTAAGATGTGTTTGACAGGGATTATGATAAGCTATTATCTGATAGACATAAAATGCTACAACTGGTAAATAAATTGGATTTAACCCATTCTCGACACTTAGCTCTATATAGAGATAACTCTCAATACGGAAACCTTTTATAATATGTACTTTCATGACAACTCCCTCCAAAATCCATTCTCTCTAGTTTACCTCTATCCATAACTCACAATACTGAAACTTTTTCAATTTCTAGCTGTCCCAGATCTGATTATATATATGTATATTTATGACAGTTCCAATTTGCCATGCATCTGATTTGCCCTCGAGGCTCGTGTATTTAACCAAATATCAAATACCTATGCAAATTTATGAATTAAATCAAACAGAAATATTTTGAATGAGTGCTAAACTTTGCAAATTCATGTGGTCTTCGTCTGTATTTTGACTATATTTGGGCTACGGGCAAGTGTGCCAAGCACGTTTCGCAACTAGAGAAAAAACCGAAATACCGCTAAAACAAAGGTACAAATTTTGAGCCTACACAAAACTTGTGGCCAAAAACCACGCAGCGAACCAGATATCGTAAGCCTTATAAGCCAAAAAATAAAAAAAAAAAAACTATTATAAAATAAACCGCCAAAAACAGTTGGCTCGCAAAGTGCGAGAAATGAGTGAAACGAGTAGCTTCAAGCTGTGGACTTATATAATTGCTAGACAGACAGGCAGACAGACAGACAGACAGACCTTTGGCTGAGTTAGGCGAAGCGTGAAAATAGTTGACAACAATTTGGTGGCATGGTAATTAAACAAGTGTCGTGCCTAATGAACTGATAGACAGTGCTTTAGGTCTTGTTTTTGGAAGATAATTTATCGAGCAAGTCATGGTGACAGCTTTCAATTTTATGGAGTAATTCCTTCTAAACCTGGAAGATCTCAGCACCATATACCAATATGATAATTCAGATAATTCTTAACTTTTCTATATAAATGGAGCTTTATTTAAAGTCCTCAGAACTCAGTAAGAATTTCACTTGAATAGCTTAAAGCTTCAACAAAGAGAACCTTGCGCATTAAAGCTTTTTATTTAGCTTAAACTCGTTTCGTAGTAAAGTTCCAAATTATCTCTAAACCATTTCTAGATAAATCATAGATAAGTATTCTTTATAGATATGGTTTTAATCCCAACTGGCATATTCGGAAAGCTAAAAGCTTTCAGAGTTGACCCTTTCTACAGCTTTAAGTTCTTTTCCCCAAAAAAATAAGTAAACCCTGTCTTATGCTCTTTTATTCTCCGTCAACAGCACAGCAAACGGAATGAGACGGAAACACCAACACCTAAAGCCCCGCCTATCATGGGTAATGGCACTACGGATGAAAAGATAGCCGTGGTGCTCACGCTGAGCGAGACTGAGGAGCAGCAGTTGGCCAAGCGTGAGTCGCGGGAGCAAAAGCTGCGCAATACCTTTGGCTGGGCACGCATCGATATACTCACCATGCTCATTGTGTTCATCATATTGGCCTCGCTGTCCTTCTCGCTTATTGTGGAGGCGCTGCAGACGCTGGTGCACATTGATCATCAGGATACGATGCACTTGCCCATTCAGGTTATGATGCTGGGCTGTGTGGGTCTTGTATTGAATGGCCTCACCTACTTGCTGATAGGTGGCTACACATTGCATCAGGGCAGCTTTCTGCACTTGACGCCAGGTGGCGACGTTGTGCTGGAGCGTTCCATCTCCAGTCATTCCGATTTGGCATTGAAGCCCATGCAGCGCACACTGAGCAAGTCGCGCAATGATCGTCAGCTGCGCCAGGATCTGGAGGCGGAGGTGGGCAACATTTACTTCACGACCAAGCGACAGGGCGCTGTGGAGATGCTGCGCGATGTGTCCAGCACGCTGTTTGTCATCGTCTGTGCGGCCATTGTCTATGTGGCCGAAGATGAGGAGCATACGGCCAAGTTTATTGATCCAGTTTTGTCCATATTCTCTTGTGTGCTATTGGTCTCACTGAGTTATCCATACAGTAAGTATAACATTTTTAGCTCTGGTGTAGAAATTGGGAAACTGTCATCCTTTAGTTTACATATAACAGTATAACAATTTTAGCACATATTGCTGTATAACATAATAGCATTTAACAGTTATCAATTTTTATAACAGCATCAAGGCTTAACAGTCGACGTATAACAGCAAAATGTTAACTTATCTTTTCTTTTTTATTGCAGTGAAAGAATCTTGCCTTATTCTGCTGCAAACGATACCCGGCTCCATTGACCTGGAGATCTTTGAGAAGACGCTGGTTAACAAATTTCCGGAGATTGTAAGCTATCACGATCTGCACATTTGGCAGCTGGCCGCGCACAGCTATGTGGCCACCATACACATCCAGTTCCAGAACCCCAAGCTCTATCTGAAGATTATCGAGCAAGTGCGTGCCTATTTTCATGAGCAGGGCATTACGGCGGTGACCATACAGCCCGAATTCTATCCAGCAACCAATAAGAATGCCTCCGCATCGTTGGAATGCCTGATGCAGTGTCAGGCAGCCGAGTGCATTGAGAAAGTTTGCTGCCGCGATTCACGCAGCGACTTGCGGGAGGTTAGCGGCAGTCCGGATGGTAGCAAAACAATCTCTAGCCCGTCCACGACCAAGTCCTGCGCAGAGCTGAGCACCGTTACTGTGGAAAAACCCAAGGAGTTGAGCGTATCGCAGCTTTTAAAGGGTCAACAAGAGGAACAGAAGGTGCAGGAGGAGGATTCGACGCAGTCGCCGTTGCCCTCGTCTCCATCGAGCATATCCCTGCCGGCTGAGGCGACAACCACGGACAACAAATGCTGTTGATCGTCCATTAGCTTTTAGTCATTGTATTAGTCCAGCGATTTTACGATTTTAGTTAGAGTTTAAGCTTATTTTAACGACTGCTACTGCAGCTATGCTATACGCTCAGGCTGATAACTAAAGATTTGCATTTGTTATCGAAGTCTTTAGAACCAAAGATCTGCATGTGCGGGTGTTAAGTTGGCCTCTATCATTCGATATATAGCATAATTTCAGTATTTGCCATATAATTTGACTAACTAACATTTTAACGTAAGACGCTTAACTAGTTTTAGCAAGTTAATAGTTAGCTTATAAGTCTTATTTGTATAATAAGATATAGTTAAGCAAATAAATGTTGCGTTTAGGTCGATTTATTATATACACATTTAAATTTAACATTTGCTAAATATTTATAAAAATAATATTTCTAGATTGGTTTAAGTGTTTTGAACGCATCTGCGTCAACAAGTTAGTCATTTTTACATATAAATTAATTGTATACACACAACACAATGGAACGAGGTCCACAAACTATATACACACATATAAACACGTTCCATATAATAATAGGTAAACAATTAACATTTCCATTGTATTATTTGCCACAGCAACGATACCGCATATCAGACAGGTCAGGATGATAAGGCTTTCCATAGTTGAGAGGGATTTCACGCTACTTTTGTTCCACCCAGCAGATACTCCAGTGTAAAGAGCCGTATAATCAGCGCTAAATTGTTTGTGGTCGCATAATCGATCACACCTTCGTTATCATCTGTTGTGTGCCATACACTGGGAAAGGGCATTGGAATTAGGTGAAGAATGGGCACGTTGCGTCGCAGAAACGGTATGTGATCGTCTTCCACCTGGCTGTTCCTTAAGGCTTGAGGCTGAAAGTAGCGTGAAGGATCCCGTCGCGCAACGCCGCTGTTCATATACCGCTCGAACAGATGCTGCTCCGACAGACGCGTCTCCAGATCAGCCATACGCATATACCACTGCTCCGTGTTGGAAAAGAAGCTATAGAAGGCGGGATCTGGTGCGCCCAGCAAATCAAGCAGCACCAGCATATCGATGCGATCCAATTTGCCCTCCTTCTGCCAGAGCTTTGCCAAGTGCCGGGCTCCATATATAGAATCCTTGGGGCCCCATTCTTCGAACGCCTCCTCGCCATCGAAAAACAGCAGCATAAGACTCAGCTTAGAGCTCTGCAGTGGCTTCAGCTGTTCCTGCAGCACCTTCGCCAGGTTCAAGAGCATGGCACAGGGCACAGCCGAGTCGGTGGCGCCCACAAATTCCTCACCACCCGGCATATATTTGCTATCATAGTGACAGGCCAGCACCAAGTAACGCTCGGCGTTCGGATTCAGTGTCGCAATAATGTTGGTAAAATGCAGGGCGCCCAAAATGGGAGCGTTATCGTGAAAACCGTTTAGCTCCACATGCCAGTCCAGATCGCGTAGACTCTGCACAATATACTGACGCACGATTCCGTGATTTGGCGTGCCCACAACTCTAGGTATAAGTATATTTTTAATTGCTTCACGCAGATGTTGTCTGTCCGACAGATTGCTATACTCCAAGAATTGAGCATCGGTCAGCTGGCTGGGATTGTACACGGTCTGAAACAGTTGAGAAACAAATAAAATAAATGCGACTATCAGGCACACAGCCAGGTGTTCGGATTGCCATTGTAGCTGCTACCTTGTTGCGGCCCACCAAATAATCTGATGATGATGTGGCTGTGGTTGACCTCGTGACCAGGGTGGCGATTAAAGCCGTATGCACGCATATGGGCCATAAATACTGTGGCACTCTTTGCAGCTGCAACATATTTACGACTGATACGTGTCTAACGCTGCGTTGTTTGTTTGTGTGTACAGGTGGTTGCAGACGCGGATTTGTTTGTGTCACTGTACTAGATGTGCGTGTGCATATGTTTTGTGTTATTTACAGTCAGTTGTGAAGTGGAGTCGTTCAAATTCATATTAATACTAATGCTTTAGCATTTTTCATAAATAACGTTAACTAAAAGTGCCCAAAAAACGGACGCAAACAAAAACAACATTGGCGTTGCCACATCGCGTTTGCCCAACTAACAGTTGAAGTAGCTATTCATATGAGCAATTGGCAAATTCACCTCGGCTGTTAACAGAACGTATCGTTCATCTCTAGCGGGAATCAGTCGTTTAATTTATCTACAATTTCTAAATGGAATAAACTGTTAGTCAATTTTGAATGTACTAAGGGCAACTAATTTAAATGGCCAAACCAGACTGCTATAAGTATCGTACGGCTTTTAATGTTTCCAATTGACAACTAGAACCGTTACTCACCACATCGCTCAGCTCGAACTTAACGCCTAAATTGTAAATATATTTGGTTTGTTTTGGAAGCAGTTTCTTAATAGCATTGATCCAACCATATTTGTGCACAATATTCTTGCTCCAGCCGTATAAACCACGCATTTCTCTTTAAATATTTATTTTTAATACACCAATTTTGTTACAAATCACTGACAGCAATTGAATGGACAGATCCAAAAAAAGACTTACAACGTGTAGAGCGTGTTTTGTTATCGAAAATTATGCAATTTAATGATTACACGCGACACACGAATACGATTATAGGTCATTTATCACACTCACACTCACCACAGAGTCGCAAATAAGAATGTTATTTTAGATAGTTGTAATTAGTTTACTTAACGCTAATGTTACTAATGCTTATAACAAACGAACGCAGCGAAAACATAAACGTTGTAATTGGAAATGATACATATGTAACAGTCGCAGCCGTGGCCCCCTGCAAGCGGCAACCACGCAGTTAGTCTTCTTTAAACTGGGACGTTTTCGAGCCACCGAAGTAGGCACGATAGATATACACGCCCAGCGCAATGTGCAGTGCGGCCACAGCGCCCACGGCAGATCCAATATTTACTTTCATATCGGACATGGTGAAGAAGCGTTCGAGAAGGAAGCCTTTAAGCGCGAAGAACGTAACAATGGGCAGGAATACTATGAGGGAGCAGTAGAAGAGGACAACCTTGAAAGCGCTGTAGTCCTGCGAGTCCTATAAATTCGAAGGTTACACGATTAAATACTACCGGCAATATGGGAATATTCGTGTTTACATACATGTGCACGCTGTTTGGATAGTTTACTTTGGCTACCGTCATTTCCGCCGACAGTTACCTTCTTGCTTTTGTTGCTCATCTCTGGTAAGTTCTTCGAATATTTCAATTGAGCTAATAAGAATGCTTTTAATATTTGTTGTATTGTTTCTTTGACGTGACAATCACATGATAGACTGGACAATAATAGTCGATTGAACAGCCTGCTGCAATCGAATATTTTTGACTAGGTGGCAATATTTTTAAAAAATATAATCAGATACCGTTCGTGGCGAATATGTATCGTCATGCTTTAAGATAAAAATAATAACCAATTAAATATCGTTAAGAAATTTCTTGCGAAACCAATTGCACGTATATATTGTGAATAAAATATCGGTACACATCCGCTACATTGAATGTGATTTCATCGCAAATGCTTGTATCGATTATTATTATTATTTATCGATAAACATCGCGTATAGTTTTTATTTTTAACAATTGGCGTCAGCGTCTGTTGTTGTTTCATTCGGTGTTAGTGTGCGTGCGTGTGTTCATTTAACTTGTCGTTTTTTCCACAATTTTGCCGATGCTGCTATTTTGAAGTAATTAACTCACTGAAAGCGGCTCGCTGCAGTTGTACAACCGCCGCCGGCAACGCCGCACGTACAGTCGTATAGCGAGCGTCGTTCAATACACAACGTGTTTGGTGTTTCGCTTTTGGTTTCGTGCTTAATTGTGTCTGTGCGTGTGTGTGCTTAATACAATATATTCTTGGTAAATTTCCACTGCGCACCGAACACACCGATAGCATCCGTGATGGTATTGACGAATTTCGAGTGCTGGGCACATGGTGAATCTCCTGCTGTCAACTTCGAAATTGAGCCATCTCCGTCCCGCCATTCACCTGTGGTGGATCCATTCAATGCACGTGTCGTTTCCCACATAGCATCCGCTTCGAATGGCTACTATGGATATGCAATAGTAAACAATGCAGCTGCCGCCTCGGACAACAACAACAACAGTTGCAACAACAACAACGTACAGCCAATGCAAATGCAAGTAGGCGACGTAGGCGTCGCAGCCGACACTACGCATGACGCTGCCGCAGCAGCGCGCTGCAAGAAGCGCTGCTTTACGATGGGCCATGAAAAGTTGGACATGGAGATGGACAACTTGACGGCCGTCAAGCGGTGCCGTTTTGATGATGCCGATCTGGTAGCACAGTATTGCAACGGTAATTATGCGCATACATCAACTTATAAATTAAAACCTTTAATTTAATGTAATTTTTTTTGCGGTTGGCCTTGACTTTTTCACACCGCACAGCAACAAAATGAGCGCTGTTTAATTGCCGCTAGCGGTGGAAAAATTTCGTAAATTGTGTTACAAAATCAGATTTTGAAACTTGTTGGCAACGCTTTTGCGCGAGCCTATATTTGTTTTCTGGGTCATCCTTATCAACATTTGGATTTTTTTCTGTTATCTGAGTGGATTCTTATTTGACAGCAAACACACACAAGATAGTCAACAAGTGCCGCATTTGTAATACTCTTTCCTTATGGAAAGAGTCAATGTTGAGTAACTCGTTCAAAATTATAGCTTATGCAACCAATTAAAAGTTATTAGCGGCACATAAAAAATATTACATATAGCTTGTATTAAATATACAAATATACATATGTATGTAAACACACGCTGCCATACATCACTGCACGTACCCCAAAGCTTGAATTATAGCTCGAAGGAGCAAAGTAGAGCACGCTAATATGTAACATGCACATTTATGGCATGTTTCGTTTGTGGGTGATTTGTTTTTAATGTAAGTTGCTCGAAAATAGTGACCCTTGCACCTCAATAAAAAGGCAATAACCAATGTTAAAAAAAATAGACAATTTGAGATTGCAGCAATATAGAAAAGTTATTTATTTACTCCGCTTCGTATTTCTTTTACATATAGATATATATTTAATGCCAACAAAAAAAAATGTTTGTATTGATATACTTATAAAATGACAATACCGAAAAGTAAGTGTATTAAATCAAACAGCTTTAACCTCAAGCGATAAGATCTGCGCCGATCTGGTGTCTTGCTGCTAGTCTGCCTGCTGCCGGCTTCTATATACACATACATACATGCACATATTGATCCCAGTATAATATATACCTATTCTATGGATGGACCTATTGACTCTACGTAATGAATGAGATCACGCTTATCAGAAATAAACTTAACAGACTTCATTTTACTTTTCTGGCTGTATTCGATTCTCAAATGTATTTTGCACAAACATACATACATATATATTGTTAGTACAGTTGCGTTTACAATTTTACGGGTATTGCCGTCTGACCTCATAGCAAACGAAGTAAATATATATATTGAGTGTGCTCAATCCGAAAATACCCTATAGACTGACATCATTTTACTAACTTTATATATTTTTATTTGGTTTCATTTATAAGTCGCAATAACTCTGAAATCTGAAACAAACTTATGGACACACATTAAAAAATGAAATTTTACTAGCAAATGCGAGAATTAACTCTGTTTTATTTAAATAAATAAAAAGAGTGTCATGTTAATCATGCTAATATTTTAAAAGAGTTAACACTTCTTTCAATAACAAGTGAAATATTTGTACGTATCTGTCTTTTATTTCAATGTACCCCATATTATAGGTTTCAAATACAGGGTATATATAAAATAGTAAATTACAAGTTGTCGCTGCTTGATCGACTCAATAGACAAGTGTTCTATATTTGCTTATAGCATTTTCCTTTATTCCTCATTTATGAGCTATCATTTATTTTAGTTGTTATTTTTTTAATTGTGCAACTCGGTTATCGCAGAAATTTAGCTAAGCAACGTGCTCAATTGGCAATCTCCACATGTTATCGCTGACAACAGCGCAATTATAAACAAAACTTCGTCAGTTCTATGCGGGTTTGGGGGTCGGCGGGATGCACCGATAACCGTTGGCGGCATTGCTGTCGCAGTCGCAGTCGCAGTCGACGTCGCCGTCGCCATCGCTGTCAACGGTGCTTACATTATTTGCCGGCTATTTATAAATGAACGGTAATTGGGACACTATCAGCGCTGGCGTCGACGCCGACTGCACAGTTGGCGTCAGCACATGCTATTGGCATTATGGAGTATACGAAAAACGCAATTCAAAAATAATAAATTAAATTAAATGTTTATTTTCGATAAAACGTTTGTACATTTTGTATATAAATAACAATATATCTACAAAGGAATACTCATATAGGTTTTCATTTTACAGATTTCTTCTCGCTGCCCGCCACACAAATGATTGGCACGCAGGCCTGCCTCATGGACTACGATTATGATGTGCAACAACAGCAGCAGCAGCAGCAGCAGCAACAACAGACGCAGCAGCAGCTGCAGCATCCACGCATTCATCAACATTATCAAGGTCATTTGCATCGCGCTAACCGTGATGTGAGTCGTTGCATGATGTCGCACATGATCTAGAAACATGCATATATATAATCTATATGTGTCTACCTATGTGTTAATATATATATAATGTGTATGCGTTATTTGTATACAGCACACTCAGACTCATACAAACACAAGAACACAACATGCAACAGTTCACCGACACGTCTCTCTGTCTGTCACCCAACAAATTTCCATTTGCCGCCGAATTTGCTTATATTAAAAAATGTACATCCAAAAATTTGAATATTACTCACACACACACGACACGCACACACATACACACACAGCCATAGAAAGCAGTCGGCGTGCCAACATCGCGTATACTTAATGAGAAAAGCAAATAAGCAATAGAAATGAGCCAAAGCAATTGTTAAAAATATCCACATTTAAATGGCAAACGTATCAATTAATCAATCAATAATATATATATATACATATATATAGGTTAATATGTATAGTATATATAACATGTGAATTGTTGTATATCGCCGCATTGTACAAACAAAAAAATTAAGTTGAATCATTTGTATTAGTTCTCGCAACAAAACGGTTCTTGAATATTTAATGTACTTAAAAAGAAACTGAACATTTACTTACACTTAAAGGTTGCAATGAAACTAACACTTAAGTAATCTGTAGTTAAGTCTAATTTAGAATTAAGTTCAATATTTGTCAAAATTGGCGCAAGCTTAACAAGCAAAAAGCGGTCTTTCACAAAGTATTTGCAACAAAATATGTTGGCATTTTGTAACTCAAAGTACAACTACACTGCTACAAAACTTCATGGAGTTTGTAGTTTGTACGCTGAATTAACAGCTGTATAATGCTGTCTTTTCTCCTTAAATTTTATTCTTTATCTTTATTATATACACTTTGTTCCTTATCGTCAAAATTATTTCTTATACACAAGTATCTTGTCTGTTATCTTTGCTGATATCGTGATATCGTGCCCTGTTTGAATTTTGGCAATCACCAAATTGAAGTACACTCATCGATAATTCTAATTCGACAATTTTCTTGTGATTTTAAGTATTTTTCTGAAGCAAAGTGTAATTGTCGTACCATATATCTATTTTTTCCTATATTTTTATATCTCCAAAAAATCTCTTCTATTTTTGCAGTTTATCTAATCCCTTGAAAAAGTTTTATCTTTCCTTCTTTTTCTTAAATTTTTGGTAAAAGTACTTATTTTTTTATTTACTATTTATTTTCCATGGTTTGCATTTTATCCAAGCCAATGAAGAATTCTTCTTTAAGACTGCAAACCCTAATGCTAATATAGAATTTTAAAAAGTTTCCTCTGTTTGGATTTGATTAATCCATTATTAATGGATGTTGTATAACTCGAAACTTCTAAGCCAAATAGTTTAGTTTACCTATCTATTCTCGTTTATATATTGTTGTCACAATGTTCTTTGGTATCACTGCTATATTCAAAATCCTGATTGAATCATTTTTTGATTATTGATTTCATGATTTCTCATGTTTCTCTATTCCTATAAAGAACTCGACATGCTTCCTAATTGTTACTAATTTCGATATAAGTCCACCTCTTTAGACTTTGTCAAATTTTTGGTTAGGAGCATATGATTCTGTTTTTCTTCTTCTGTCCATGAAGTTTCATACATTAGTATGCTACTTCTTCGGAACTTAAATTTTTGTTTCATGATCTTTGAGAATAATTTTGTTTTCTTGATCGACGATAATAACATTCTATTTCAATTGCTATTTTTCAAAGCCTTTAAAAAATCTTTCTATAGACCCATATCGAAGTATTCAATAGAAATTATGATTTTTATTTAATATGTTCTTGCTGAAATAACTGCCCTTTTAATTTTTTCAATTTTCTAATGTTCGTTGACGACATATTTTCTCGATACTTAGGAAAAAGTCACCATCAAAGCTTCGAAACCTTCACGGTATGTAGCCTAATGCTATTTACTTTTCTCTTTCTTTTGATTTCAATCCATTGAGACATGGACAGAAAATAAAGTTTTTCTTATTCTATGAAAAACTCTCCTTACAATCTATTCTATTTATACTGCATTTTTTCTTTTCTTCATTAATTCCATACACAACTTTATAATTGGTCCAGTTTCGATTGAAAAGTCGGATTTAGATCGTAATAAATGAGAAATCTTAACTATTTTTTTATTAGGCTCTTATGTTATGTATTTCGTTAAACCGTTATTATGAAACTAATAACTAACTAATGCTAAAAAAATTTTATTGACTATGAAACGAAATTGTTAAAAAATCGTCCATATACTTTAGATAGGACAGTTTCTGAGATCTTGTAAACTAGTTAATTCAATTAAAAGCTCAATTCTATAAGCGGGAAGCAAAAAATCTGTAATTAGTTTAAATCTTAGCGAAAACTGACATAAGTTCCGTAAATCTAATGAATATTGTTGCATATTATTGCAAAACACTTTGTGAAAGGCTTCAAAAAGTTAAAATTCGAAATTAGGACAAGAAACAGAAACAAAAGAATATCGAAAATATAAAACTGATAGAGAAAAACTCTTTGCTCTCTGCTCGTTTACAGACGGCCCACAACAAGAACAGCAGCAGCGACAACAAAAATTATGCAATACCTTAGAGTCCATAAATGATATACTAGATGCTAAAAGTGAATCCAAATTCACAGATGAGGCAGCCGATTTGTATATAGCCACACATGGCGGTTGTCTTCATCACTTCAAGCCGCTGCCGCTGTGCAGTTGCGTTGATGCGGTCGAAGAGTTTGAAATATAACACTAATTGTCTATATATTATACATTTATATAGAAACTTAACTAACCATAATGCATTGTATAACGTAGCCTAAGTAAATAGTAAGATTTTGAACTTAACACAAAATGGATTTTTATGCGAGTCCCAAAGGGTGCTTAGATTTATTGAATGAAGTATAATAAAAGCTTTAAAACCGATTATTACGAATATTGTGTAAGTGTCAAGCCTGCGTGTTTCTTGTTCATATCCAAGTTTCCAGTGTGATTATGTATATTTAAGTATATACATGTGCGTATGTGAGCACAGACCAGGCTAAATTGCTGTGCTGCAATTTAAAAGAAAAACGTATTTTTATATAAAGCCTTACTCTGCGATTCTCATGAATCGAAGTAAGCCTCGAATAAATGTTGTTTTCTACGAAAAGTTTTTCTGCTGTGCAGCAAATTTAAAACTTAGATTAAACCAAAGTATCTAAGAAAATTTTGAAATGAATACGTTCAAATGATTGTTGGTTCATGATGTATATTTTCCCATAGGGTAGATAAGAATTGAACAAATTGTACATAAAAATGCTTTTAAATGCCATTTGAATCTCATTCGATTGTGTGGAATACTATTTAGTTGCAGTTTCCCAGCTGCTGTGTGCGCATCTTAGATCTTGATCGTTTGACGTTCTCCGTTCTCCACGTTGATATAGTTCTCCTGCACATCCTTGACCATGAAATCGACCAGATTGTTCAAATCATATTTGTGCTTCCAGTGCCAGTCACGTCGCGCATCCGAATCATCGAACACCTGCGGCCAAGAATCAGCTATCAGCTGTCGACTATCCGGCTTGTAAGTCACATGCAAATGGGGCACATGCTTGCTCAGCTTATCGACGAGCTCCTCGGGCGTAAAGGACATGGCTGTCACATTGTAGACACGTCGCTTAAGCTGCTCGTTGGGTGCGCGCATAAACTCCAGGAGAGCTCTGTAAGTAAATTTATTATTATTTCAGATAAAATCTGGTGCTAGTATTAGTTAACCTACCGCAAGCAATCCTCAATGTACATCATGGGCAGGCGTGTGTCGGGTTTCAGGTAGCACGTGTATTTGCCATGACGCAGTGCCTCATGAAAGACGGCAACCGCATAGTCTGAAAAAAATTACATTGAGGTTATAAGCACTTTAAGTGAGGTTAGGTTGCTTTTTAAGAGCATGATGGTATTTGATAACAAGGATAAAAGCAGTAATAATTCCAGTTTTGGTTGTACTCCTCCTCCAAATCGCAATTGAATGCTGCCTAATATCGATTATATATTTATAATTTATATAGAATTTAGTTAAAGATCTAGTTTACCGGGCAACGTAGCAGAAAACTAGTTTCTGAATACGAGAAAATTATTCAATCAATGGGCTTGAATTGTGAATAATTGTCTCGAAGCAATTTTTATTGTATCTTTCATATAATATGCACAATGTCATGCTATTGGTTACTTTAAACTAAGAAGATTGGCATTAATACGATAATAACAGATGACACAGTTAAGTTGGCGAAAGTATTTGCCAGATACATTATGATGCTCATTTTATGAGTTACTTTTCTACTTACCCGTCGTGCCGCCGCCTGGCGGATCGCTGGAAATGACGCCCGGGAAACGCAGACATCTAAAATCCAGCCCGAATTTGTGATAATAATATTCACCAATTAACTCGGCGTGCACCTTCGAAACGCCGTAGATGGTGCGCGGTCTTTGTATCTACACACGGGAACGAGACCTGATTTAAATATCGAACAAACTGCAATAGCAGCAGAGTTATGTTTACCGTTACGTTCGGTGTGGGATTACGGGGACTATCGGGCCCAAAGGCGCCAATAGTGCTGGGCACGAAGATGCGCAGCTTATACTGTTTGGCCAGCTCAATAACATTGTGCACGCCCTCAATGTTGACCCTAAGAAATGGGTTTAACAATTTCAATTGATTAAGATAATCCTTGGATTTGGTTTTACCTCACAGCCAGGGGCACATTTTGTTCACCGACAGCACTGAGCAGCGCCGAGAAGTGTATCAGCCAATCGATGCGATGATTAACGACAATCTTCTGCAGACCCTTAAAGTCCAGAATATCGGCGAATATGTAGGGCCCGTTCTCCAGCACCGCCTGGCTGGGCTTGATAATATCCGAGAGTATGACGCTCTCGCTGCCGTACTGGGAGCGCAACAACTTGGCGCACTCAATGCCCAGCTGGCCGAGACCACCTGCCAAAGGAGCAGCATTAGAGATGAACATACATCAATGAGAATTTGGCTGACAACTGTGGGCCTTGGGTTCTATTTATATGAACCGCGCACGTGTTGGCTAACAACTGACCCGTGATTAGAATTTTTGGCGGTCTGGTGGCGGGCGCCTGATTGGGATGATGATGCATCAGCCGCAGCATTGGCTGCACCTGGCGCTGACTGGCCACCAGGCTGCTCAGGCACTTGCGCCACATGGTTGCGAAGGATTTGGGAATATTTTAGGCTGGAGCTAGTATTCCTAGACGCGCCGCGTCTCAACGAGTTACAATTTTCAACTGATTTCGAAATTTAGCAAATCATTTTCACGAGCATCGAAAATATTCACTATATACTCTCGTATTCGCGCATATATCGTATGAGCATTCGGATTTCCATTCGTTAGTTGTCGACAGTTGGCAAACACTCAATTTTGCATTTATTTTTTGATTCATTATGAGACGTTATATAGTTGTTGCTGTCGTTGTCACCATGGCAAAAGATTTGCTCGGGCTCGCCATATATAATTCAATAAAAGCGAAAGCAGCGGCTGTGCTGAGAGGAGGCCCGGCAATTGACAACAACAACAAATAACAACAACAATATCAAAGAAATAGTTTAGCTGGGCGGGTTTCCTTTTGGGGGGCATGTCCGCTCCGTATATGTGTGTCGGTTAAGCACAAATACATGGAAACAAACTTATACAGGGTGTTCTGTATGAAAGTTGCGAGCAGCTAGGTCGACTTTTCGGCAGAGTTCACCAGGTTAAGTGAGATAAATTGAAAAAATTAAGTGTTTCTTTAAGTACTATAGATATAGATAGCATTTTAGGCATGTTTAGACTCCTCATAATTCGACTAGACAGGGTGTCTATAAGAAATAGCCAGAAATTTGATGATAATATTTGGCCCCCATTTTCATGCTACGCTCGTGTGTATTCTTTTCAGAATTTACATCCACCTACTCTTGAAACTGCTCTGCAAAGCTTTTGTACACTCCCGAACGCATTGAGACGAAATTGAATTAACCTTGATAGCTAAAATAAATAAAAGCGTGCGATTTTCAAGGGTATACAGTATGATTTAATTTAATTAAACGTCAGGGCAAGGGCCTGTAAATGAAAGCCAGGCAATTTGAAAAACGTGTGTTATGTATTCTGATAATGCATTGAACTTGCACTAATTTTACACAACGGAATGCAAATGATTTTTCTTAAGGGTTATCAGCATAATCGTGCAGGGTGCATCTAAGACTTGGAGCAATAGAATGAAAATGGTCTTATGCCCGTTCTGTAGCCTCGACAATATTGACGTAGATGTTATTTGCACTTTGAGAATTCAAGTGAATACGCAAATATTATGTACAGACTAAAAATACATGGGCTCATATATTTTAAGACCTGCAACTAACAGAAAAAACAGCTGGGAAATATTATAACATTTATATATAGTATATTGCTTTTCTTGTACTCTTACTCAATGGACGAGCAACAAGGCACGACAGTTTTTCGATGATATCCACATATTAGGGAAGTGTTATATGGTCTTTAGTCCCTGTACCCATGCTCCGCCCCAGACCCAAGCTCAGCCAAGCGTTGCCCAAGACTGGAGACGGCGCCGTTAAATCTTTATGTAACTAACAAAAAAGAGACAATCATAATATGATGACGTTAAAAACAACAATAACAAACATATATATATATATATGCGAAGCATGCGGCTTATGAGGCCTTTAATTTAATTTAGCAAAAGTGAGCCGAGCAGAAAGAGCTCTCGAGATATCGTGAGATATCGGGCAAGGAAATGACAACGGTTAGAAATGAAAGTGAAATGCGAAACGTTAACGTTAAGCCCATGACAACGAATAGTTAATACAGTTTATTAAGTAAAAAATATGGTAGAAAAACCGAAGATTTAGCTTTAAAAAATTATGAAATTAATTATATATTTTGGTATATCTATAACTTTAAGCTGAAACCTATTAAAAGATTCCAAAACGATTGATAAGAAGTTTCAATATGTTGAAAAATTTTTTTAACAAGTGTATTTAAAAAAATTTGATTAAGGACTGAATGATAAAAAGTATTTCAAAGATTTAATACAAAATAAAATATTTTTATGTTTTTTTTTCGATTTATCAACCGAATAATAAATATATTTTTGTGGCAAAAAAGCTTTAATGGCAATTGAAAGAGCCGAGTTTATAACGATACTTAGTAATTATTATAATAATATATTAATTATGTCTACTTTAGTAGCATAATAGCAAAACTTGAGAGAGAGTTAAGTCATAATAATTGGCAATCAAAATGTAGCTAATTTTGGCAGTCTTGCAGCAGTATTTACATTTATATCATTCAATTATAAGCTTCTCTCCAAGTCAACTCCTTGTTTGGCCTTCGCTTCTGAACAAGCAATTTCCTCACATAATTCGTTAATTTCACTTGCAATTTCAATATAAACTCAGCATAAACAACCTCGCCCGACAGCAACATGACCAGGCCGCGGTCCAAACGCCAGCGACGACCCCTGAAGCCTGGTCACAGTTCAGCTACCAACTCGAGTCCACAAAATGTGTTCCACAAGTGCTCTGAGCCAAGTTAGTAGCCAAGTTGTTTGGTGAGTGAGATGCAGCCAAGTGTGGCGCCAAATACACTCCAATATTGCACAGGCAGGAAGCATTCGCTTCTTGGCGCTACTCCCCCGCATTCCACAAAATGTTGAACGCTCAAAACGTTTGTAGAAATCTTGAGTAATCCGTTGGCTCCACATAACGTTTTGAAAACAGTTTTAACGCGCATTCCAATCGAGACGGTTCGGCAAGACGGCTCCCGAAACGTACAGCCAACGTTTTGGTGCGTTTTTAATTAAATTACAGAAAATTTATAACAAAAGCAAAAGTGCGCTTGAAAGTGAAGTGAAAAGAAATAAAAAAAAAAACTAAAAGAAAAGAAATAAATGCTTATGAAAACCTATTTAATTACATAGGCGAATGCAAAGTTTTATTAAGTTCAAAATATATAAAATTCAAACAAATCAAACTTAAACTCGCACGGATATATTGGATAATATATATTGGAGTAAGCTTGGCGCAAAATATTTGGAAGATCATTAGCAGACATCCTGAATTAGTTGCTATCTAACGCTAGATGGCGCGGTGCGCTTGCCCTTAAATTGTTATTGCCTGCAGCGTAGTTGTATTTATTGCCCAGAGAGGTCGCTTTACCTGTCCCATATTGACTTACAAACAAATGAGAACAACATATTTATAATCTCACTGCGCAGATCTTAAGCTTTGTTTCTGCACTGAAATATGAAATACAGTTTTAATGTACAGGCAAAACCAAAGAACTATACAGTTATTTAATTAGGAGAGACTCAAAAGAAATCAGAGCAAAGTAAGAAACTCCATAAAAAAAGTGGAGAAACTGTCGCCAGAGAAGCCTCCAGTGGAGCCACAGACAAGACCTTCAAGTCACACTTAGTTGCGGCAGGCATAGATCCATAGTACAGCTCCGAGGTGTACGAAGTAAACCAGCTCTTAGATCTGAACAGCAGCTGGAAGCCAAAGAAATTACAGACAATGATGAAAACGACAATAATTTCAAGGTTCGTTTGATGTAAACTCGGCGCGCATGCGTTTAGAGAGTGCATAGAGGAGGGGCAACAGCAGCAGCAGCAGCGGCAGCAGCTCTTCAGACCGTTTCACTACCCAACTATAGCCCCTACTTCTATTTTTCTATTTTTTGTTGTTAAATGATTACAAAATTTTGTTGAAAAGCCATGTTACGCTTCTCGGCGCAAAAAGTTTCTTTTTTTTTTTGGTCGAAGTTGCGCAGCTGCATATGGAGACTACGGCTATACATGGGTATATCTGGATTGTAGATAGGCATGTTGAGAGCTTTATTTTATGAAGTCTCTGTGGGTATTGCACAAGACATAGTAACACTTCCTGTGATGCGACTGGGCATCATCTAAACTATAGAGCATTAAAAGTCTACTGGACGAAAGGGTCAGGTAGGGTTTCTCAAAGGTGGGTTGTTTGTATCACATTCATTGAGAGAGCTTTATTGAGTTAATCGCGATATTATAAGTACCCGTGTTTTTCTAATATTGTTGCTGACTAATTCGATAAGAAATATTTGTATATTATTCAAATGCAAGAGCTGATATAGACTTAAAGAACTGTCTGGCAAAGCACTGATAACATACTATTATCAATTCAAATGTGATTTAAATCAAAAATGCACTTTCAATCTTATCAAATAAGCTCTCCAGTAAATTTAGCAATAAAATAGCTTGGGAAGTTTTCAGATTTTAATGTCTGACCTAACAGATCAATTAGAGGTCAATCGCTTAACGACCTTCATAGCTGTTGATTCGCTCAACAATCAAATCATTGACCAGCTCCTTCATGTTTTTGGCCACAATAAAGTCCAAATGATTGAAGCTCGACCAGGGCACGCGATGATCTTCGGTCAGATGTACGAACTGGGAGACCAATGTGTCAACATCCTTTGGACCACACAGGGCATCATTTTCGCTGGAATACGAGTGTGTATTGGCGGTTATTTTGCTCAAATCATAGTCTGGCGGCAAATCCTGGCCATAGAGCTCACGATTCTTCTTGCTGCCCCAGTCGTACTGACGGAACTCGTGCGAGGCGTACAGCTGCAGATAATGGATGCCCTGGTTGCTGGAGGAGCCAGCCGGATGCGTTTCAATCAAGATTTGCATGGATGTCTAAGTATTGAGAGAGAAGTGTCTTAAGTTAGAAAGAGCACCAAATCAAAGGTCAGCTCGGCGCTTGAACCGTTTGTGAATTATAAACACGAAACTCACCAGATTAATATTCTCATAGCCGCCGTTGGCGAACATCAGGAATCCATTCTTGCAGATTGAGTCGTAGGGACTGCCGCTTCCGCAGCCGTTGTCGGCGAGACGATTGACAATATTATTGTACGGTATCAGTTCTGTGTCCACCAGCAGCTGGTTCCAAACACCGCCAGGTGTGCCCACCAATGGGCCCAACCATCTGAAGATGGCCGATCGGCCATGTTCAAAGAATGCGCACGGTGCCAGCAAATGACCCGACTTGATCTTCTCATTGTACTCCGGACGCTCGGACATCAGCACCAGATAAACTGTCGTGCCCTGCGAGTGTCCCGCATAGTGCAGCTGCTTGTATTGTGTCTCATCCAGAATGTAATCGATCATGGCAGCGATATCGATGGTGCCAATCTCATGCCAATCGAAATGCCAGAACTTGGGGCTGTTCAGTGAGATGATCTCGTTAGCCCGCGAATAGATGTTGCCCCGCGCATTGCCCAGCCAGACATCGTAGCCGGCATCGGCCAGCAGATAGGCCAACGAGTTGTCCGGCCCAGAGCTCAGCCAACAGTCCGAGTTGCTGAACAGGCCATGCTGCAGCAGCACGGGTGGACGCTTTTGACTCTTGTTGTTCAGTTTGTGCGAGTATGGAATGCGGAAGAGTGTCAGCACGTAGCCATCCTCGGTGACCACCTCATGGGTCTCAGCAGGGTAACCATGGGAGCGTATGCGCTCATCCGATCTGACCATCCCATGCAGGGTGATTCTGGGATCAGCGGACGCTAGGCCCAAGGCCAGCACAAGTGGAAGCACGTAAAAAATGAAACGCATTCTAGACTCTCGAAGGAACCTATTAAGTCTAACAGCAGCTGCTGTGTGGTTCACTTATATAGCCAGGCAAAGATAGATAGAGGGAAAGAGAGAGAGAGTGACTAAGGGAGAGAGTGAGAGGGAGAGAACTCTCCATTGAACTTATCAATCCAAAACCATTTGATTTATTCTAGACCTGATAATTCCATAGATTTAGATAGCCGTACAGCCTGTGCCCGGTAATTTAAGGCTTATTGGAACAGTTAAGACTGAAAATATGTCTTGCCCACGGGGGGCAAGACTTGCCAACTATTGCCTATTTTTGGCCAAAACGTGATTGATTTATGTACACATTCAAATTGATATACGACCTGAACTTTGTCAGGTGTCAGTATGGGACCCCACATATAACTGTTTTTTGTTTATATTTTCGCAATTTTTTAATGGACAAGTACAATCAGCTGCGTACTTGTACTATCATAATAATTTCTTTATGATTGCTGTGAACAATATTATCAAATTATGGCTAATACCATTTTAGGTGCCAGACAGTTTGATTCAGCCGTAATCAGTTTTTTTACTAGCAAAAAATCCATTTTGTAAGTTTTCTGGATTTTTTCATTTAATGTAGATTTCATTATATTGATACTGGTCAATGGTATTACCTGTTGCGATGCAGTTAAACTTACCTATAAAATATCTAGAATCGAAAATAACCTAATCGGAAAAAAAGTTGTATAGGTTTTTAATTGATATATTCTACTTACAGAATTTAATTATTGATATAAAAGCTACAAGCCCAAAATCTAGTTTTGTATATTCTTAAAACTAGGCTTAGGTTTGTCATATATTTACTAAATTTTATTAAAGTTTTTAATTTACAGTTGCCCGTTGCACTGAAAATATTGTAAGCCGTAGATATTTTCGTTTGCAAGATGCGGGCTAAATTTGATCTCTAACCCAAAGCTTGCATCTTCCAAATATGGCTTGATAACTGCAATGTTTGGGGCCAAAGCTTATTCTTTGGTGTATTTTTTTTTAGTTTAAAGTAAACTAATTTTGAATAAATTGAAAGTCCGCTCTCGAACTAGTTTGCAGTCTTGATAGATATATGGATTTCAATTTGTTTTGAACTGAATGTTTTATGCTTACTTGTTCCCATCTATACCTAAGCCTGGCTAGCCTGGATCTAAAATCTTAATGCATGCCACACATTAGAGTCAACCCCCCAAAAGCCCATTGGAAACCAAGTATGTTTCTCAGTCTTATGGAGTTTTCATTAAGCGTTTTATTGGTCTTTAAGCTATGTGCCAGTCAGGCCCAACTATTCCCATGAACTAAGCGAATCGCAGGATGCTTCTACTACCCATCCTACTGTTATATGCCGCCTGGACAGCGCTTGTGCGAGCGGACAGCTGTCCACCCTCCGAGGCGATTCTGCCCTGTCGCTGTTCGCTGCGCGGCAAGGAGATACAAATATGGTGAGTCGATCCGGACAGGGCATGGTTAACAGCCAGAGCTAAGCACTTCTTTGTGCAGGTGCTCGCATAGCAATTTGCCACAGATTATGGATGGCCTGAAGGCCGTGGAGCGCAACATAAAGACGCAAATTGATGAGCTGGTGCTGGAGAACAATCAGCTGCCGGCGCTACCGGGTCGCTTCTTTGGCAATCTGCAGATTGTGCGGCTGATGCTGCGCTACAATAGCATCGAGCGTGTCTCGAATGGCTGGCTGAATGAGCTGGAGAACAGCCTGGTGGAGATATTCATAGTGGAGCCACAGCTGCGCAGCATACCCACGGAGAGCTTGAATGGCATGATCAATATGCTGGCCATAACCATACAGAGCGATGAGCTGAAGCATCTGCCCGACTTCTCAGGCCTGCTCAGCCTGACCTATTTGAGTGTGCAGAGTGCTTCCCTGACGGAGCTGCAGCCGCTTAGCTTCCGGCATCTGCCCAAATTGCAGCACATACACATCACGGGCGGCACGGGTCTGACACGCCTGGAGGCGGGTCTATTCGACGGCTTGATCTCGCTGAAGAGTCTGGATCTGAGTCGGAATGGGCTCAACTGGATACATTTGCGGGCCCTGGCCCGGCTGCCCAATTTGGTTAGCCTTAAGCTGTCCCATAATCAGATCAGCGATGTGGGCATGATTGGACGCATTGTCAAGGACTTGGAGCATCTGAAGAAACTGCGGCTCGATCATAACATCATCAATGTCATTGAGGACGGCTCCTTTGTGGACTTGCCGAATCTATCGGAGCTACATCTCAATGACAATCGCATCACGGAGCTGCAGTACGGCGCCTTTTTGCGCACACCTCAACTGAAGACCATCCATCTGCACAACAATCTCATACGTCGCATACATCCGGAATCCCTGCTACAGGCCTCCGGCAGCGGCGTGGAGGCCGTGCACATATACAACAATGAGATCGCTCATGTAGAGGCGCTACGGGCTCTGTTGGATGCCTTGCCCACGCTGCGTTTCCTTGATATGAGCGGCAATCTGTTGAGTGAGCTGCCGTATGGCGCCTTGCGGGGCCACGGCACACTGGAGCAACTTCATCTGAACAACAATCAGCTGCGCCTGATCGAACGCGATGCCCTGATGGCCATGCCAGCGCTTCGGGAGCTGCGCATGCGCAACAACAGCCTCAGCTCGGAGTTGCCTTTGCCCTTTTGGAATCTGCCTGGGCTGAAGGGCTTGGATCTTGCCCAGAATCAGTTTATGCGCGTGGACTCACAGCTGCTGGCGGGTTTGCCTTCACTGCGGCGTCTGGATCTCAGCGAGAATGGCCTAACCGATCTGGCTGCCAACACCTTTCGACACAATAGCCTCTTGGAGACACTAAACATCTCCTCCAACGAGCTGAGCCACATACATCCGGGTACATTTATGCACTTGGAACGTCTATTTGAGGTGGATGCTAGTTTTAATCAATTGTCTGCCATCATTCCGGGCCTGCCGCAAATTGTGGAGCGCATCTCGCTGCGTGGCAATCGGATTACCGCTCTGCCCGCTGCGGGCAGCAAGTCCCTGCAGTTGCCCAATCTGCGCATGCTGGATCTCAGCCAGAATCATATAGAGCAGTTGGCGCGTCATGGTTTTCAGGCGGCGCCCCAGCTGCGCGTGTTGAGTCTGGCACAGAACCAGCTCCGTCTGCTGGAGGACACCTCATTCATAGGCATACAGCGGCTGGAGCTGCTGCATTTGCAGGACAATCAGCTGGGCCAGGCGGACGAGCGCGCCTTACTGCCGCTGGCGGAGCTACGCAATCTCAATCTACAGTCGAACAAACTGGAGTCCATAACGGACAACTTCTTTTCCAATAACAGCCGGCTGGAGCAACTGGATCTGTCCCGCAATCTCATACGCAGCATTTCACCCACCGCCTTTGACAATCAACGCTCGCTGGAGTACTTGGATCTCTCCGGCAATGCGCTGCTGGACATTTCGGTGGGTCTGGGCAATCTGCACAGTCTGCGGGATGTTGATCTCAGCTACAATCAGATCTCCCGCGTGCACTCCGATGTGATCAATGCCTGGCGCAATGTGGTAGAGATTCGTTTGTCCAACAATCTCATTGTGGAGCTGCAGCAGGGCACCTTTAGAAACTTACCCAAGTTGCAGTATCTGGATCTGAGCAGCAATGAGATCGGCAGCGTGCAGCCGGGCGCACTCAAGGGTTTGCCAGAGCTGCAGGAATTCGTGCTGGCCGATAATAAGCTGGTGGAGCTCAAGGATCACGTTTTCGAGGAGCTACCCTCATTGCTGGCCTCGCATTTTCAGTACAACAAACTGCGCTTCATCTCGCCCGAGAGCTTCCATCATGCTAATTCATTGGTCTTCCTGAACTTGTCCAACAATCACTTCCGCAACATGGAGAACATTGGACTGCGCAGCATGCGTAACCTGGAGGTATTGGATCTGTCCACCAACGCCGTGAAACTGGTATCCACCATGCCACTCAAGGCGCTCAACTGGCTGGTCGAGCTCAAGATGGATAACAATCAAATATGTAGAATTCAGGTAGGTCCAAGCCCACGAAATAAACCGATTTATCTATCCCTCCATCCTTCTGCCAGGGTTCACCATTTGAGACTATGCCCAGACTGCGCGTATTATCTATGCGCAATAATCAACTGAGAACCATCAAGGAGCGCACCTTTCGGAACTTGAGGGGCAACATTGCCATACTGGACGTGGATGGTAAGCGTATGCCCACCAGGTATTAGATCATATCGCATTTTTGTTCCATTTGATAACTAACCGAACTGAAAGATCTGGGTTGAATCTAGCTTATAAGACAAAACTGTTTGACAAATATTATTTGGAATACTATCAAGACTTATCTAAAAGTCCTTGAGTAGCGCTTAAGGGGATAAGGGGATAGCTTTACGACCTTCCTTATCAACGCAATCGGATCACACGTTGAGAATCTGATGCCAAATCCAATTGATTGATTTTCGAGGATCAACGTCTTATATTAACTTATCTTTTTGCACCTTCCGCTTAGGTAATCCCATTGATTGCAATTGTGAGATGCAGTGGCTCTCCGTCTGGCTGCAGGAGACCAATTTTCCCTACCCCGGACCGAAGTGCAAGGATGGTCGCCTCTTGCGAGCTGCCCGGATGGAGCGCAGCCTTTGTGTCGGCCTGGAGCTCTTCAATGGGGGCGATAATAACGAACGCACCGATGGCAATCAGCTGCCGCTGCTGAACGAGCACGGCGATGTCTTCCAGCGCGATCTGCCCGATGATTTCAGCGATGAGTGTGAGGCGAATGGCGAACGGCCGATGGTGGGCGACAGCGAATACTTTTACGAGCAGTATGTGGACTCCACGGATGTGCCGGATGCCACCAATGCGGTGGGCAGCAGCTCGCAGCGTCCCAAGCCGACGGCAGGGCCCAGTGCCAACATCGACCTGAATAATACATTGCTGCACACCAAGTACTTTAATAGACGTCCACAGCCAGTCGCGGGAGCTGGCTCACCATTCACCTTCTTTGGGTATCCCATACCCAGCTTGAGTCTGGGTCGCTTTTTCGGCTTTGGCGAGCGCGGACGCAAGCAGCGCACAGATCAGGAAGATCCGATGCCAGCCACACACCGGATGGCACACATCGATTTGCCCACTGGGCGGGGAAAGACGCGCATGTATCAGCCGAACAGCGCCGAGTTCGAGAAGTACTTACGGGAGCAGCAGCAGCAACAGCAGCAGCAGGAGCAGACCGTTCCCAGAGCACGAAATCGCTATGGCGACACTGAAGTGACCACCAACTCGGCGGAGGAGGCGTTGAGCAATGAGAGTGGCGCGGCCACAACTGTTGGGGTCTTTCGCACCACATTCCGTGAGCCGTCGAGCATTGAACGCGGCGGCTTTCGACCCATTGTGCCCGCGCATGTGGGCGGCTTTATGCCTGTGCACGATCCACAACAGCGTCGCGGGCTGGTGGAGCCGGTGAATGTCACCAGCAAGCCGCACATGGAGCGTCACTTCGTGCCTATTGCAGTGCGTCAGGAACAGATACAGGCGCGTCCCAAGCCGACCAACAGCGCAGAGAGTGTCGAGACGGCCACCTATGAAGTCACCGAAATAACGCCCGATGTGACCACACAGATGCCAATTGTGAAAAGCACCAGACCAATGACAACAGCACGCAGCACCACAAGAGCAACTGCAGCAATAACAAGTAGTTCCACAACAACAACCACAACGGAGGCGGCATTAAGCAGTGCATCCAGCGAGCAAGAGGCGGAGGATTCCCAATACGATGAAGAGGATCTGGAGGCGCAATCAGTAACGCTTCTGCGTCCACCGGAACTGTTTCAAACAACAACAGCGGAGACCATATTGTTAATACCGCCACCTGAAGAGCATGTGGCACAAATTAAAAGTCATTCTTGGGTAACTACCACAACAACAGAACCGTTCATTGATTATAAAGCCACGCCCAGCAGCGGTCAAGTGACCGCGGCGCCATCACGAGGAGCAGCAGCGGCACCTGTGCGCACGCCCGGTGGCCGTTCAACTATCACCAAGGTGTTTACATCGCACAATCAGCAGCAGCAGCAGTTGGCACAACCCACTGCCGAGGAGTATCAACGCACCACGCCTAGTGCGGACAATGAAAGCTTTGCCAGCGAGCAGCAGCTAATTGCCAGGAAGGCACAGAAGCGCACCGACACTCAGCCCGAGGAGCAACTGGCCGTGGAGCGAGCGGAGCGAAAAGATGGCATGGACTGGTACTATGAAAGCTTCAAAAAGAAACGAGATTTCACTGAGCACGGCCCAGCGGTGCGTCCAGCTGCCAACCAGGAGGTGGTTTATGGCAGCGTGATGCCAGAATTCAGTGGCAGCATCAGTTGGATTCAGCCGAGCAACAGGGACATAATCTTAACGCTGTTGTTGCTGCTATGGAGTCGTTGATGGATAGGCAAAGTTGTTGGCAGTGTTATATAAGTTGTTTATAAGTTTATTTTTACACATTATTGATATGAATATTAAACTATTTCGTATAATAAAATTAATATATTAAATTCATGCCTGACCGCTTGGTCAATGTGCATTGTGCCTAGAAAACAGAGTAAATTTCGAAAAATTAGTTTCATGGATAATCAAATTAGGTAAAAATAATGTTTGTCAAAATCAGATGGTGATGCATGTTAAACAGATTTCAACATAATTGATCTGAGTTGAGTATGAAGTTGTCATCAGTAAAAAATTTTTAGTTTTGGGAAGGTAATAAAAATAAGACTTACTTTTTAGCGTGGACAAGGGCTTTTTCCCAATTTCCATTCCGCCAGTTTAATGCGCACAAAGTCTAAAAGAAAATGATAACAAATTATCTACATGTTTTCAAATCAATGAGTAAGAGATTTATGTGTAAGGATCAGATGGTGATGCATGTTAAATAGATTTCAACATAATTTCTCTGATTTTTATATGAAGTTATCATCAGGAGAAACGAAATTTGCTAAAAAATAATGTCTTGAAAGACTTACCTCGAGCATATGTTGGTTATGTGTAAGCTCCAAATTTACTTCTCCAAAGGACTTCAACTAAAATAAAATGAATATATTAATACATTTACAGGACAATGGATGATAAGGATCAATTTATTAAACTACTCGTTGTCAGATGGTGATGCATGTTAAATCGATTTCAACATAATTTTTCTGGTTTGGGTTATGAAGCTATCATCATTCGAGTTGTTAATAAGCGGGAGCTGCAAATTTTAAAAACTTACCTATTTTAACTTTGCTCATTTTAATTCAAGCATTGATAAGTTTCAACAAGTGCTAAGAAACCACGTGGTTGAAGTGGTAGCCGCTGGTCAATCGCCAAAGTCAATTATGTTGACGTGATTATTATGCAGCCATTTAAAAGCAGTGCGCTTCATCATTGACCTGATTTATGATTATTTTATAAATGAATTAAATTAAATTAAATGTTAAACAAATTAATAGCAGCTCGACACGCCGGCGTTGGTAATGCAAGGAGCGAAAGAAAAGAACGATGATGCCAGATGGCTAGCTGCATACCTATGGGTAAGGTTACCAGATCAATTTTTTAGCGAGCAGCGACAACTCTACAGTATTTGGTAGCCCTGCCCGAGCTTGCCATATGAATTGGCGCAATTTTGGCAAACAAAACTAAACAAAATAAAAATAGTCTAGCAACAAGCAAGGTAAATGGCTGATTCAAGACCAAGCTAATAAAAAGACTGGAAGTGTCCCTTACACGCCATCGGAAAACATCAGTATCAGGGCGATGAGAGCTAATTTTCCCTGTTGAATTTTGCAGCTGCAGCTACTAAGGCTACAAAAATGACGACAACGACGCCGACACTACAGACGCGCATGGCGCTAGCTGAAATTCCCGATCGTCTGGAAGCGCTCCGTGTTGCGAATACACCAACAAATGCCAACCGCCGCACTCCCGATGAACCCACACCGGCAGCCACAGCTAACACGCCTAATGGTGGCGGTGGTGGCGGGGGCCTGGGATTGCGTGTGGACAATGATTTGAATGTGGCGCAGGCACAGGATTTTAGCTTCTCGCCACTGCCCTCACCAGACGAGCTTATTATACGGCAACGTGGACGTCGTCGTTTCACAACGACTTTCTCACCGGACAAAGTGAATGGCGGCGTCAGCGGCAGCGGCAGTGCAGTACGCAGTCCCTTTCAACGTACGCCCACGAAAAATCTACAGTTAACAAGCGGCATGATATTGCGCAGCTCACCACGCAAACGACTGACCATGGGCAGCACACCACCCGAACCAATGCCAATGGAAACGTATTCACCCATCAAATTGACCGGCACAAAACAACAACTATGGCCAGGTACGCCGATAGTGAAAAAACTAAAAATGGATGATCGTCCCGTGGCGCAAACGAACAGCGAGGTGGCACTGCCTGCGCTACTGCAGGGCCTCTCCCAGCAACAACTTATTGACTTGATAATGTGCAATATAAAACAGGAGACGGCGACGGATACACAAAGCGCCGAGGAGAAAATACGCGCTCAGCTGCCCACACCAGACATTACGTAAGTCATTTTCACTTGTGTATGCTAAAAACATTTAAATTTTACATTTCCTTTGACATTGTAGTTTACTGGAGCAAGAGCTGCATTATGCCAAAAGGCTGATTTTCAAATCTCTGCCCACGTCGCGACTTTGCAAGAAAACAGATGCCGCTGCTTACTCAAAGGCAGCCATACATCTCAATGAGTTTAAGCGAGTACTGCAAACGCAGGCGAAGCGTCTGCACGACTCTACACACTGGGATGCACTGGTGGACTATGTCAGCATGGCATGGCAATGTGTGGCGAGCACGCCCAACTGGGAGAGCAATTCACACAATGCGGTGCGAAGACAGTGCTTCAAGCTGCTGGCGTGCTCCTGTTATGCGGCCATCAAACATGGCGGCATGCGGCTGGGTCAAACAAGACTGGAGACTTTGGAACGTAATTTGCGTGAGTGGTCCAAGGACTACGAGGACGTGCTGTCCTGTGTGAATGCATTGCAGCGTACGCTTAACAGCCGCACCAGCTTATAAAGCCAAGAGAGGTGGTAGACTTCAAATAATTTTAAGGCCGACTTGCTGAACTCGAGGTTTAGTGGACCGTTTAGATTTAGGTATGCAACCCCAACTAGTTATTAAGAAATGATATTTGCCATTCAAGCATAGGCATTTCAAGCAACTCATATCTTGAATGCATTGTTTTTTAAAATTTGTTCATATTATGTGTTGTTTTTCCTATTTGTATTGTGTGCACGACACATCAGATTACGATTTTGTTATACACACAACACAGCATCCCCTGCCACAGTTATTTCAGTGATTTAAACGTAAATAAATGTAATATGTGGCTACAAAGTATGTGCATTATTATGCATAGGAGAGAACTAAATGCCCAACCCACATATTTAGTCATACAAATTTATATTTATTAACGCTTAAATATATTCATATACAATGCTTACCAAGTAAGTTTGATTTGTGCAAAACATTTTGAATTAAGTACACTTAATAATGGCTAAATAATCGCCTCGTTGCATCGCATGATGCCTACATGACTATGACTATGTTGCACTAGATTTTAGTCTATTCCCAGGGCCCGCCCAAATCTTAGGTTTAGCAAATTCAACGCCTTCTGCTTCGCCAATGAAGTACACTCAGTAAAGCCAGTATTGAGCTTAACATGGCTTGTGGTGGGCTAATTGAAGCACCTGAGATGTGTCGCCCTGGAATTGAAAAAAGAAATGTTTATTATTATTATTTTTTGGAAAAGTCAAGTTATTGTTAATTAAGAAATTGATAATCCCAATAATTCTATCCAAGCTTTATACCCGTGTTGAGGAAAGTATAGCATAGAAGGAGTTTTCTTCAGCCCTGTAATCCTAATCAGTATCAACAACCGAATCGATATAGCGATGTCCGTCTGCTTCTATGAAAACTAGTTCCTTAGCTTAAAGCTATCCTCAAGATACTTTGCATAGTCATTTCGAACTATTGCATCAAGTACATATGTCGGAATTGGCTGGATGTCCATATCAATATACTATTGCTTATCTAAGGAAGGCTCGAAGTAGAAATGTGTTTGTGCTGTAAACACAACGAACTTAATCGAGAGCTTTGTTAGATTATCACTTTGACTTTTTAGCTCTACTTCCGTTCGTGATATAATTTAGTAGCCTGCAAAGAATAATATCACGTTGTAGAGTCACCTGGTTGGGTATCAATAAAATAATAATGTAAATATTGATCGACCACTGAAGTTTTCAGACGACAAGAAAACCTTTATATAAATCATTAGCTGTAAATGTGTAGCATTTTGAATTTCAATGCTAAATAGCTAGTTTATTTATTTGGCAGCTTTGCTCATATTTATGAGCATGCACCTTATTTATCCAAAGTGTGATGTTTATTCTTTTCACGAGAACTCATAGTAAACTTTGCGAAAAAACAATATACATAGCTGTTAATTATCCTTTAAATTTATAGTTGATGATGCCAAATGCTGCAAATGTTTTTATGATTTAAAGCAATTCGTATGATGACGCCTTTCTTGCCCACAAAACGCTGAGTTATTTCAATTAGCGCTATAAACTAAATCTAATTATCATGATTTGATTTTGTTGCGTTTGGAAATGATCATTTCTGCTGGCTTTCTTAGGTTTGTTTATGAAATTAGCACCGTTTTGTTGATCTTAAGATGGGTGTGTGTGTGTGTGTGTGTGTTTAGCATTGATTACAGTGTAGCACCTATATAAGTATTTTTTGATCATATATCCAAGGGGCTGGCTAAATAACAAATATTGCCTAAACTCATCCAAAAAAAATTCCAATCGCACTTACACTCGCTGACCAAAGCGGCTGCACAGCAGCATTCCTTGACCTCCTCGAAGAAGAAACATGAACCCACCGAAGGCTTGTAGACCTTTTCTCCCACATAACATATATGCGGCACATAGGGTAGGCCCTCTGTAAGTAAAAAGCAAAGCATTTATATTATGTATGAATAGTGTGAATAGTATATGCAAATCATTTAAGCACATGGCTATCTATAAACTGTTCATTAGGAAAACAATTAACCATATGGGATCCCTGCTGCAATTTTCAAGCTGTGCTAATTCCATATAAAGCTGGTCAAGATTTGCGCATATATGGAAATTTGTTCATACAACAACTAGTATTACGTTTTGTTATTAATGTTTTTAACTTTTACCATTCAAGGTAAAGTCCAAAAATTTCTATTAATTCCGTACGTTGCGCGTTTTTATGAATATGTAAAAGATTTCTGGGTTACAACTAAAATTGCAACAGTTTTTGATTCGTAAAATTAGGCAACAAGTTTGGTTGGCTCTAGCTGTGATAGTTTACCCAAATCTAGGGATTCCGAAACTGACATATGGACATAGACTTGATTTTATATGAACAGCTGTCGCTGTCAGTCATAACAATATTGGGTACAAACTGCGGCAAAGAAGGCATTTTCCCTGGACCCTGACAATGTGCTCCATATATATTTGTAATAAAACGTAAAGAGAGAGGGCACTTAATTTTATTTCGAATCGTTTTGGTTTTCAATATTTTTATGCTGCTTCTGGTTTAAGTAGAAACGGAAACCAATAAAATAGAATATGTTTATTAGGCGCAGCGCCAAAATCAACAAATTATTTGCCAAACAATACAAAACTGACCGAATGACTAAATATTGTTCTTCTGGGGGCCATGTCGAACACTGGAAATTGTTTACACATTTGTTTATAAAAACTAAATGTGTTGATTTTTATAAAGTTCCATTTACAAATTGGAATAATGGTCGAACTCATTGTTTCGCAGCTGCGTGTCACAAATATTTATCCAATTATGTAATTATTTTAAATTTTAATGCAAATCGACAATTTGCTGTTCGCAATTGTGCTATTAATCTTTTGAGACAGCTGACACGATGCGAGGACATGACAAAAATCAAATTTATGCAAATCGACAGATCGTAAAAAGTTAGAAAAAATCACATATAGAAATTTTATTGGTGCACATTAGATGATTATGATTGATGGCAGCAAAATTTGTGTAACCAAGTGCGATTTGATTTAATCTATATATAGATAACGTGGAAACTTTTCAACTAAGCCCAAATGGTAGTTATATAGGACGTATAATGTTTACAATTTTTTTTCAACATTTTTGTGGGATTAAATATAAAATCCCCAAGAGATTCATTCAACACATAGAGGCTTAAAGGCCTAGCCAAAAAAGTGACGAATTCAATCAACTGGCGTTACAAACGGTTGATAAAACATGGTCAAAAGTCGTTACGAGAGACACCGGTAGAAGCCCAAAACCACCCACAGCGTGATGAAAATAAAACGAAAGAGTTTTCATTGATAGAGAGCCCGCCTGCTATAGAGCAGGTGTTTGGCATTACGATTCTAGACACGTTCCCAATTGAATGCTTCGGCTGCTGTTGATGTTGATGTGGCTAAGGGCGTTGCATATTAAATAACAAAAACAGCCAAGTCAGTGGCAAAATATTTTAGTTCCATAAATAAATACATTTTATTAAGTGCGAAGACTGGAAACAGCCGATTTTGTTGTTGCCAAATGCGATTTATAGATTATGTTTCTCGATAAGCGAGAACAACTTTCGAGATGCCTGATAAGAAGACATTGAAGATGGACTGGAATCTGATTTTGGGTTAAAGTTCAGTCAATACTGCATATAAAGTGGAACGAGTATACGGCTAAGGCAATCTATATAAGTTATTGGTTTGTACCCAGCATTAACCCAGTAGATCGACAATTGCTGTTAACTTGTTAACTTGACAAGAATCGACTAATAGGTATATCTATAAGATTGTACTCTCTATATATAAAACGTCTTGAGCTCATCGATTGACTGACTAACTGATTGGTAATCAATGCACAGCGACATCGTTAGGGCTAGAAAGCCTCACGTGATAGAGGTGGACGCCAGGGCGGAATTTTCAGAAAGTATCGTAAGTGCGTGTTGTTGGCTTCATTTTAAAGATCTTTGTTCAATTTCATGTGAGGAGTATTCCACACTTTTCGGAGCATCCATCGCTTCTTGGCGGAAATGGCAGTTACAGTTTTGAGGGTGTGAAGTTTCGGGCTCAAATTCATTGCCAGGGATCTTTATGAAAAATCATTTAGGATGTGTGTTCACACGTTTCGCAGAGTCCAAGCATATTCTGTGAAAAATGTGATTTGAAAAGCTGTTGTGCGATGTTTTAGATTTTTGCCGATTTTTTAAATTCCACCCGCCGCTGTGGAAATTTGTTTTGTTTACCAACGGATCGGCTTCAAACACATTTTCAGAGAACGGGAACTGTTTGAAAAGTAATATTCATAGTTTGAAGCACAAAACTTGCCATGGAAAAAGCCCAGCACTACTAGCTAGTCTTCTAATATATTTATGAGGACCTTCCTAATGCTAACCTTCGGTATGTGGACTGCCTAGCCATTAGGCCATAAAAACGAGCCCAATTAGAAACTCAGAATGAGTCTATAAAAAAGAAAACGACTACAGAAATTTAAATTTAATGAGCGTATTTACTAGAACACACAGAACAATTTGAATGCGAGTGCATTTGGAAAAAATGCGAAACGGAAAATTGTGCACGCCTTGAAGAAAACCATTCAAGTGTAGAAAATACGAACGAAGTGCCGAACCCACAAAACGCCGACCAGCCGCCAATGCACATCAAAACAAACATAAAAAACTAACTAAAAAAAAAAGAGAATTATCAACTGACGCTTGGACACTTGGAATTTCAGTTTAGTTACAGTAAGACCACGTTAAAGTGGCAAAGGCGAAAACATTGAACAAAGTTTCCGGAATAACTTTTGAGAAAACGCAGACGTTTAGAAAATGTACCCAAATAATCGTGTAAAATTGAATATATAAATATCGAATAATACCAAATGGTTGCTATCACTATAGCGGGTAACCACTGTAGCCCTATGCAAATCAGTGCAATGGAGCGTAGCTGCGGTTAAGACATGTGGACCACAACTTTAACGGCTAACAACTTCCGCGATGGCCACGTGCTAATGAAGAGAGAGAGAGAGAGAGAGAGAGATGACGGGCGAGAAAGAGAGAGCGCACCACTGCACCCACAATTATGGGCTAGTTTAGTGGTTCGCTTAGCTTGCATCATTTTTGAGCTGCGCTCATTGCGTGCCTCTCGCTCATTAGCCAATGAAATTGTTGTTTTAACGTAATAGGCTAATGAAGCTTAAGTTAAGCTTTACTTAAGTGGGTTAGTGGCACTCGCCAGCGTTTTCATTTTCCATGTTATTCAAGAATTTTGAGATCTTTTGTTTACATGTGAGAATTTGCAGAGTGTACAGTCTTGTTTGTTATTGTTGAGGCGCCATGTGTGAATGTACCGGCAGCTCATAAATATCTTAATATCATTATTATCTGGCCGTCTACTCACCTTCTCTGTGCTGCAGCTCGCACCAGCAATGATCATTTAGGAACTGTGGACCCAAGCAATAATTAAGCACCGTCTGCGTGCACTTCATCGAGTTGCAAGCGTTTTGTGTGCCGCCATGAGCTACAAAAGGGAAACAGAGAGTTCGCTTAAAGAGAGTTAAGAGAGCGTAAGTTATTGGAAAACCATTTACGATACATCAGATCGCAGACATGATTCAAGGAAGAGATCACTCTCACTTCATGATCGGTGGGCAGAAGATTTTCTGGTCATGATCTGACAGATTGGATGTATCGTGAAAGGATTAGACAGAAGAGTTTTTGGCCTTACTCTCATTGAACTTGCGCAGCGCTTGAATAGCATCCTGCCGCGATACCTGATGATCGAATGTGAATTCCTCGTAGCTGTCGCTTATTGTTGGCTCCTTGGCCCTCAGATCTTCCTTATTGCAGAGTATGCAGGAGGTTTGCGGAGCGGCCAGTGTCGAGCTGAGGCAGAGCGTTAACAACAACAACAGACGCAGGAATGTGGAATTTTCCGTACAAATATTGGACACTAAAATGTGCCCAATATTTGCCTTTGTTTTATGCGATCTTTGGCAGGAACTACAGCGATCACTCGTATTACAATTACTTGTGCTCCACGCACTGCACTCAAAAGAATTTCCAGCAGTATTCCTCATTATGCATATTCCAGTTTTTACTATGCTATATTTTAGTCACATTAATTGGTTTTTTTCTGTATCGAAACTGTATGAGTTTTTGTTGTTTGTTCTCGTAACTTGATACGATCCGTAAGTCGTGCTAAGTGCTGGGCAGCATAGAGGACGGAGGGAGATGTCGTTTTAGTATATTCGAAATGCGGTCATATTGCATATAGAGTATTGAATGCGTATAAAGAATGCATTCTATATAAGATTTTCTGTGTATTTTCTTTACACTTTACAGCTGACTGATTTGTAAATATTTACTTGTTGAAGATGACAATCTCTTGGATAGTATTACTTAACGCTTAAATAATGCTAAGATATGGATTGATTTCATAAAACTATTCAAATTAAATAATATATATAATCATACATCAGTGAAATTATTATTATTATTATCACAACAAAAATCTGTGTCTATTTATCGTGTTCTCAGGTTGTGATAACAATTCTTTTGTTTATATTTATTCATAATTTCACATACATATTTGTTTAATATTATTATTTTTTAATTTGTCCACACGTTTTTTGTTTGTATTTCAATATCTTTTTAAATATTCTTACGTTTCAAAATTCAAATTTCCTCACTGTTTCAAATATTTGCTTCATTTGCAGTTATTTATTATTATTTTTTTTTTTATTTTTTATTTCCACATATCACATCAATTATTGTTACACATTTTTATCTTTCAGCTTTTTGGTTACGAATAAATTATTTGGAATTCTCATTTTGAATACAAATATTTTTGGTATTTGGCGCATAATTTATTATCCAGCCATTCGGCGACTCACTCAGCGCGTCCTCCATTCATAAATTAAAGTTACAACAAAAGCATTTTTTTACTTAAGAAAATCTAAGAAAACCATTTTCCGAAAACGCCAACAACAACTATCAGAGATAATGTGTAACGCAAATGCGCGCGTCGCGACGTTTTTTCGCATAAAGAAAACTACTTAAAGAAACGAGGAAAGCTTCGACGCGAACGTCCGTCTCGCTGCCCATGCAAATTCATTCTGAGCGATGCGCCGCAGCGTACCACGCGAACAGTCGACGCGGCGCAACGTAACGCAACGCGCGACGTTACGTAGCGTAACGTAGATAAAGCTAATGCTCTCGCCTCAAATGAACGCTAACGGCGCCCTTTAACTGTCAGATAATTCCCTTTAATTTTTACTATCATTAAATAAATATCTGAAGTGCATTTTTATTGCAATAACAGGCAAATAAAGATACGAGTTTTATAAGCAGGGATTGGCGGTCGAGCAAAAAATATATGAGTCCAATTTTCATACCATATTTTCTCAAGCAATAAAAAAATCTCAAAAAAAAAACCCCTTCAAATGCATTTAATAAAAATTATTCATCTGAAATCTGACTATATTGAACTTCTATGCGATTCTCATGAATCTTTTTTGCATGGATTCTTACTCTCTCTCTCTCTCTCTCTCTCTCTCTCTCTCTCTCTCTCTCTCTCTCTCTCTCTCTCTCTCTCTCTCTCTCTCTCTCTATCTCTCATTTTATTTTTCTCACTTACTCCTGCTCTTAATCTAACTTACCTCTGTTATCTTTCAGTGTGTGAATAATCGTGTGTGCGGAATTTCGGGTAAGTACATTTATATATATTTACCAATGTATATATTTATATATAAATAAAAATAAAGCACTTCTTTATGCTTGTTCAATTTTAAACTCTGTAATTCACATACAATTTACTCAGCCTGTTCACCCGCCTATCAACAGTCGTTTTATCAAATCATCCAAGAAGTCGGGCGGAAAAGCGATGCATGGTCCATTAATAAGATGGCACTTAATAATCTTTGGTAATTTGTTGAAAATGATGCAGAACACGCAGTACAACATTCCTCGCCTGCCTGCCGCCTGCCTGGGCAAATGACACACATTGAAATATTTTTATAATTTATGCTCACCTCGCAGCCCAGAGGCAAATCCCTTTAAATAGAGAGCTAGCTATACGGGGAAGGAGTAGTTTCTTAGACGCCTCATAATTTTTGTGTGTGTTCAAAAATAACATCAAATCCACATCAACGATGTGTTGAGGAAGTTCTTGATCTGTTCGAGGCGCCCATATGTGCTCGTCCCCCTTTTTTGTTTATATGTGAGCTGATGCTGCTGCTGCTGCTGCTGCTGCTGCTGCTGCTGCTGCTGCAACCTGTTAGACCAGCCCTCCGCGCCCCTCTGGGCCGCATCGTAAATCTTGACAGGTTTTTGTTTTGAAAGCGAAATTTTATGGATTCTACTTTCTAGTATTACACAAAGGCTATTAAATTTTTGCTTCTGGCCTACAAACTGTGGGCGGTTATTGTGTTCTTTTGCGGTTGTGCAGCCATGGCTCCAAAGTCTTTGGTTTACCGTCTAAAATAAAAGAATATCCGCCAAATGACGACATCAAGCGAAAATAACTTAATTTTACAAATGCAGGCAGCTCAATACAAAGGATATTGAGGCAAGGCAATCGCACAGACATTCGTGTCAAGGTGAAGGGAGAGTCATCAAATGTGGCCCTTGGTATGTCAAAGTGATGTTAAGTGCTTCCCGTGGGCGGAGGGGAGGAGGAGGTACAGCAAAAAAGGAAGGTGCAAACACCATTTAGTGAGGTAATGAGTAAATGGCCTCAAATGGTTGTCTAGCACGCTAAGTTGATTATATTTCGCAAATTTGCATACAAATATTAGCTTTGGTAATTGCTTTAGAAAAATAGTTCATAACGAAATATTATCGCAAATGTATTGTTTAATTTTGTGTAATATTTCTTATAGTTTTAACTTTATCACATATTTATGTGATGCATTTATGATCCTAATTTGAAGAACAGAATCAATGCGTGTTCTTAGAAAACGCCCAGAAAACGCGCGAGGTCTCCCTGCCTGGATAAGGATGGGCTTATTAATTATCACATATCACACATAATCTAGTTTTTATAAAATACTTATGTTTGTAAAACATTTCGATCTACGCATCTATCTATTATTATTTAAACAACAGCCTATATTTAAGATAATCGCATTGAAAACGCGCGCGAGTACCGCTTTTCGAAAAACGCACACAAATCGCGCGCGATTTGCATTGCAGCCGCGAGCACAGTTTGGGAAGGACTGGCACACAGCACCCATAGCAGCTGGCGCGTTTTGTATTGAATTTGGACGCGTCATGGCAACTTTGAAAACTAGACAAGACAGTAAAATTTATGATCATTTTCACACTGAACAATCAATCAGCAAATCGGCCTGGATCTAAAAAAAAGTATATCATAATGAAAACTATTTTTAATAGCCCACCGACTGGCGACTACATTAAAATGCTCTCAATGCGTGAATTTTTCAAATTGTTGCCTTGCTGCGGGGGATTTATCTCTGCTCATAGACTTGTATTTATTTTTTGGCTAGATTTTAATCATACGCCGGTCAAAGCACAAATTTGTCAATACTTAAAAAAGAGCACAGCATAATAGCAAAATAGATGGCGACAAATGATTTTCAGTTTTTTCAGCATTTGTTTTTTTTTTTGTTAACATTGTTACAAAACTAGCGACAGTTCAAGTTCGTTTGGCTTTTTATAATAATAGAGCAAAAAATGTGCATAAGTAGTTTTTTTGTGGCTGTTGTTGTTTTTGTTACCCCGCTTTTTAAATGTAATAAACAATTTTTCGTTTTTAGAGATTTGTTGTTGTTGTTGTTGTTTTCGAAGCGCAGTAAACGAGACTCGAAAGGCTACTGAAAGCGTGACGCAAACGGCGACGTTGCGGCGCCGACAGCTTGCGGCTATGGCAACAACTCCACACATCCTTTGTCCCTTGACACATACTTTGCACCCTCCAAGCCCAAAAAGCAACCCCTGGAGCTGGCTTGCTTGCAGCTGGCAATGCCCTTGCCGAGCTAAAAAGAGCGCGTCAGACAAAGAGTAGACAGACAAAGCAGAGTAAGAGAAAGGAGCGAGAAAGAGAGAGAGAGAGAGAGCGAGTGGGAGAGTGGGAGCGAGCGCCTGTGTAATTTAATATAGCTATCATAAGCAACAGGCTACCCACATCAAACCCAAACAAACCTGCGCAACGGCGCAAAAAACCTTCGCCAAGGACAACAGAGTCACAGATATTAAAAGCATCAACTTTGTTTAGGATGAGGCAAGCCGCGGTATGAGAAACGTCTGAGCGCAAATATAAGAAATATAATATACAAATAGCGGGAGCAAGACAAAGAAAATTTGATTAACGGCAGCTTGTGCCAGGTGTTAAAGCGTCTCGAGAAATGCCAGGTGGAATTTAAATAATATTGTAAGCAGCTGAGATACTTTATCTTTGAATTGGTTTACGGAAATTTAGTAAGCAATTCCTAATTTATATCCACTTGAACGAGTTGAAGATTGCTTTCTTTAATTCCAGATTGGTTTTTTTATTATTTAATCAATTTTAATCGGATATCAATTAGACTTCGATTATCCGGAAAATACGTCTTCAATGATTTCTTAAAGATCCTAAAAAACAAGAAATAATACCATAGCCCGAAGTAATGCTGAAAACCTTAATCTACAGAAATCTTTCCATCTAGCCATTTTCTTGCTGTTTTTAGCTAGTTCTTTTAGCTTATTTTTCCCTCACATATGACACCATCATGCGACACACTTGGGATAGGGCAGTTTTGTCTGCCTGCACCTTCTTCTTCTTCTACATCACTTGAGAAATGGTGCACTCGCATTGTGCCAGGTGTTTGGCAATCTGAAGTTGTATCTGCTCGTCAATCTTTTAGCCCCTGCTCATAAATATCGCCTTTGTCTCGCACCATTTAAATCGATTTATATACCATACAGTATAAAAAAAAACCAAATACACACGGCGTATGAGCAACGCATGAACTCAGGCGGCTAAGCATTAATCGAGCCAGTCGATTGGGCACACAAGTGGCCATTGGCATAAAGCCAATTCGATGCTTGACATTTATTATGATTGGCTTATTAGGGCGCATCCGCAGCGACAGTCGGGCAATGGATAGGGAGGGGGGCGTGCGAAGGTTACAGGGTATCTACGAGCAGCGCTTGTCGCATTGATGGCACATGCCAAAAGGGCCATTAACAAACGGCTTGGGCATAAAAACGACGGCAGCAAAAGAGCAAAAATAAATTTATTTTTCTAATCTTTATTCGAAAATAGAAACAGAAATAGTACATTTCAACAGTAATTAAATGGATATTACGCTGCATTTAAAGTTTGATAAGGTGCTTATAAATTATTTATAATAATGTTAATCATAATTTTTTCAAGAAAAATGAAAGCCCTGAAAGGCCCAAGGGAGTGTCATTGATAAGCCCTACCATTACCAATATAAAAGTTGCTTTAACAAATGCTCAAACTTGGATTTTTCAAATTTTTTATTCCAGATAATTGTAATTCCATTTAAAATGAGTAAAATCCTTAAGCTTGCAATCAGAAATGTAAAAATATATCAAAAATTCTTGTTAGCTATTGAAAATCTGTTGTAAACTTTGATATACTTTTGAATAAACTTAGGAAATAAGTACTTATAATAACTGAAGAGGAACTGCAAAGTCAGTACGTAAAGTCGCAGTATTCATGAACAAACAGTTTCGGGGGCTCGCAACAGAATCCAGTTGAATGCGACCTCTGGCAACGAGCGCGTGTCGCACGAACTTAACAAACCTGTAGAGCTTATGAATATTTAAGCGCCAGCCGGCAAATTGTTATAAAAAGCCGAAAAACAACTTGATATCATAAACATTTTGGTTGGCCTGCATAATGAGCCGAGCTGTGTGGTGTAAGGAAAGCGCATTTAATAGAGCAAACCACTTTATAGATATGCTATGGATAGTTGCCAGGCAGAATAAATAAATAAATAACAGTATTTGCTGTAAACGTGTGATAAACAAATGACATGCAGTTTTTGATAACAGGTAGCAGCACCTGTTCCAGTAAACAGATTCTGCAATTCCTATTGAAATATGCGAATATCAAAAAGACTAACAATAACAACAAACAAACAGATTCTTAATATACAGATTCTTATATAGAATACACGTAAACAAAATACTAGTTTGACATATATTCAAATGAGCTGTTAGTAGTACAGGATTTTCATCTGATCAACAGATCTGTTGGCTGGGGCCTATATAAGGCCACATTTCAGCATGGCTTAGCCATAGTTCATTTGTTAAGATCGCTTAAAAGATCGGCGGATCGTTGCTGTGAATTCGTGAAAGATACTTGAATACCGCGTGTGAGGAAGAGTTTTGCATAAATTGAGTCTGAGTGATAATGGTAATAAATATTTCATTTTGTTAAGTGTTGATATAAAATCCAACAGTTTCTAAAATAAAACAAAAAAGTGTGTTAAAGGATTAAAAAATATATAGATATGTATTATAACACTGAAAGAAAGTGAAGATCGCCAGAAAAACATATTACACAAAAATTAAATGTCAATAAATGAATGCTGGAAATTCTAATCTCAAGAGGGAGGATAGAGAAGTGTTTACTCTCTGATTAAAAATTGATGTTTTTATACTTATAAAACTGAACTAACTTCTGCCTTTTCTTTAATGCTTCACCATAGACAAGCTATATTGACAAAGGAACCAAAGTGAGTACACATATCAATAAGCCCGAGAAAAGAAAATTAACTTGATATATTTACAGCCTGAAGCCGGAAAATTCTTAAGCTTTGATCATCTAACGTTTTACGTTGGCAACGCCAAGCAGGCGGCCAGTTATTATACGACCCGTCTGGGATTCGAACCACTTGGCTATCAGGGATTGGAGACGGGCGAGCGACGCTATGCGAAGCATGCTGTGCGCCAGAACAAGATTGTCTTTGTGTTTGTATCCGCGTACACGCCGGATGACAAAGAGCACGGCCTGCACTTGATGCAGCATGGCGATGGTGTCAAGGATGTGGCCTTCGAAGTGGAGGATTTGAACGCAATATTTAACTTGGCAGTAGCCCGAGGTGCTGAGGTTGTGCGCGATATCTGGGAGGAGAGCGATACTGATGGCTTTGTGAGATTTGCCACCATTAAGACGGTATTTATTAAGTTTTTAGTTTTAAGTTAATGCATTTAACACATATAATTACATATATTTTTCCAATTTGTTTTTCAGTACGGCGACACGACGCACACTTTTGTGGAGCGCAATGGCTATGCGGGCGACTTTTTGCCTGGTTTTCGACGCGGTGTTAAGGATGTGCTACTGGAGCATCTGCCGCCCACAAAGTTGAACTTCATAGATCATGTGGTCGGCAATCAGCCGGATTTGCAAATGGAGAGCGTGGCCGCTTGGTATGAGCGCATTTTGCAATTCCATCGTTTCTGGTCCGTGGATGATTCCCAGATACACACGGAATATTCGGCGTTGCGCTCCATTGTAATGGCCAACTATGAGGAGACGGTCAAGATGCCCATCAATGAGCCAGCCAATGGCAAAAAGAAGTCACAGATCCAGGAATATGTTGACTACTATGGCGGAGCTGGTGTGCAGCACATAGCTCTCAATACGGATGATATTATTGGTGCTGTGAGCAACTTGCGGGCCCGCGGTACGGAGTTCTTGACCATACCCTCGTCGTACTACGATATACTGCAGGAGCAGCTATCCCATAGTCGCACCAAAATCAAGGAGGACATGGAAATATTAAAGAAACTGAACATTTTGGTGGATTTCGATGAAAATGGTTATTTACTGCAGATCTTTACGAAGAACTGCCAGGACAGGCCTACGCTCTTCCTTGAGGTCATTCAGCGTTACAATCATAACGTAAGCTGGATACTATTTTCTTAAATAAGATCTTTTTCTAATTTGTATTTATGTTTATAGGGTTTTGGCGCTGGCAACTTCAAGTCTCTCTTTACAGCTATTGAGATCGAACAAGCCAAACGTGGCAATTTGTAATTAACAATTTAAAGGCAATGATATGAATATTTTATTATAAGGCATTTGCAACAATTATGTGGATGGGCTCTTACAATTAAATCAAGTCTTATAAGTTTGCTATTTCTTCCGCTGATTAACAAATCGACGATCAACGTGAACTTCGTTACGTGGATCATCGTCCGAAAATGAAATCATGTGCGGATTCCAAAAGCCAGCAGGCGTGTTGTTCTCCTGTTCGCGATCGTGTCTGCAATTACTCAGATATCTGCGTATCTTTTCATCATTCAAATTTGTGCCCATAAACTTGATGAACTGTCAAAATATATAAAAACATTTTTAGGTATTGAACTTAAGAAAAAGTTATGATATTTTACCTTCTCACAACGTGGACATGCAATATTGTAGCGTTCTTTTACACTCATTTCGGGTTCTTGTTTGACCAGAATAGGACGCGGAAAGATTTCCTCCTCCTCATCTTCCTCCTCTTCCTGGTCTTCTATATCAAAATCTTGTGGCAGTTTGGTTGACTCATTACCTACATCATTTTGCAGCTCTGTAAGCGGCTCATGTTTTATACTTATGGGCTTCGAGCTATTTTTTACTTTGGCTGCCTCTATTTTACGCTTTTCGATTAGCTTTGCTTCAAATTCCTGCAGCCTTGTCATTGAGACTTTGTCATCCTCTTTAATGGCCTCCTCCATGAAGTCCATTGTGTTCAAAGTATCCGCTTCATTTATGCTATCGTCAATAAAGACAATATCCTGTGTGGCAGGTGTGAGCAACACTACGCTGGACGTATCCGAAGCGCCGCTCAAGGGAGGCAGAGCGAGATCTGAAGGTGGTTGAGGTGCTGACGGATCTGGGCACAGATCAAAGATCGACTCGTCGTCATCCATGTCAAAAAGGAGCTTGTTATTGCTGTTGGGTTTCGTTTCGCTTTTTGCGATGGTTTTGATGTCTAAGGCGCTGCTGTTGTCGGCTCTGCAAACTTATATAAGGTTATTTTTGTTTTAATAGAACCTTAACTCTTAACCCAGTCGGCTACCCACCTCTGTAAAAGCGAACGTGACTGTTTGGCATGCTTCAGCGAGGTATACAAATTGGGGCTGGATTCAATAACATCTTTATCGCAGGCCGAACTGTTCGCCTTGCTGCCATCAAAATGCAGGCGCGTTTGCTTCAGTCTGGGTGAATCGCCGCGCAATGTCAGCGACATTTTTGTCTTGCTCAATGGCAACTTGTCCTTGGGTACTTTGCCTAGCCAGGGGCAATTGGTATCGGCGGTTGTTGTTGTGCTTGTCGGCTGCTCATTTTCGCAGTTCCGTGTGTTAAGCTTGCGACGTGTGCTCCAGGGCTTGTAGGGACTGATTGCAGGCTCCGTTTCTGTTATGATTTCTTCCTCTTCATCATCTGGTTGCAGTGCTATGTTCATGTTCAGCGAGTCCTGACTCTCAGGTATCATGGGAGAGGCATCCACCAGTGCGCTGCTGTAGCGTGACATTTGTTTTTTCGCCTTTTTGGGCGACAGTCTGCGACGCTTGGGGCTTGACTTGACTCTGGGCTCCTGCCCTTGCCGCAGCATTTCGAGGGCTTTGTGCAGTTTTTCGTTTCGTTGATTTAACAGGCTAATACTATTTGCCTTTTCCACACACAGGCCCTGCAGCACTATAGGAAAATTGGCATTATCTATGGCTAGCTTAGAGCTATAATAAGAAACCGGCTTACGCAAAAAATGTTGTTTTATGGTGTCCAGCGCCTTTAAAAAGCATTTTGTTGTTTGCTCACTATTGCCTTGACACGTGGCACAATTCATATTGGCAGTAATTTATTATTTATATTTATTATCTCAATTTTTTATTTATATTTTGTGTACAAATTCAGCGGTACTAGGGTTGGAAGACAGATTTATGTTAGCGAGTTTTCGTACACTGTGTGGCAACGCTGGTAACCAGTGTTTGTTAAGAGCAGAGCGACAGTGCTGATAATCGACTGAGTGTAATTTATATGTTCTCGTGTTGATTTTTATTTAAAATATTTAATTTAAAAAATCAATCATCCGATGGCGCATTTGCGTGAGAGCTCAGAGAAGGCCTTAAAATTATTACGTACCTTGCCGCGCGTACAAATTGGCAACCTGCGACCGAATCCCAACTCGAAACAGAACGTAAGTGATCAAGTGGCCGGTTGAATAACAACATTGAAGGACAGTTTGGGATTCTGACTACAAGCTTGATGATTTTTCAGGACAAACGCGGACGTGCCCAGCATGGTGGCGATAAACACGGTGCCGGCAACAAGGGCTCAGGCCAGCGGCAAAATTTCATGCGACTGGGTTACGAAACAGGCAACCAGCCCTTCTATTTACGCTTTCCCTACGAGCCCTACTACAAGGGCCATCACATGCGTCGTCAATATCCAGCCATTTCGATGCTAAAGCTGCAGGTGTTAATTGACACCAACCGGATTGATATTAGCCAACCAATTGACATCGCCACCCTTTGTAATTCTGGCCTATTGTCGCTGAAGCCGGCGGAACTTCAGTATGGATTTCAGCTGACGGACGATGGATTGGACAATTTCAAGGCGAAGATTAACATTGAGGTGCAGCATGCAAGCGAGGCTGTCATAGCAGCTGTGGAGCGCAATGGTGGGGTCATCCGTACTGCTTACTACGATCCGCGCAGTCTTCACATTCTGGCCAATCCGAAAAAATGGTTTGAGAAGGGCTTGCCCATACCACAACGCATGCTGCCGCCACAGGATGCTGTTGAGTACTACACAGATGCCAAGAATCGCGGATATTTGGCCAATCCCGAGGAGATCAGTAAGGAACGACTGGTGCTGGCACAAAAATACGGCTACGAGCTGCCGCGCATAGAGGACGATGTTAATTATGAAATGCTCACGGCAGCCAAGGATCCACGCCAACTGTTTCACGGCCTGGAGCCAGGATGGCTCGTTAATTTGGTAGACAAAACAATAGTCAAGCTAAAGGCAACATAGGCATTGCATTTTTTTGTTTGTTACTACGCTTTATTAAATAGAGAATGTATTGTAAAACGGTAGCTTGGACTACGGTTACACTGAATATTAGTACACAAATTTATATGCTAATTGTCTTTTATATAAACACCTGCTTGGCCGACAGATTCTCCATAAAGGGCTTGACCACAGCGCTAGTGGCAAAGCAAAAAATCAGGCCAAAGGTTATTGAAATGGGCAGGGCTGGCAGTGCCTTGCGCCAAACGGCCAAGAGCAGTAGCGTCAGGCAAAGGCCAATCAATATGGCCACAAAGCAGGCAATTGTTGTTGTCCAGTCGCCATAGCTGGAGGCCTTGCCCACCAGCACGGAATAGAAAATGAAATCGCCCAGACCAAGCTTGATACCACCTACAAATCAAAAATCAAATAAGTACCATGTATTGGTATAAAACTATTTTTACTACATTTACTTACGTTCTTCTGGCAATTCCGGCTGAGGTTGATCAGGTGCTGTGACCGTACGATATTCATTGGAGAGGCGTCCATTTCCGTTCTGAGTGCTTTGTACCTCAATTTGTCGGCGAGCCACGCGGTCATTGAGATTGGCAGACCATTCTTGTGTAAAACCAGCGGCCTCTTCTTTAAAATAGAACACGAATGTTTTTATTCTAAATTTCTTAAAAAAGTTGAGACTGATTACTAAAAGCATCTTTTAACCAATTAAGCAACAAAAACAGAAGGCCAACAAGCTTGCGCTAGAAATTGCGCCTAAGGCAGGAAGCCACTTATTAAAATAAAACTTGGGCAACTGAATTACGTTAATATTCAATTCAAGCTTAGGCGCAATTTAAAGTTCACTACACATTAAACGAGTTCTGAGTACAGACGCTCAACTAAGCTTTTAAGATTAAGAACAAATCATAAAAAATAAATGCATATGTACCGTTTCCGTGCAAATTTCTTTTAAATGTCACAAGTGGCATACCTTCAGCAGCCGCCTGAGTTTCCTGCTGACGCTGATGGGCGCGCGAATTACCTGGACGTGCAGTGCTATCACCTGTAGCTGGCTCTGGCGATGCCAACGAGTTTTGTGTGGTGCGCGTTGTTGTTGTCGAGTTACTATATGACGGCGAGGATGTGGCTGTTGGCAGTGGCTGTTCCGGCGTATAATGTGTACCCATGTAGGTGTAAATAACCGTGGCTACAGGGAAATTGGCTGGTAAAACAGTGATTGGCAACAACCATACAAAAGTAGCGGACTTACAGGAGTATATTAAAGCAGGAAAGATTTGCTCGTTGCGCTCCTGTGCGGTTTCTACCAATATGCGCAACGGTCCTCGAGGCGACAGTACGGCTATGAGATCTGGAATTGAGATAAAGTTAATAACTAGGTAGGGATTCGTTAAAAATGAACCGTACCCCATATGGAGATAGCTGCCAGCACAGCCCAGGCCGTCCATTCGGGTAGATATTTAATAAACACCAGGGCCATCAAAGCAGCTACAAATATTAGATAACCCTGCTGCAAACGCAGTGGACCATGCCAATGTATTGACATCATGCCAGCCACGCCAAAGTTCCACATGATCAGTACTGCCGTGGGATAGTCCATAGGAATGTTGTATGCACGTAGCAGCTCCTCCAAGTATAAGTACGTGAAAATGAATAGGAGCATAAACGAGGACAGTATCAGCCAGCCGTGTATGACGCGGTAGCAGCGTTTCTTGTACAAAACAATCAGCAGAATGGTCATTACAACAACCACGCTCATGAGGATCAAGGAGTTAGCTAATGCATTCCATAACTTGACACTCGGTTCCGGCGATAGCTCGTGAAACGGCGTGTAAAGCCTGTCAAATGAAAAGTTAAGTTATAAATATTGATTTCTTAATTATATATGTTAGTATTGCGAACCACTTACAGATATACATCTGTGCTGTTGTAAAAGCTAATCGAGTTAATGGTAGCCACAACGACCAGCATGCACAGCGAAACGGGCACAAATAGTTTGATGACATGTTGTGCACCGTATTTAAGACCCTGCTCTTCTTCGAGCTCCTGTTGTGACAGTCCAGGACCGCCATCAGCGCCGCCCCCGCTTAATCTAGGAGGCTGAGAGTTAGTTCCGCGTACAACAACGTAGGGCACGGCTAGCACAGGCTGCAAAACACAAATTTCAGCTATGCAATGAACGCAGAACATCTAAGTATGCCTACCCCGTCAGTATGATCTGCATTATTCCTTTCCAGCTGCTCATTGGAACCATAATTGCTGATTTTCTTTTTTTGTTGCCGCCTTGGAGGACGTTCCAAACGCTCTGCTGCGCCGCTCTGGCTGCCATCAACGTCTGCCGCCGCCGCCGCCGACGACGACGATGGGACGTCGTGCTCGTCCATGAGCGGTGTGCGTTCGTTAGCCGCCGCCTCCTCAGCGTTTGAAGACGCCCACTTCGATGCCGTAGTTGGAGGACGTTACTTTAAAGGTTCGCAATATGGAGACCGTAAGTATGATGATTGAATGGTTGAATGAGTTTAAATAATTTATGTGTGCACTACATACAATTACTGGAGTGAAATGGTTAATGTTTGCCAGCAAAAAAAATACTTTCTTTTGTTTTCGAACGACTCATAGGCAGTTAGAGATGGGCAGTCTACATGGCTACAAAAAAGTATCGAATGTATGAGTACATCACGAAACAGAAAAAATGCTTATGCTAAAAAACAAATATTATTAAATATATATTGCAAAAATGTACATAATGACAAACAAACTTTCCGGGTCTTCTCTAGACATTTACTTTTATCATCTATTGACGTCACAAATTTCGATAAGTAAAATGTTCGCATACTCTTTCTATCGATTGCTAACAGAAGAGCAATCGATAGCTATTATTCTTATTAGCATTCTGTATGCAGCTGTTGAACAAGTTAAGTGTTAAAATAAAAAACGAAAAAAGCGAATAATTCATTATTTCACAAAAAAGTGCTGATATTAACATTTTAAATGTTGCCCCAATTTAAAGTAGCATAACGGGGCTAATCCAATCCACTGCACTCACAGTTCGTCTCAAAATATGATTACAACTTGAACGCTGCATTTTCTACCGGCCTTTTGTCGATTTATTGTTGCACTTGGAGAACTTAATGCACAGCAAACGTGTGACGAATTGATATACAGATAACATTTATTGTGTACATTGTGGAAATTATTAACGCAAATGCTTAAATGTTCAGTTGAAGTTAATGAAAAGAACCAAACTGCCAAAGTGTGAATCAAAAATGAAATTTGAATGCTTGTTGCTGTTGTCGTGGCTGTGGGCGGCAACTGGTGACGATGTCACGATCTTTGCCAACAGTCGTTCCCGCCGTGCTTCCATTGACATGGATGCCAATAAGGCTGCTGCTGCTGCCACGCAGTTGCACAGCATCATTGATCTGGCGGACTGCCAGGATCTGCACAAATATTGCACGCACCAGAAGACAAGCGACAATTTGGCCATGCTTGAGTGCGCATTGAGTTTCAGTTCCAGCCAACTGGAGGCGCTGCCGGAGCCATGTCAGCATGCACTGTGGCTGCAGCAACGTCAGCTGCAGCTAAACTCTTGGGTGGAGCACACCTTGCTGCCCAGCTATTGTGCCGAGGAGCAGAGCAAGTTGTTAAGCTGCCTAAACTCGGTCGATCTGTGGGCCTGCCTGGAGGATAAACGTCAGGAACTGCCACAGAGCAACACCTGCCAGCAGCAACTGCGCCGCGCACACACGGCCCTGGGTGAGGACTATGCCAACATTGGTGACTTCTATGCAGCTTGCGGCTCTCTGGTTGAGCAGCATAAATGTGGACGCATGAATGTGGAGCACTTGCCAGCGCTGCTCTCCCAGCTGGGCACTGCCCAATGCCTGGTGGCGCATGCGAGTCAGGCAACGCCCATGGACCTCACCTGCAAAGTGGCTATAAATGCCATTGAGCAGCAACGTGGCATGATGGAGCTGTTTCGGGTTTGTTCCGGGGACCTGACGGCGCTCTGCCCACAAGTGAGTCTGAAAAACAACCCTTGAATTGGACTAATCCCATATTCCATTTTCTAGGAACGTGCCGGTACACCAAGTGCGTTAAAATGTCTGGTGCGTCACAAGAACGATCCATCACTGAGCAGCCACTGTGTGGGGCAGATATCGTTGCGTGATCAGCAAATGGGACGTGATTATCGTGTGTCACATGGCCTAGCCAAGGCTTGCAAGGATGAAATCAAGCTGCATCATTGCCGACGCGGCGTTTCCGAGGACAAGCAGGTGCGACTGGCTCAAATCTTGCTTTGCCTGGAGTCTGTGGCGAAGAACGGCACCAAAGTGGCACCCGAGTGCCTTGTAGAGCTGAATGACCATCGGCGCATGTTGATGACCGACTATCAGCTATCGCCGGAGCTACTCAGCGACTGCGCTGACGACATACCCAAATTCTGTCCGGACGAGCACAAATCGCAACTGGTCAACGGCCTCTCCAGCTCTGGCGGCGAGATCATACACTGTCTGATGTATCATGTGCGTGCGCGGCGGCCACAGCGACGTGTCACATCTCAGTGTCAGCGTGGACTTGAGGCGCTTATCAAGGTGAGCGATGCGGGCGAAGATTGGCGCGTTGATCCCGTACTAAGAAGAGCCTGCAAGAAAGTTGTGGATGTCGCCTGCAAGGATGTTGAGGGCGGTGAAGCGCGTGTCATGAGCTGCCTAATGGAGCGCATAGGCACGCCCGTTATGCGGCCTGAATGTGAGCAGGCGCTGCTTATCATTGAGTATTTTGTGGCGCGCGACTTCAAGCTGGATCCGCAGCTCTACAAGCACTGTCGCGACGATGCCGTCAAGTACTGTCGTGCTAAGCGCCAATGGGACGATATACAGGATGTCCAAATGGATCCCGAACGAGGCCCCATGATACTGCCCTGCCTGCATCGCATGGCCTATAGCGAGGATGAGCATCAGACGTTGCGCAAGGACTGCTTTCGGGAGGTCAAGCGTGTGATGCGGCAGCGCGCCATTTCCGTGGATCTTATACCCGAGGTGGAGGATTATTGCCTCTCCGATTTGTCGCAATACTGCGGCGAGCTCACCGAAAAGGGAACCGAAATGGAGTGCCTGCAGAACATGCTTGAGAAACTGCAGCCCGAATGTAAAACGGTTGTGACCAAATACACAGAAGAGGAGGCAGCCCACGTCGAACTGAATCCAGTTATTATGGCTGCTTGTTCGGAAGCAATGCAAAAACATTGTTCGGAAATACTTAATACCGGCAAGGATAATGGTAAGTTTTTCTTTCTAGTAGCTGCTCCATACCTCATGTTCTTTTGTAACTTTTCTTTATAGGCAACATGATGGACTGCCTGATCTCGCACAAAAACGATGCCGATTTAAACAAAGGCTGTCGCGCCGCCATTGAGCACTTTCAGATTATCTCACTAAAGAGCTATCATTTCACCACCAAGTTCAAGGAGGCGTGCCGTCGACATGTGGTGCGCTTCTGCGGAGCAAGCGCCACCAAAAATGAGGTGGTTGCCTGCCTTAGTGAAGTCATTCGCAACGATACCATACGTTTGCAGCGCCATCAGATACCCAAAGATTGTCGGCAACAAGTCAAGTCGCAGCTGTATCAGCAGCGCGAAAGTATTGTGCTAGATCCCAAGCTGGGCAATGCCTGCAAGAATGAATTAAAGGAGTTCTGTTCAGATCAGAAGGGTCCCGGTCAGGTGAATAAAAATGCAAGTCATTCGAGTCATTTTAATTCTAAAACACCACCCTACACACGCAAACTAAAACCTTCTAGTTTGTTTGGAGCATATTAATTAATCATATTATTCCGCAGGCCTTGGAATGTCTGATTCAAAAAACCTCAAACCTGGGTAAGGCCTGCCATCATGCGATATTTATGATCAAGCGCTCGGAGCTGGGTGACAGTGGCACGGACTACACACTGATCAACACCTGCAAGGACATGGTCTACAAATTCTGCCCCAACACAGAATCTGTGCAGCTATTGGACTGCCTCAAGACCTACAAGGATGATCCCAACTTTGACCAGCGCTGCCACTTGGTAGTCGTCAATCGAATGATCGAACAAAATACGGACTTTCGTTTCAATCCCACGCTACAGATGGCCTGTGGCAAGAACATTGATCGCTACTGCTCCAATATTGTGGCCACAGCACAGCCAAATGAGGAACTTAATGGCAAGGTGAGCGTTAACCAGTTTTACTTAGGTAAAAACAAGTTCACATCATGTTAAAGAGTACATAATCCCAATATTCGTTTGTTATCACAGCTGCTATGAGGCATAGGCAAGTGAATTAGTAAATTCTGGGAAAATTATGAAAATCTAAAAGGGTGCCTAATTAAGCTTCTAAATCTAGTAGTTGTGAAGGAAAGTTAAGATTAGATTCGATTAGATTATACGGGAAAGACATGTTCGTCTATCTGTCTAGCTGTCTTTATACTATATATGAACTTGTTATAAGTATATTCACGCTATTAAAGTGATACAAATTCACTTGTCATATTTAAAAGTTCTACTATGGCTGATTAAATGCCCCAAGACGAAGTATGTGTGTTAAATGCTCACATAACAGCTCGCCACTTACATTTACAGCTAGATAACATAGCATACAAATGCTAATAACAGCTTTTTAACATAGTATTAGTTTTACAGGTACTGTAAATGTTATTAAGAGTTATCACAACTATTTCATAATATCTTAACATATCAATGTATGTTAATGATAAATGAGAAACGAAGCTTGGAACCTTTTGTATTTTAGAACGAAGTCCGTTACGGGTTAATTTTTTTTATTATTCAAGCTATATTCAACTCTAATATATTTTTTATCTAAATAATATTCTACAAATGTACTATAATATAAAGCCCCTTTTACCATGCACCTTGACAACATTTTAAAACTCCACATTTGTGCGCTGTAAACGTCCATTATCTGGATCATCAATCGTGGCTGTCAGCGTCTTCAGCAAATCGTCATCTTCGGTTATGTGTAGTCCCAGGCGATTATAGGGTCCACTGGGGCTAGTTAAAGCGTTCAGATTCTTGGGCACTCCGCTGATGGCAAACGATGTCCACAATTCGACCATGTTCTGAGCCATCAACGTGTCCTGCTCCTGCAGCGGATGCGTGGCAAACAGATAAATATTATCGTCCGAATGATGCGCTCCACCATTAAACGGATAATGCGAGTTGCCAAACTCGTAGCCGAAGCGCGTATGCTGACCCTCGTACTCGAAGCTGTAGACATACACAGGAGCAGCTGGCTGACGTGTATGCAGCTTGGTGGCCAGGCTGATGACCGGCGACTTCATGGCAATTATCGATGTGAGCTGTGTAGAAGAGTAGGGATAAAAAGTCGGAGGCCCAATATTAATACCCAATAACTCACGTCAAAATAGGCGGGCAAAGCGTCTCTGTGGGCGTGACTTTCTAACAGCTGCGGCGTATAGAGCAGACGATAAAGCAAATTATCTGCCAAGCCCGTTCCGTCTTTGGCCATGTCGACTATGGCTTGCGAGAACTGACGCACGCTCAGAGCGCTGATATTCGAGATCTTGGCTGTAACTTCATCGTAAAACGCTGTAAATGAAAAGCTTATGGAGTTAACTGAAGGATTCGTTCACGAAGATTGGCCGGCCACTCACAGGCGAGCACGAAGGAGCCATCGTGTCGTGTGAAGCCCGTCATGAGCGGCACAGCACGCTGATAGTCCTTGAGCAGCTCCTCTGGGTTGTTTGGCAAAATGCCTTGCAGATCTCCTACAATAGGTGAGAAACTCTCCGTTTTGGTGGCCTGCAACAGCTCCACAACGGAAGCCGCACGCACGCAGCGTAACAGCTGCTCCTGCTCGTCGCATCGTTGGCAGCCCAATGCGGTGCAAATTCGCTGAGCCTGTCCAGCTGGATCTTTAGTAATCGCCCAGGTGGCGAATATCGAGCCGGACTGCACAATTGCACGTTGAAAATGCTTGACAGAGGTGCGTGGACTCAGGAGCAAGGCACTGGTCACGCCCGCCCCAGCACTCTGACCGAATATGGTCACCTGACTGGGATCGCCGCCGAACTTGTGAATATGTTGCTGCACCCACTCTAATGCCAATAGTATATCGCCAATGGGCGCATTGCCAGGCAGCTCCTCGGTGTATGTTGACAGCCAGCCCAAGGCGCCGACGCGATAATGTGGCACCACCAAGACGATATCACGTTCCAGCAAATAGTTTGGCGGATGATCCTGCGAGGAGCCATTGTAATAGCCGCCGCCATAAACATAAAACATCACTGGCTGACGAGCCGTTAGCTGTCAAGAAAATAATATGTGTGTGTATAAAATATAAATCGCCTTTCTATGCGATTTTCAAAAGTTATCAAATGAGGCAGGATTAATGCATATCTGCCATGATAGACATATATCTAATTTATGATAATTGAGGTCGTATAGTTACATTAATTAATAATTAACCTCCGTGCTCAATATTCTCAAACGGTTTTCGCACAAGTTTGTAATAGCTCATATTAAGAAATGAACAATGCTTGGTGATTCCCTAAACAGCTGCTTTAGATAGTCACACGTCTTTGTTTTACCTTTTATTGTATTTTTAGTCTGTTTTTGCAACCAATTTAAAGTCATATTAATTTATGACGTTACACATGCTTGCGGGCTATTAATTTATTTGTTCAAGCTGTAATTATGCATGCTTCTCATGGGGAATATATTTGTATTGATATATCCTTTTAAAATAATCATTAATAATAATATATCTGTAGCATTCAAATCAGTACAACTTGACATAAACAAGGCAATGTTTTAACTAAATTAATTATGCAAATACTGTTTTGCCTTAAAGTCGAAACATCAAACTTTGATAACACTTACATTCTTTGTGTAGACGCATAGATTTAGGCAATCCTCTAGCTGAGCCTCCGGCGTCTGAGCATCCAAATTAGTTATCACCGGACAGCGTTGTCCAAAGTCCAAGGCATCGTGTGTCTCAGTCCAGGGCGAGCGAGCAACAGGTGGCTGTGTTGTTTTACAGGGAGAGGTGCAAATTTATATGATTTTAATGAACGTCATAAAGGTCGTTTATCAGCTCTTATTAAGTGGTTCAGTATCACTTGACGCTGAAGTATTGGACTCTCAACCCACACGAAAACGCAGATCTCCGATGGGCGCTTCGGCAAAGGGTATACCACGAAATTGCACAAAACTTTGACCCGTCCAGGTCGTCTGTCCGAAATTGCCACGGACGGCGCCCTGTCCATCAGCAAGGTCCACTGTCACCGTTGACATTGGCACAGCTGCATCCGCCAAAGCGTTCATTGAGACCAGCAACCAGCCGGCGAGGCCAGCGAACAGCAGGCCGCAAAGAGCTAACATCACGTATACGACACGTCTACGCATCGGACTGAACTGACTGTAAACAGCGGACGATCCAACACGCTTGTCAATTGCGATCGTTTCTGACGTTTCGTTATCGCCGCGAACGCGTCTCTCAACTGAGCTCACGAGCAAATTCCATTTGAAATTCGGAAAATTGTGAAAATCAGTTACCGCAGCCAATCAAAATTATTCAAAGTTGTGGCCTGATGGAACTAGGAATTAAAATTCAACAACGAGAAATTAATTCTTAAACGTTTTGTTTACTCTCGTTTAAATAGGTTATTAAGTGTTTAAAGGACAAATTCAGGCAATCGAAATTGGATAGGCCATGCGCTCAGGAGATGATCAAAATACTGCAGGAGCAGGCATTAAACTATAAGTTGAATCCTGTGCTCCAGCACTTTTGCAAATCTGAGATACAGGAACTGTGCAACGCGGATATGGAAGCAGATGAGCATGGCCAGGTGGAGGAATGCCTAAAGGCCGCTTTTCTGCGCAAGCAACTCATCAATCGCGAGTGCCAACTGGAAGTGGCCACCCTGATAGCCGAGGCCAAGGCGGATATACACGTTGATCCCATATTGGAATCGTCATGCACTGTAGATCTACTGCGTTACTGCAGCAAAGTCATCAGCGGCGACGGACGTAGTAAGTGGAGTAAAAACATTTACAAATCTTCATATTAAATATGTGTTTTATTGTCTATGTCTAGAACTGAGTTGCCTACGCACACTATTGCGCGAGACGCCGAACTCCCTGGAGCTGGATTGTCGTGAGAAGCTGGAAAGGCGCATCGAAATGTTTCGCAATGCGGACGATGCGCTAGCCCAGCCACCGGAGGACATGCAGCAGCTGGTGCAACAGGTGGTTACGTCGCCGGCACGAAAGTTCTTCCTTGTGATATTAATGAGCGCCACGGGCTTGGTCTTTCTGACGGGCATCTTCCTTGGACGCGCCACCAAACGTGCAATGGGCTTAAAGAATAAATAATGTGAATCGACTGTAGTTAATAATTATATGATGCTAGCTGATATGTAGTATCGTAAAATGTGTGTAGGTTAAAGATGTGCGCTTCCCTCGTTTACCCGCGCCTTAAGTTTTCCATTTTGGACCTCTTCCCACTGCAATCAGCTATTTTTTGAGAGCAATTTGTGGCCTAATCGTTTGTAAGACCAAAAAAGTGTAATTCATTTCACAGAAAACTTAAGTAAATAAGTAATTTGTACGTTTTATTTAATTGTGTTATCTTATTATTTGTAAAATTAATCGTATTTTTAAAAATCAAATGAAAGAAAAATACTATAATTTTAAACTCGCGCACTCTAGTTGAACTTATCGTGGGTCGCAGTATCGATTATTTTTATTTAATAATCGATGTATAAGTACAACTTGCAATAGTAGGTATTTTCCACTACAAATGAGCTGGTCACACTATATTATAGCGTTGCCACTTAGTTGAATTTTTTTATCGAAAGGTTAAAGATTTTCGCTGCTGCTCAAAAGCTCATTTTAAATGGCTTTAAATATTTAAAAAAAGACACATTAAAGGTGAAGGTGTAAAGTGAATATAATAGCTGCTGATTTGAGTTCGAAAACAATGTTTTTAAAACATTTGCCAGTCGTGTAATTAAACTCGAAGTAAGCAGCGCACGTACGCACACACATCCACACACACACACATACGCACACATTCGCCACGAAAAACAAGTTCTAAAAAGGCAAACTAACACAAAGAAGCAACAGCTTGCAGTCTTCACTTGGGCTTTATGATGGGCACAAGCAGCGGCATTAAAACTGAAGGTGAGCCAAGCTGAAAACTTGTACGCCCAACTCTGCCAGTGCGTGTAATAATGTGTTGTTCTTGTTCTTATTTCCTTTTCTGCTAACAGAGCCCCGTGCAATGGGCTTGAATCACCCAAGCGGCAGCAGCAGCAACAGCAATGCAGCAGCCGTTGCAGCCGGAAACGCCGCCAGCTCCGCTGCAGCCGCCGCTTCCCTCTCATCCGTGGAGCTGTGCCTTGTGTGTGGCGATCGAGCATCCGGCCGTCATTACGGGGCCATCAGCTGCGAGGGCTGCAAGGGCTTCTTCAAGCGATCCATACGCAAGCAGCTGGGCTATCAGTGCCGCGGGGCCATGAACTGTGAGGTGACCAAACACCATCGCAACAGGTGTCAATTCTGTCGGCTGCAAAAGTGTTTGGCCAGCGGCATGCGAAGTGATTGTAATTTTCGTTTAAGTCGTCGTCTCAAAAACTCCCCAAAAAACCACAATTGCACGCACCCCACACACACACACACACACACACACAAATTCATTTACCCAAAGCACACGCATGCACACACACATACACACACGCACAGCAAATTACAAGTTTTATTGAGAAACGATGCTCGCAGTTTGGGGACGCATCTGGTAACTCCTATTTACTTGAATTCTGATTAGATTGCTATTAGCTTTAGAGCTGCCACCTGGCAATTTGGATAAGTTGCCACCAGGTAGAAAATACGATTTTCCTCGTTTTCCGAGCGATTATATCGTCTATTTATATTTTTTATCATTATCATCAGATGATTTGATATAGCCATGTCCTTCTCCCTGTATCCATGCTAGACCAATTGTTTTTATTACTCTAATTAGAACTACTTTTACATATTGGATTTTCAAAAACCATTTCAAATAATTCAAGACAAAGGTTATTATTACCTGGTGCTAATGTATTTGTTCCTTCGAAACTTAAATGTCGTCATGCTCCAATACTAACACATACATCACGCTTACTTGTACACACGCTCACACATGCACGCTTATTTACACACAACACACACACATACACACCACTGCCATATGCAGCACATCATGTACCGTTATTTAACTGCAACACTCGCTAATTGCTTTCTCTTTACTTTTTTCTGTGCCACCATCTGCAGCCGTGCAGCACGAACGCAAACCCATTGTGGATAGAAAAGATGGCATCGTCTCTGGCGCAACGGGCAGCGTCTCTGGCTCCTCAAGCACTACGGGCGCCTCGAGTGGCTCAGCGGCTGGCAAGTCCGGCTATCAGCAGGTGCGTGTGAAGCAGCAGCAACAGCAGCAGCATGCCTCAGCGGCAGCTGCGGCAGCCGCATCGGCGGCCAGCGCTGCCCTGTTTCAGCATGCTGCCACGCCCCCGGCCAGCACGGCAACAACGCCCTTTGGGCTAAGCGAGAACCTATTCCCCATGAGCCTCAACTTTGCAGAGCTAACACAAACGCTGAGTAAGTGCAGCCGTCCAGCTGATTGGCTTCCAATAAGAAATCTCAACTTTTCAGTGCTCGCCACGCAGCAGCAGCAACAACAGCAGCAGGCGGCAAGCAGCAATGCGCCCAGTCACTGTTACTCGCCGGAGCTGGCCAAGCCGGAACTGGACGAGGACGAAGATGATTCGATGGACAACAGCAGCACCTTGTGCCTACAGCTGCTGGCCAACAGCGCCAGCAACAATAATTCACAGCATTTGAATTTCAATGCAGCAGCTGCCGCTGCCGCCGCTGCTGATGCAACAGCGCTGCCCACACCCGCCACGGTTGGACTCATACAAAGCTCGATGGACAAGCGTGCCATAGAAAAGGCGCTGCAACTGCTGCAGCCCATACAGCAGCAGCTGGACAGGAATCAGAGCGGCCAGAATACAGCCGCAGCTGCGCTGAGCATCAAGCCCGAATGCGATTCGGATGCGGAGGACAGCGGAACGGAGGATGTCGATGCCGATCTTGTGGAGCACATGGACTTGGACTTTGAGTACTGTAGTCGTGGCGATTTTGTGGCTAACGAAGCAATTTTTGCCCAGGATCTGTTCGCGTCCGAGGCGCAGTGTGCGTTCCACGTGCAGCCGCCGGCGCTAGTCCATTCATATCTCAATATGCACTATGTATGCGAAACGGGCGCCAGGATCATTTTTCTGACCGTGCACACGCTGCGCAAGGTGCCCGCCTTCGAGCTGCTGGACGCGCACACACAGATGAAGCTGCTGCGTGGCGCTTGGCCCGCACTGCTGGCTGTGGCCCTGGCCCAATGCCAACGCCAGCTGGCCGTGCCCACGATCATTGGACAGCTGGTGCAGAGCGTGCGCCAAGTGGCTGACATTGATAAGATAGAGCCGCAAAAGATTGCAAAGCTGGCGCAAATAACACGCACACTGCACGACTTTGTGCAGGAGTTGCAGACACAGGATGTGACTGATCTGGAGTTCGGCCTGCTGCGTCTAGTGTTGCTCTTCAATCCGCTGATGCTGCAACAGAACCGACGTGAGCGTTCACTGCGCGCCTATGTCAAGCGGGTTCAGCTCTATGCGCTCTCCACGCTGCGCCGCCAAAGCGGCGGCGAGGAGCGCGCCAATGGACTGTTTGCTAGTCTCCTGCCGCTAAGCGTGCTGGAGTCGGATCTGACCGAGGAGCTGTTCTTTGCCAATCTGGTGGGGCAAATGCAAATCGATGCGATGATACCCTTCATACTGATGATGTGCAACAGCAACGGGCTGTAGGCACAGGAGATACAAAGCAAGACTGATGGGTGGCAGCAAGCAAGGGGGGTGGCAACTTGCGCCTAGTGCGGACAATACTTAGCTATAGCTTAAACATAAATTATATATTAATACATTATTGCATTATACACTGCGGAAATTCATCTTTCTGCCAACAAAGTTGAGTCTAACTTGCGATTTATACGAGCTGACAAAGCGTCTGAGCTGCGCCGGATTCTAATTGGCGTACATCCCAATAAGAATTCTGTTCCAGAAATCAGATGTAGGAAATGAAACAGGAGCATTTACTTAGTGCAATGCTTGGCATGCCTTACAGCCAACAAATGCTGTAAATTTATTTACTTTAAACCTAAACTAACTGACAGACAAGTTGAAAAGCTACTGAGTCGCATCATTGAGCCGTCTCCGAGTTGATCTGAGGTTTCTTTGCCGGCCTGTGCCGGTTGTGCACCTCGTCGTTGTGGCCCTCGCGATTACGCGCAATTTCAATGGCCAGAAATTGGACGCGAAAAACAAAGATTGAGTTGTCTGGTGAGAATTCCTTGCTGGCATCGGCTCGCATCAGAGTGCCGTACGAATAGTCTTCCATTTTATTGAATTTCTCGGCAAATTGACGCCACTTGAGCTTCTCTGTGGCCGACTTGAGTATGTCGTCGCTGAGGCGAGCCACTTGCAGATCGGGAAAGTCTTGTCGGAAGGTGGCATAGATCTGGTCATCGTAGGGCGTCAGGCGCAGCTGTGCGGGCGGCACGCTGGTCAGCAGCTAAGCGAAAAGAGAGTTTTATATATTTGTAGTTTATAATTTATTATACTCACGTTGAAATGCACTTCCGCATGCTCGAGCGCCTTGGCAGCCCACATTTCCTCCACGAGAGAATCGTTGCCGAACTCCTCGGCCGGTCTTGAGAGCAGCGAAGCGCCATGCTTTTATGTACTGATTATATTAGTTTGCTTCAAAATATTCTCTACTTTTGTCAACATACCATTAACTCCATTTTAAAGTGTGTTTATAAAAAAAAACCTGCACGTTTCAACTGCGGCACTCACAATGCGCGCCGACATGTGCATTTATCGATGTATCGATATGTTGTTGATTAGCAGACTAAACCGATAACTTATGCGCTTAATCGAACGCTTTATTTTTAAATTCAAAAATCTTGTTTTGCTATAGCCATGCATTTTTATTTCTGTCACTTGTTTCGTCTGTACTGAAAATTTCCACAACACTTGTTTATAGTTTTAAAAGCAGACACATGTTACAAAAAACCTTCTTAAAATTTTAGGGGGAAATATGTTTCAAAACATAAGTTTTACGTTTTTGTGCGCCTTGGCGTTTATTTCGTGGTCGTTGTTATGCTATTTACACGCCATCGAGGAGCTGCCAACTAAATCAGATTACGTCGTGGAACTGTATACAGGTAATTGTGTTAGGGACTCTTTTTTTTAAATAGAACTCAATTTTAACGTATATTTAGAGCGTCCAACCCTCACAGATGTGCTAAATTATTGTCCTAGCCAATCGGAACAAAATAACATTATAGATCGTTTATTTGATATGCTCAAAACCTATGGACTTGTCCTCATTACCACTGTGGCGCTCTCTAAACTGTTGCAGTGGTTGGAGTTGCAGGCAAAAACTTGTATGCAAAACGATGAAGAAATACTTGCACTTCCTTTTATCGTAAACGTGCCGATCGAACCGATCGAGCCCATCGAACCCATCGAACCCATCGAAGAGAACAAAGTGGAGACAGTCGAGACAGTGGAGACAGTGGAGACAGTGGAGACAGTGGAGACAGTGGAGACAGTGGAGACATTGGAGACAGTGGAGACAGTGAACACCTTGGAGGTAGTCGATGCCATGGAAATCGTGGAGAACGTGGACGCAGTGGAGACCATGGAGACTGTGGAGCCCGTGATGGCATTGGAGACCGTGGATACCATGCAGACCGTAATGGCATTGGAGACCGTGGAGACCGTGGAGACAGTGGAGACCGTGGTGGCATTGGAGACCGTGGAGAGAGTAGGGGACGTAGAGACTATGGAAAAACCTAAGATAGTGGAGGAAGTAAAGAAAATGTGCGATCCAGAAACTTCGCCAAAAATTCTAAAGGAAAATATCGAGCTGAGAGAGCAGTTGAATGATTTGCAGGCGCGTTGTCGTGAGCTGCTTCAGGAACTGCGCGCTGTCAACAGCAACAGCATAAGTAGTTGCCATGAGCTACGCCGCAATCCATCCAACAGCAGTTTCAGCGGCCCCGATACGGGTGTTTTTCAAAATACGGACGATTCTTCGGGCGTGGTAATGTGGAAGCAGCCCGCCGCCATGAAATCTAGCGGGCTTTCCGTGGTGCAGTGTCGCGATTCTTCGTCTTCAACGTCGCGGAACGTGTATGTGACCCACAGCCACTATCACATTAATATTAATGGGCCGGTGCACCTGACAAAGCAAAATATAAATATTGCTGTTTCAAGCCGCCCAAAGAAATTACGCAGACGAAGTGAATTTTTGCAAGTGTGGGGCACATTCATTAAAGGTCCGAATGAGCGGCCCATGTTAACGGGTATAAATAACATCTTGATGTGAAAGGCGCACAAATCTGTATATATACATATATATATATATTTAATACATTTATTTGATTTCAAAAAACAGTTATTTTTGGTAGTTTTCTTAGTATAAAAATTGCTACCACACTAAAATGCGGCTAAAACTATCGATTACACATTGGGTGGCATCGAAAAGTAATGCGCAATCGATAGCGGCGCTCACGGCTTGTACAGTGCATCAAATTTAACCGGCAGTTTGTTTCTTTCGGTGGTCGTCGCGTGACTTATGTGCGCGGACTATTTTATCGCTTCAGTTTATCTCAAAAAGTGCTGCGTTTTAAAATTTCGATTAAATGAAACAATAAATCGCGTTTCTTATTCAAATCTCCGCTAACGCAAATCATATTGCATTATAGTATGTGAAATTGCAAATAACAGACCGCACTGCAACTCGAATTCGGTGTTTGTTGATGTGCGATCGCGAATAGAAAATGCAACAGTAATAAACATCAGAAGAGTTTACCGTAAATTGGACGCGTCATGTTCTGCAAATATTAGGCATATGCAGCATTCGGTACGATTATTGTTGTAGTCTTTGCGGTTGCTCGCCATGCCGTTCAACTGTTTGCGTCTTATATTGTTGTGGTAGTATTTACATTTCGCTGCTAAGCTCAGTTTTATCTCGTTGGCTGCTGCGAATGGGCATTTGCTTGTTTCTTGTTGCATTTTATTTGTGCATTATCACGCCCACATGCACAGTTACACACTTGTACGCACTCACACACACACAACCTGCGGGATAACCATTCAGAACAACAACAATAATGCGCATCACTCTTTCGCTCTCTCGCCCTCTCTCTATATACCAGTGTTGCCTTATTGAAAACTGTTGCATTTTTAAGTTAATTTATTTGTTTGTCAAAACAAACACAAGAACGATGTGTTTTTGCAAATTTTGTATTTGTATTTTGTATTTTTGGTGGTCTGCTGCTTTGTGGTCGGTCTTACGCTTGTCTAAAAATAGCCGCCTGCCGCTGATAAAGCAACAGATCACTCTCACTATCGGTGAGCATAAGAAGCGTTGCTGCTGCTCTCTCTCTCTCTCTCTCTCTCTCTCTCTCTCTCTCTCTCTCTCTCTCTTACTCTCCCTCTCAGTCTGTCACTCTCTCCCGCTTTATCTTAATGTGTGTGAGTAATTCTTGCGGCATTTTGATTTTTGTATTGAATTTGCCGTGGGACAGATAAAACAGCTGAGCTGTCCTCTGCCCAGAAATTTGCTGGCGCTGCATTTCCAATTCTATATTTGTTATGTATACACAGTTTTCGTTTTGCCCCACAGTCAGCAGTGTTTAACTGTTGAATCATCAACAACTTGTTGTTGCCGCTCTCTCAATTTCGCACCTTTCGCTATTGTTGCTTATGTTTTGTTTTATGCGAATAAATCACATTTTCTTCTGATTTTCTTTAACCTAATGCAAATTTTTAGCGGAAGTGTCAACAAATTTAAAGCTTCAAACGTACTCAGACAAACATATTCGTTTACAAATACATACCTATGCAGTGCATATGCATGTGTTTATATGCAGCTTAACTGCGCTGCTTACGTCGCGCATAATAAAGATTAACGCATTTCTTATCAAGCGTTGATAGCGGAGCAGGCGACATATACACATCGGCAACAACAACAATATCAACCACAATACAACCAAAGAGCAGAGCGAGCATTTGAGCTTCGCTTTTTGCCTGCTTCACTCAAAGACACACACACACACACACACACACACACATACACACACACACACATACACACACACATAACCACTTAGTAGGCAGTGATATCTCACGCGTTGCCGTTGACTTCGCTGATTAGCATTAACTAAGCCACAGCAACAACACGAGCGCGTTTAGTTTCGTAGTATTATTTATTTGTTTTCTGGTTTTCAGCTGCACACCCACACACACACGCACACACACATATTTACACCTACATCAGTAAGTGGCGAGAGAGAAAGAGAGAGAGAGAGATAGAGAGCGGCTGTCGCAGCAGCCGCCGTTGACGCTTTATTTTCGCGCTGCTGCTGATAAAATAAAGAACAATATTAATTTAAGTTTAAAAATAGAATTTCGCTGCAGATGCCTGTTGTCTGCATGTAAGTCTGTATCTATGTGTGTTTGTGTGTGTGTGAGTGTGTGAGTGTTTGCATTTGTACCAGTGAGCGGTAGGCAAAAAGTTGCTCACGCATACAATAGCAACAACTCTGCTTGATCTGCCTGCCTGTCTGTGATTTTGCGCTCGCTCTCTCACGCTCTCGCTCTCTGAGCGTGAGGTTGGGGCCACCTTAGCGTTCGTTGTGCTCCACGCTTTTCAGTATTATTCTATTCGCCTACGTTTCAAGTTGGTCTTCACGGATTGCAGCCTATGTGCACGCATATATACACAAACGAGATATATACAAACACATATGTACGGATGTATGTATGTTTATTGTATATTTTGATTGGGGCAAAAGAGTGCGCCATCGTTCGGTGTGTTTCTTGTTTCTGGAGCAACGACAGCAAAGTACAAAAAAAAAAAAATAAGAGAAAAACAAAAACATCTAAAATATTTATGCAATAATTTTCAAATTCTCAGCAACTCGCATGCGTATGCGCGTATATGTGTGTGCATTGTTTTGTGATATATTTGTAAAATATGAAAACAACAAAATGTGTTAATAAGAATATTTGCACATCTACTAATTTCTGATAATTAATATTTAGTATTTTTTGTTGCTCTCCCCTGCTGTTGCAGTAGCATTCTTGCTCTCCCTCTCTCATTTTCTTTCTTTCGCTACGATCTTCATATAAATGTGTATGTGCGTGTGTGTATATGGAATCACAAAACATGCGGAAAAACGCTTGGCATAAAAAAAAAAATACAAATTGAGTGAATTTTTTGAGGCGCTCTGGAAACGAAGATAGGAGAAACCATCGAGCTGAAAATGTAAATATAATATAACTCATGATAACCGAACTTTAATTTGAAAGCCGAACCGATGCAAGGCATCTTTATCTTGCCAGTGAAAAGTTGTTATTGCAACAGCCAGGCAGATCAATTTTAAAAGAATTTCCATGTATATGAGTTTTCCATTCTTGCCAAATCCCTATGGACATTCTGAGGGTAGTTACATTCCAGCATATGCATTAATATCTACAAGCCTTGCTTTGAAGCTCATTTCTTGGCCCTATTTAATAGGCTGCGCTCAAGTTTTAATCTCCAGACTTTTATTTATAGCTTATGAATCAAAAAGCCACAATTTATATAAATGTAGGTTTAAATCAAACTAATCTTATTTATTATTTATTATATAAGAGATTTGGAGTTTAGTTTTTTTAGTTCTGATAAACGTACATTTCTAGAATGTCTTGGTCTCATCTCTCTCTTTCTCTCATTTGCAATGCATGCTCTCACTCTTCTAGTCAATTTACCGCTAAAAGCATCATTAGCGCTGTCTCGCTCTGGTCGCTCTGCTTTATCTACATGCTCGTTGTATTTGTGAAAGTGTGTGCATATATATATATATATATATATATATATATATATATATGCATATATATGAACATATATTTGTATATATGAGTGCCAAGTAAAATGCATATCATTAACCATAATATATTTCATTCAAAAGCAAATTCTATAAAACAAAACAAATAAATACCCAATCGAATATATACGACAATAACAAAACCAATTGCGGCGCGATAATAACAAAAACCACAACAAAGTGAACAAGTGCTAAACTAATCAATACGAAAACCAAAGGCATTTAGAAGAATTTACAACACTGAGCGAATGTAATACGAATGTAAATCATACAATAAAAAGAAATTCAATAAGCAAACGGTTTATCTACATAACTGTAAACCAGAGCAACGTGCGAGGCGTTGCAGTGCGCTCTGCGAGAGAGTAAAAGAGTGTGTTTAAGAGAGAGAGAGAGGACAACAAATTGCGAGATCGTGCCAAGCAACGCACAAGGCCATCCAATAATAATGTGAGTAACCCATCCGCCTTTGTTCCTACTATATATGTTCTATAAGATCTTGCCTTTGTTGATATTTATTTGAAAATTGTTAAAATTTATAATATTCAAATGCGGAACGATGTGGAACGGGAGCAAGGATACAATTTAGATTGTAGTATAAATCAAATTGAAAACCGAGGTAAAATTTTCAATTCGATTTTTGGGTAAAATCCACCGTTCTGGGTGGAAATGAACTTTGATTGAAATTTTTCGATTCATTAAAAAAGAGTTTCGTGAAGTTTCAAGAAAATGTATAGATTTAAGATTGATTCAAGATTGAAGCTTTATCTTAAACCAGTTGGGAATTCCAAAGCCAGTAGCTGTGGAGCCGCGGAACAAGCTGAGTTAGAGGTCAAACGCATTGCATTTCATGAATGGAAACCTTGATAATGCATCTTTGTTGTGACCGGGTTCGCTCCAATTGCTGCTGCTGCACTGGCTCCGACTCTGACTCCGACTCTGACTTCGATTCCGATTCCGATTCCGATTCCAAGTCTGGCTGCTCCTAGATTTGTTTACCCAAAGATTGCAGTTATTTTCACACTATTGAGTTTTTGCTATTGAGAAATTTGTTTACATACGAAATGTAAATTGAAATGTGTTTAGCTTTCTTTTCATATATCTATGGATATGTGTACAGTGAAAGCTCCCTTGAACGGACACCTACAGTTTTAAGTTCCGAAAATGAATCTTTTGAAGTATTTTGGCTAAGAGAGCGCACTTTGTTTAAAGGATAAAAGTTAGGGAGGGGAAAAAGGGAAATTTAAATGGAGCTCTAAGGAGCTTTCCCTGTACATAGAACCCGTGTACATGGAAAGCACATTCGGCGCGAAAAACTGCAGATGTTTATTTTTAGTCACAGACAGTGGAAATTTTTATAAACGCGTCGTATTTGAAATCGACTTTGCATTTATCTTTTCGGCGTCTTGTTTGCCTGCAAATGCAAATATTAAGTAATACATGTGGCTATAATCAACCAACGGATTTTTTTTCCGCTCAACTGAAACACAAAGTTGAACAGGTGTTTTTCTGCTTCACGGCAACGCACTTGTATTTCATAATAAAATACTTTTAATATACGAACGTCGAACTCAAAGTCGAAACATGCTTTAAGGAAACCGATTTCCAATTGAAAGTCGAGATATTCAACTAATTGATAATCCCAGAGAAGATAGAAAATTCTGGAATTCAAATAATCTATTTGTTCATAGTTTTAAGTCAGAGTTCAATAGCCATTCACCTGTTCTTAGGTGAGACTAGGTCATGAGCAGAGTATTGCGTAGTCGGTCGTTGCCGAGTCTTCACATTTCTGCTTTAAATGGATTTGTTTGCCATACGCATCCGATATATATTTATCTTGCTTGATATCCTATTTACTTAAAACTTGAGAATAAGGTACTTGCCAAATCCGAAAAGTTCAGATCATGTTCATTTTTACTACAAATGTGTTTCTAAAAATAGCAGGTGCAAAAAAAACCCAACAGGCAAACAATTCTGTAATTAGTTAAAATTTATTTTATTGCTCAAAACGGAAATTAAGTGAAAATAAGTAGAAACGTTTACTTGAGAGTTGGGAGTGCTGGACTATGACATACCCTTTAACATGTAGATTTTGCATGATTCCACTTCAATTTTTTACTGCATTTAATATAAGGTTTTGTAAATATATGTACATTTACAGGGTATATAGATCTGAGTGGCATTCTGGCGTAACTCAGTCGCGCCTTCTCTCATTTGTACAGCAGGGTATAAAACTAAAGTTAGCCTCGAATAGTTGTTAAAAAATATATATTTAAAGTTATTTTTATTTTATAAAAGAAATCCAACTGTAACTGACAAAAACAAGTTGAACACATTGTGCAGCGAAGCTGTAAATCAAAACGCGTTTTACCCAAAGAAAAAAAGAGAGCAGAAGAGCAGCAAAGGCAAAAATTGATGTGTTTTTGAAACAGTTTTTATGATTATTTTTTATTTTCTGGGTGTAAACTCTATATATTGCTAAAATAAACTTGTTTTCTGGCTCTCGTATACAAAAAATAATATGCATGCATACATACGTATGTGTATATCAATTTTAGGTGTGTGTGTGCGTGTGCTTTTTTTTGCGCTGAAACCGCAAAGTTCTGCGCGTTTGGCTCGACAATCTTATCATCTAATATGCTAAAAATAGCTGTGGCCGCCCCTGAGCGGTTCCATGTTCGTGTGCTTGTGCGTCTGCCTGTCTGTCTGTCTGTCGTTCTACCCATGTGTTTCTGAAACTTCGCGCCCAACCCTTTTTCCATATCTATATCTATATCTCCACCTCTGTATCTGTATCTGATAATGTATATCTATATCTGTACCTGTATCTATCTGTATATTTTACTGTATCTGTATCTGGATCTGCATATTTATCTGTACCTGTATCTGTATCAGGATCTGCATATTTATCCCTATCCCTGTATCTGCATCTGTATCTGTATCTGTATCTGTATCTGTATCTGTATATGTATCTGTATCTGTATCTGTATCTGTATCTGTATCTGTATCTGTATCTGTATCTGTATCTGTATCTGTATCTGTATCTGTATCTGTATCTGTATCTGTATCTGTATCTGTATCTGTATCTGTATCTGTATCTGTATCTGTATCTGTATCTGTATCTGTATCTGTATCTGTATCTGTATCTGTATCTGTATCTGTATCTGTATCTGTATCTGTATCTGTATCTGTATCTGTATCTGTATCTCTATCTGTATCTGTATCTGTATCTGTATCGTATCTGTATCTGTATCTGTCTCTGTATCTGTATCTGTATCTGTATCTGTATCTGTATCTGTATCTGTATCTGTATCTGTATCTGTATCTGTATCTGTATCTGTATCTGTATCTGTATCTGTATCTGTATCTGTATCTGTATCTGTATCTGTATCTGTATCTGTATCTGTATCTGTATCTGTATCTGTATCTGTATCTGTATCTGTATCTGTATCTGTATCTGTATCTGTATCTGTATCTGTATCTGTATCTGTATCTGTATCTGTATCTGTATCTGTATCTGTATCTGTATCTGTATCTGTATCTGTATCTGTATCTGTATCTGTATCTGTATCTGTATCTGTATCTGTATCTGTATCTGTATCTGTATCTGTATCTGTATCTGTATCTGTATCTGTATCTGTATCTGTATCTGTATCTGTATCTGTATCTGTATCTGTATCTGTATCTGTATCTGTATCTGTATCTGTATCTGTATCTGTATCTGTATCTGTATCTGTATCTGTATCTGTATCTGTATCTGTATCTGTATCTGTATCTGTATCTGTATCTGTATCTGTATCTGTATCTGTATCTGTATCTGTATCTGTATCTGTATCTGTATCTGTATCTGTATCTGTATCTGTATCTGTATCTGTATCTGTATCTGTATCTGTATCTGTATCTGTATCTGTATCTGTATCTGTATCTGTATCTGTATCTGTATCTGTATCTGTATCTGTATCTGATCTGTATCGTATCTGTATCTGTATCTGTATCTGTATCTGTATCTGTATCTGTATCTGTACTTCTGTATCTGTATCTGTATCTGTATCTGTATCTGTATCTGTATCTGTACTGTATCTGTATCTGTATCTGTATCTGTATCGTATCTGTATCTGTATCTGTATCTGTATCTGTATCTGTATGTATCGTATCTGTATCTGTATCTGTATCTGTAATCTGTATCTGTATCTGTATCTGTATCTGTATCTGTATCTGTATCTGTATCTGTATCTGTATCTGTATCTGTATCTGTATCTGTATCTGTATCTGTATCTGTATCTGTATCTGTATCTGTATCTGTATCTGTATCTGTATCTGTATCTGTATCTGTATCTGTATCTGTATCTGTATCTGTATCTGTATCTGTCTCTGTATCTGTATCTGTATCTGTTCTGTATCTGTATCTGTATCTGTATCTGTATCTTGTATCTGTATCCTGTATCTGATCTGTATCTGTATCTGTATCTGTATCTGTATTTGTATCTGTATCTGTATTTGTATCTGTATCTGTATCTGTATCTGTATATGTATCTATATCTGTTCCTGTATCTGTACTTTCTTATTTATCTTTATCTGTAACTGTATCTGCATCTTTGTATCTGTTCTTAAGCACAAAATGTACTTGCGTATATCTTATTTTTTCATTTCGCCCAAAAATTTCGCTAACTAAATTATTATTATTATTTTTTTTGTTCTTCATCTTCGTTGTTGTTTTTGTTGTTATATTATTTGTTAGAGAGCCCGTGTGATCATTTAGCGCTGTGCTAATTCAATTTGTCTGCGTGTTTTTGCCTCTTCTGTAGGAAATTTGTTTGACAGCTTCTGAAATATTGCAAAGGCGTTTTGAAGTATTGCAAAGCGCTACGCAAACAAATCATGAAATATCTGCAACAATTTTTAAAATCGTCTTATATTACAAAAAAAAAAAAACGTTTTGGAATGTAAAAGATAACATAGTTTAATAAAAATATTAGTGTACTTGTTGAGTTTTTAATTTATAACAATTTTCTTATATCAATGGAACTCGTCTCAAAATATAACATTGGCGAGTGTATATATATATACATATATACAAAACCCAACTAAACTTTTTGCTTAACAAATTTAACAACTATTTAAAATTAACCTATTAGCTGTCAAATTTGACATACAGAAAAAAATGTGTGTATGCACAAACACATAACAAAATGCATTTCTAGAAAGAGATAAACATATTTAGTGCAGAGCAGAGAACGAGCTCTAGAAATTGTTTAAAAATTTCCACAGCACGCTTCTGTTTACATTTGTCGCTTTTCGGCCTTTTGATGTGAATGTGTCTTGAGCACACAGAAGACAATAATAATAATAATGATAAAATAATACAAAAAAAAAAAATGGAAAAGAAGACTACAGGAAAAATACAAATCAAATAAATGTGCGAAAGATTTTTTTCTTTGCATCCATAATTTCACTTCTTATTTTCCGTTTGCGCAAACAGTTAACAACAAACTGTGGATTTTTAAAAGGTCAACGATGTCTTCTCTGTCGCAAATTGTTATTAAAAATGTTGTTGTTTTTGGCCCTTTTATTTGTGTGCAACAAGAAACATGTAGCACTTTTTGACTTAAGGATTTTGCAGATGTGTAGCAAAAATTCCACTATAAATAATTTCGCACATTGAAGTCTTTGCCAAAGCATAAATTAGACAGAACATGGCAGACAGATGACTTGGCCAAAATCCATTATGTCCAAAGATTTGAATGTCGTTTGATTTGACAAACAGCCGAAAATGAGAGATTCAAATCGCATTTCAACGATGTTCGTTGAATTCCTCAAATAGAATAAAGCATTTGGCATTTTTATAATCGTTTAAGCCTCTTGCAAGTGCCCAAAAATGATGCTGAGCGAGCGGTAATTTGTTCCTTTTGCTAACAAAAATGCAAAAGGAATTTTATGGTAGTTTTTAAAACAAGAATTAAAATCATTTATTGAATGAAAAGTATAATTAAATTTAACTGCCATTCAAAGAGAAAAAGTGTCTTTTCTTAGAAATTGCCCGTTGTACTGAAAGTATTACAAAGTCTTGAATATTTTCATTTACAAAATGCGGGCTAAATTTGATCCCTAGCCAAAATTGGCATATACCAAATATGGTAAGATAAATGCAGTAATTGGGACTTGAGATATTTACGCTTTCTCTTATAAAATTTTTATTATTATTATTTTTTTTAATTGGCTTTCGGTTTGACTATTCTACGAACAACTGTTTTGGTTTGTTCTGGAAACAAACAAATATCGAGTTTTTTTTTTTTTGCACCGGCTTATGTTAAATCCGACTTACACTTTTTATTTTATATTCCCAAACTTTCATTACCTTTAGTAACAATATTAAATGAATGTTCTTTTTTTTATAAGCTTTAAACGAACTTTAATATGTACAATTAAAGCAGGGTATCTTTAAGCCGGGAATTCGATAACTAATAAACTGACAGAATGTTCCACCGCCAGGTACTGAAAATGCGGCTAATATTGCCCTATTTCAAACCTAAGCTTCAAAAAAACTACCGAAATATTCCACCGCTGGGTACAGGGTATCTTTTAGCCGGTGATTCGTTGACTTTTGTCCTATTTTTGCATATATTTTGAACGTAAGCTGCTAATAAACTGACGGCATATTCCATTACATCCCCTCCCTTATATTCAAATCGAAAGCTGCGTGCACACAATTCGCACTCTGCGTCCGACTCGATGGTTTTTGTGGTTGCCTCATTGTGTCCTGCACGCTCCAACAGTCCAATGAATCCGCAGATAACAACTGTCAAATCCTCCCCTCGCCCCGAATTTGGAAGGGGCTTGCAGTTATCCGTGTACGGAAATTATTTTGAATATACATGAGTGCATCGATGTTTGACATATTTCGGTCGAAATCGTCACCAAATTCTGTGGACCCAGCGGCGATTTAGGGGCTCAAATGAACAATATATGCATATTGTCAAAGGTGTCATTTTAGGATGATATTGCATAACGCATTCAGACTAACGAGTGCGTAAAGCGAATGCAATTCTGCGGCAATCCCAAATCACAGTGGATATGTTATGCCGGGTTGTGCAATAAATGTGGTTACACAGAACAATGAGCTCTTATGTCGCCATTAATAACAGGGCTTTGAATATTTACACAAAATTAAACGCGAAAAAGTTACAAACATAAACAGGCTGAGAAGTAAAATTGTTCAAAATGATAAATATTAAGAGATACTACAATGTTTGTTCTATACTATATATAATGTATCTAAATAGATTCTTGTAGATATAAATACAAATTTGAATATAATATATGAGTACAAATACAAATAAGATCACAACTATATAGATGATGATTCCATCTTTATCTGCATGAAGCATTCTCGTTTCTTTCAACCTCTTTGGGTTCCTTCTTAAAGTATATCCGATCTTTCCTAGAAAAAATGTACCATGTACCTTTACCTTAATTGAACTCTTTTAATTATAAGTTTTATTAATAATCAAACTTAACATGAACAAAGTACAACATTTTAAGGACTGTAGAAACATTTCGCACATCTGCCACAGTATTATAGCTTCAGCATACCAATAATTTACTTTGTCATTGCATTAAGTTGTTAACTAATTGATTTGTTTTTTGTCTGTGCCCACTAATACCCTAACCAATAACCAATTAGCAGCCTTCAGTGCGATGCGCGGTCAATTTGACTACAAACAGTTCGGAAAATTTGATGTGGAAATTAAATTCTATTGGCATTTTAAAATGTGCAAACCAACCAAGCGCAATCATGTGTGGGCCGAGGCAGCATTTCCTCTTGCCATCAATGCCAATGCCAAGGCGAGCAGACACACAACCACACACACACAACCACACACACAACCACACGCACACACAACCACACAAAGAATTTACACATAGATAGACTGTGGTGCAGAACATTTTCTTATGAAAAGTTTTTGGCAAGCGCCACTTCCAATTGCATAGTCAATGCATTTTCCCATCCACCCCTCCCGCCCTCCATTCTATCTGCCCCACCTATTTGAGGTGTTCCAATTTCTTTTATTTTAGTTTGTGCGTTTGCACTTGTCTTGCCCCGTGAGTTCATATCTTCAACTCTGTTGTTCGCCAATTGCTTGTCGGCCAATCTTGAAGATGAAGATGTTTGCGGGTCTATTTTTTCGCATTCAATTAACTTGAATAAATGAAATTGTGTGCGGGTTCAAAGAGGCGATCAAAAATTGTACGCGGGTTAAACAAAACAAATCGCTTAATTATTTAATTTAATCTGTTTGCATGTGGAGCTCGTAACTTGTTTGTTTAGTTGGCTTGCAGATGCGCATATTTAAAGCCCTTTACAAAAAAAAATAAGAAAAACAAGCTAATTTAATCACAATCAAGCTAACGAATAGTCGACTAGCAGACACCCTGTAAGAGAAAAGTTATTAACATTTTTAAATGGCTTTAATATGGTTGCGTATCTGGTCTTAAGGGTCTTAAGATCTGTATACATATATATAAATATATCGCTTTTTAGTATCGTACATAGTTGTCCATATGTATATGTAGAGATAAGTACGTACTCGGCTGCTAGTCTAAATCCTCTCGAATTATACACTTTTCGTTTGCTTTTTGTATATTTTATTTTTGTTTTCGTGTCACGCATGAAAACTTTTAGTCACGCGTCCATCTCTATTCATTAAGACTGCATTGTTCCTGGTCTTTGAGCTTTTGTTATTTTGAATTCGCCGCCAGCCGCATTTCAATTAAATTTCATTGTGCCTTAAGTGCCATCCGGTAGTGGATGCCGCAAAGGATATTGCAGGGCACGAGTCCCTTTTGTCGGCAGTAAATGGCACTAACAAAAGCTCTGGCGGCAAAACTGACCCCTACTTGGCCCCTGCTGCTTGCTAGGGGCAGCTAATCAAATTATGTACACATGTTGTTGCTGTTGTTTTGGTTTTTGTCGTGTTGTTGTTGTTGTTGTTGTTGTTGCATAAAAGCGTAGCAAACCGTTAGCGCCGACAGCTTTTGGTTAATATTTCGTGAACTGTATTCAAATACAGTCGAGCGTAAGCCATCGAGCCCAAGGCAGGCGCCCAGAGAGCTTCAGCTGTCACCAATGAACAATTAGCTTTGATCTCTCTCATCTCTCATCTCTCTTTATCCTCTGACACTCTTCTATTTTTTTTTCTTTGTATGTCGGTGAATGGCTTTGGCGACAAGGCTGTCTGCATTTGTGCTTTGCTCTGTTATTGGCTATAAAAACTTTATCGTTCAGTTTGTGCCTAGTTCGTTTATTTTTAACGGTTTTTGCTTTATCCAGTAGAGAAGTTAGTTGACATGTTGTGTTAAGCTTTTGTTAAAAACGTTCTAAATGGAGTTTAAACAAACGTTAAATTCTGTATAATTAAAATCGCCTAAACCCTAGCTCTCTCTCTCTCTTTCTTTTTCTCTCTCTCTCACTCTATGAGTGTGTTCTATGTTATTAGAAAATTTGACAAGCAACTGCAATAAGATCGGAATCTCAACCACAACAATGGCAGTTGGAATACCGAAAGCCACATCCTTCTCTCTCGTACTCTCTGCCTCTCGCTCTCCCGCTCACGCATCATCTTTCCGCTCAAGCGGCAAATTGTGTCGAGCTTTTGCTCGGACATTCTTCATACTCCACTGTGACCTTTTATCGAGAAAACGAGAAGAACAAATGGGGTGGGTGGCGACAGAAGAATTTCGAGAGCGTCGTTATCTGTGCGGCGCTGCTGCTGCCCCTTTATGGCCCTGCGGCCCCGCACGCTGCTGATAAGGCAACAAATTTATTTTTAGTTTTCGGTTTCGGTTTCGGTTTTGGTTTCGGTTTTAATTTTGATAGCTGTTGTTGCCAAAAGAGCCAAAATAAAAGAAAAAAAACCAAATAACAGACGTTAAGCGTTTGCCTGCGTCTCCGCACTGAAAGACTTCCAGTTTATTCAACTTTTGCTACAAGTGCAGTCGCAACTAAAACAGCAGCAAAAAATGGAGTAGACGAAAAGCAACAATAAAACAGTTAATCAAAAAACAACAACAAAAACAAAAAGCAAACTGCGAGCATCAGCAAATGCAGCAAATCAAGAAGAAGATGAACAAGCCGAAAAGGTAACAACAACAACAACAACAACAACAACAACTCAACCAAATCCAAGGCTATTACAGTTCATTGCTCAAGCAACAAGTGTATTCCATGCCCATTCCCCACAACTCACGCCCCCCTCTCTCTCGCTCTCTCTCTCTCTTGTTCTCTCTTGCTCGCCCTGTGCCTTGTCAGCCCTCTGCTTTAATCTGTCGTCTTCTACTTTTTGCTGACTTTGAACTGTTTTTAATTTTTGCTTGGCTCGGATTATGTAATTTATTTTGTAAAACAAGTATTTACATATTTTTTAAAGTTTTTGTGAATTTGTACTAAATCAGCTAAATACTAGCTTGGGTTATATCTGAATGTATGCCTGGAAGTTAAAAAATACTCGTTTATTCAGCCCAAAAATACTTGAACAATTAAAAATATACATACATATAGAGTATGCGTTACCTATTGCACGATAAACAAGTAAGAGGCTCTAGTCGGGAGCTCCCGACTAGGGGATACCCTGAACCCTCTTCTTCCAACATCAAATGCAAATGCCTTATACCCATTTTTAATGGGCTTAGGGTATAAAAAGTGGCTGGGTTACGAATCAATATATCGAGCTTTATTTCGAATTTTTTAATATAAGTATTTAATTAATCATAATTCCATCTGGTAAACGTTTCAATTTAGATATCTGTATATTACATTCATCATTTTCTGCACATTCATGCTTTCGAGCTCATTTTTTGTTTGTTCTGTTTTTGCCATTCTGAAGTGTTTCTTTTTCTTGAGAAATTCAAGAATAAATTGTTTAAAATTACGCCTATCACGAAAACCTTAAAAAAACCCATCAACTGTCGACAATGTTGTCCAACTGGAAGCTACTTTGTGGCCAGTTGGTAGTTTGTGCCAAAAAGTAGTTCCCCCGCCCATTCGAACGATTCCAAATACACATATTTAAAAGCCCTTTCAACACTTTGTCGTTGTCTAGATTCGTTTTATGGTGCTTTTACTGTTACTGTTGTTGTTGTCGTTGTTGCTCTTCTCCGTCCAATTGTTGCTATCATGGGCATTGTTGTTTATGTTTGGGCCACAAGCCCGGCACTAAATTATGTTGTTTTAGCATGGCATTAATGACTCTATTCCACTCGGCTGCGGTGTCCCTGTCGATATGGCCGGAAGCGCTATTTTCTGAGCCCCCAGTTATTGTCGTACTCCTCCCGGCCAGGTCCACTGCCAGTATTGCCCTTGTCAACACATAACGCATAAATTAAATTCAAACATTTAACGCCTACGCACTGACATTTGAACTAAAGCATAAATCAGAGCAGCTCTGGAAGTTACTATTTGGCATGTCCATTCCATGGAAATATTATGAAGCAAACATATATTTTAAAATATTTGAGTTATTTCCTCTCTTATCAGTTAATATTACGGAAATTGAAAGATAATTGTTATTAATAAATTAGGAGTTGATGCAACGTATTTTTATGTGAAACATTCTTGATCTTGATTTTCATCACTTACTGTAAGAACTTTTAAGGCACGGCTCGACTCTTCTTATTATAATTTGTAAATTTATAATTTTGTAAATTTGGAAATTGGGTCGCGGGCGAACAACATATTTTCCATACAACATGCTAAAGTCAAATTGAAGCCGTCTTTATCATCATATTATCCTCATCATCATCATCATCATTATCATGAGCATATCATCATCGTGGTATAATCTACCTGAGGCATTTTCTTGGCCACCTTCTTGGCTTAGTTGCTTCTACTTATGCCGCGTGGGCGTGTCGCCCAACAATTTAAGTGTTTTTGTTTAATAAACAAATAAGTTAGTAGATTGGCCCAACGACGCCACAAAGTCGAAGAGGCCAAAAGGGTTTCCAGCGACGCCATCTTTGGGCGGGTCCTATTAGCATTAATCGAGCCAGCCGAGTGCGTATGTATGTGTGTGCAGGTGTCTGTCTGCCTGTGTATGTTCGTGTATGTGTGTGTGTGTGTGTGTGCATACCTTTGGATAGCCAACACACACGCGCATACAATTTACGACTTTGGATCGGTTTTAACAACTGTTTGTTTTGCAATTTTGTGGACATACTTATTCACGCAAAATTTATTAAACCTTTATTTTATGGCCTGTTTGTTAAGCATTTAAGTGGGCGTGGCACTACGCAACGTGCATCCAAACCATAGAAAAATGAAATTTATGCGTAGTATGAATGTACTGCTTAGTAATAGTAGAACAACTATACTTATATATTTTTTGTATGTTTATGCACGTATATCTATATATATGTGTACTTGTGTGTGTATGGATGTGCGTGTATATTTGTATACATGCAAGTATGTATGTACACATATATGTTCACTCATACAAAACGCAAAGCAAATGAGTTTCTTCTGTGCTGCAAATCAGAAATAACGTACATTTAAAGGTGCCCTACTACGCGATTCTCAAAAGTTCAAGTAGGCTCTACCAGTTTTTCTGCTTTGCCTGTGAATAGTGTTTTTTTTATGGTGTCGATTAACCTTATCTCTGCCCTTCCTCTCACTGTACTCTCCTCTCCATCTCTCTCTAGCCTCTCTCTCATATCTCTCTCTCTCTCATCTCTCTCTCTCTCTCTCTCTCTCTCATCCCTCTCTCTTTCTCTCTCTGTCTCTCTCTCTCCCCTTTTTCTCTCTTTCCCTCTCTCCCATTTGCCATCCTGCTTTTACTCAACCTTATTTCTCTATTTTTTCTTGCAGTGTTGCGGTTATATAAAAAAAATGTCTTCCTCCCACTAATAGTCGAAATCGTTCGAGTTAATGAACATTTTTGGGTAAGTGCTTTTTTCATATACGTTTATAGGAAACTAAGAATATATATTAAGGCCATGCCAACCTGGACAGTCGTCTTCTCTTCTACCTAAAAAGTATCTTTTTGCAGAGTGCACTCAAGCACTTAACTATAGCATAGTTTTCAGGGCCCACTCGCAAAGCCCACTCCACTTTCATCCTTCACACTCCATTCAATTAGCCTTTCCGGCAAATGAAGTAATGTTAATGTGCATAGTCCTCTTCTGCTCTTCAGCTTCGCTGCCCTTGTTCACTTAGTGCAACCAACTCGGTCAACACTCAACACTACCCTTTGCTAATTTATAACATGTACAATCTCAGAAGTTTCATATTTTCTCTATTGAAACAAGGATTATATTCCTGGATACACCGTAACCATTAAATTTTGTGGCAGCATTACAGGGTATTTCAGACAGTTTCTTGGACTTGCTGCTTTCTTTCATTATTGCTAGCTGCCTCAGCTGGTTAGTTGGAATATGCCGTGGCATATGCGGGTGTGAGCGGCTCATCAAGTTTGTGGATTTACTACTTACCACTTACTCTTCCGCTTGTTTGTTGCCGCAAAAGTTTCAAAGTGTTTTTCTGTATTCGACAGATTTATGAACAAGACGTTCTGGCAGCAGCTACCTGTAGCTCCGCATGTTGTGCGGTGTTAAGGACATGATGAAGCTGCCACTTAATCAGCTTTGCGAAAGGCGAGTCGTGTCAAGACGCAGCTAAATAAATCGAACTTAAAGAAATTTTGGAATTAAATAATTTATTTTGATATCCTTGTTGAAAGATCCATTTCCGAATCAATAAAGTATGTATATTCTTGATCAGCATCAGTATATATATACAACTATTCTTGATCATCATATATCTGCGAATTAAATATTCGGTGTGCCAATGGTAGACGCACTTTCTTGTTTATTTCTGTTGTCATTATTCAATTTGGTCTTTTAACTTTCAATTCAATTTTCCTGCGAAATTATTGCACATTTCTGCCCCGAATGCATTCCATAATATCTTTAATCGTCAGTTGCAAGCAGTCGGAGCAATTGTTAACTTGCCCGCCCAATGCCTCCTTTGCTCTGCGCTTAATTAACAAGTCCGATTATCCTTGTCTGAGCCTTACGTAAGAAACAGGATAATGCGATATCAACAGCGAACGCTGCGTTACCATGTCCAACTTTTAAGCGAATTTACCAAGCGGCTGCTTCTTCATCTGCCAACATTTGTCGTTGCAGCAGAAAAATCTCATTGCCGCATTTGGAACGGGGGAAGGCAGCAAAACAAAGGTACGTAGTCTGCAGAAAAAGTTGGTTTACTACCAGCATGAGATTTAGCAGAGCTGCCGCGTAATATTATGAAGTAACAGGCATTTGCTGCGCTAAACATTCCAAATTTCAAGTAAAAAAGTTAACAGAAAGAACAACGAAAACATTTGCCTCGCAATATAACGCATATTGCAGTAAGGTATCCAAACGTTTACGAATACTACACAAAAAAGGACTGAGGAAAACGCGTGGCCACCAATCAACTTGATTTCTCATTTATTTATTCAAACATTTACGAATAATACACAAAGAAGAATACAAAAAAAAAATAAAAACGATTTGCTGATGAATCAATTCTCGTTCGACAAAAGCCAAGGTTCAACTCAAACATTTGATTTACATATTTAAATAGATGCTTTACTGCATGTGGCTGTATCATCATTGTATTTGGCTTATCTATATTGATGGGTATCTTTCAGTCGGGCAACTTCTAGTCGAATTATTTCAACTTGTTGACTTTTGAATTTGTGAGGATGGTCAACAAGGACTTTTAGAGATTTTTATGTAACTAACTCGTTAATGATAAAGTAACAAAAGAGAACGCCCCAAGGACAACATCAATAAATGTGTGGGCATAACAAAGAGACAATGATAGAGAAAGGAAGAGAGAGAAAGAAAAGGGGAGAGACAGGGAGAAATATGTGTACTCATCAGCTTTGTGTGTAGCTGCCAGTCAATTGAACTTTAAAGTGATGTATAAAATGATTTACTTTCCATAATTATGGCAACAGTAGATGGGATAATTGAAAGAATAGTTAGAAATTTAAAGGATAATTGTAAGAATAGTTAGAAATTTAAGTAGATTTTGCAGCAATAATGTATTCCTGATTTAACTCTTTATTTATAGATTGATGCTGCATGAATATTAAGTCAAATATACAATTTTAAAATAATATTTGTGCTTGCTAATTTTTGTTGTTATTTTACGGCAAAACAATATTAATCAATGTCGCATTCCGAATTTTAAATCGGGTTTCTGGTTTATTCTCGCATGCATAAATTGCTAGCAGAGGCTTAATTTTTTTTTCGACACGATTTTTTTTTATAGGCTTAAAGGAGCCTTTTGGCAAATATTTTATGATGCGCTTTTAAATTCCATTGAAGCATATGTTATTGGTAATTGCAGCAGTGGGTATTCAACTTTATTCGAGGGTTATGCTATATTATATCTATAATTAAAAATATTTTAAATTGATGTTGTACGATATATGTGACAGGTAAAGAGAAGAGCTCTAGCTATTATGGAGTCGATCTTGGAAAAGACGAAAGCTGGAAACTTAATTTATAATTTGATTAGTTTTATTATATTACTATGTATATATCTATATATTTAAAACAGTATATATAGTAATATATATTTTAAATAAATATATTTCCTCATACAAGGATCTAATAATTTGTATCCATAGCTTTTCAAAATATTGATAAAAACAACATATCTCGTAAAGTATTCCCCCATAACATATAAAGGCGAAGTATATAATTGTTCTCGATATATGCTTAATTTTCAAAATATCGATAAAGAAATATAAACCTAAAATTATAAGAGCTAGATACACCAAATATTTCACTTTGTGGCAAATATTTTTTATTTAAATTTAAAAAGGATCGGTCTGTAAGCACCGAAATCAATAAGGAATGCCTAGGAAAGTAGGGAACGTGTATGTTATGGAAAAGGTAACGAAACTTATTTTAATGGCAGCTCGGAACTATGTTTAGAGTATCTGCCAGTCGTGTACTGCTGCCTAGAGAGCTGTCTTTGTTATGATTTCGCATCGAATTTTAATAGACTTTTCTTTGGTTTGTTTTTGCAGCTATGGATAAAACAGAAGCCGTGATACCAACAACACCGGCAACATCCACTTTAATACTGGCCTAAAGGTAGCAGCTGGATTAACAACAATCACGACAACCGGAACAGCAGCAGAGGCGAAAATTGCGAGAATTTTTAATAGGAGCAGCGACTGCGAAAGTTGTCGTTGTTATAATTGCAACAAAAACAACAACAACAACGACAACAACAACAAGCGTGCACATAACATAAAAAATAAATCAACAACAAAAATCGCGTGAGTACAACAAAAATATTCATTCAGCTATTGAATTTGTGTGTGCGTGAGTGACAGTCTTTTTATTTCATTTTAATTTAATAATTATTAAAAACATTTGTTGCGCTCTTTGGTTGTCCGCGGGGAGAAGGGGGGGGGGGGGGGGGGCTGCGCTGAGAGAGGGCTGTGAATAAGTGCAAAGCGGCTAATTAAAAAGCATATGCAAAAAATTACTTTAAAAAATTGGCCGCGCTTAAACGTTAATCGGATGCATTTCCCGTTAAGAGCAAGATCTTAAAATCATATTCAAGAGCTGGAATCAGAGATTAATATTAAAGTAAATAATTATCATTACAATATACACGTAATACTCAAATGCTTTTTACTTTAAACCTTTTTAATCGGATGCATTTCCCGTTAAGAGCAAGATCTTAAAATCATATTCAAGAGCTGGAATCAGAAATGAATACTAACGTAAATAATTATCATTACAATATACACGTAATACTCTAATGCTTTCTACCTTAAACCATTTTATACATATTATAAATATATCTTCTTACGGGGCTCAGGATTTTGAACTCTTTGGCCTTGGATGTAGTTTGTGAGCACATCTGTGAAGCCAATTTTAGCTCAGACAAGTGATAACAATTTCAATGATATTATTTTTAATTAAATTTTTAATTGATAATTGCGCGCTGTTCCAATGAAAATATTCCGTGTCGTACATATTTTCATATGCAAGATGTGCGCTAAATTTAATCTTGAACCAAAAATAGGAACAGTCCTTGGACAATTTAATTCTTGTTTGAACCAATTTTTTGCTTTTCCACATATCTTGCAAGCTTCGCAATTGCACACCCGATTTCGATATTCTTATAAGTTGTTTTAGTTAAAGTGTGGAATGTTATTTAAAATCGGACCGCATACTCTCGATGTTCTAACTGAAAGTCGTTGTTTGTTTAAAATGTGTTAATTGTTTAAGCACTTAATCGTAATATAATGAAAGACACGTGCGCACTTTACAAAACTCGTTCGACTTTCCTGCACAATAGGCATACGTATATATATATACCCCTTTATATATATAGTATATATTTATATGAATGTGTGTGCTTGCATCTGGATCTCTCAGCGCTGTGTTAGATAAGGCTTATTCAGCGGTTACAGCTTTTCATAGCCCGCAGGCATTTTGCCAAGCAACAAGCTTTGCTCGTGAAATTGCATTTTTGGGAAATTTGCCAAGAAGCGGAGCCAAACAAATAAGCGAAGAAACTTGTTGCTAAACAGCAATTAGAGGGTACAATGGAAAATGCTCATATTACGCATACGCATCGTGTGTAATGAGTTTCTATGCAAAAAACGGGTGAAAAGTAATTAATTATAAGTTGACTAAAAGTTGAGATCCAGGAAATATATGCTGCGGCGCATGGGCATTATCTTTAGCTCTTTCTCTTCCTGCCCCTCTCTTTCTTCTCTCTCTCTCTGTCTGTCTCTCTTCTGATCTTGGTGTTAATGAAAGATCAAGATCAGAGAGATACCATGCACAATTGGACTGAGCAACTGAGCAGCTTAGAAACTGAGACGACAACACCAATTCACACATTTCCTCTCAACGCACACAAAACGAGTATCATAGTTCACATATAGTATAAATTATTTATAGAGACAACCGCATCTACATACACAAACACAGTCACACACACACACACACCCCTCGATTGCAAACCGCAATTTTATTTTTATTCTGCATGATAAATTAATGATAATTTAAAGATAACATTTGTATAAACAATAAATTTGGTGCGCCTTGTCGTTTGTTACTGCTGTTGGCTGTTTGTTTTCTCTTAAAAATAGAAAAGCACGTTACCCAGAATTGTTATAAATTAACACAACACATCGATTGTCATTAGCCTCAGGCTATTATTATGAATCGTAATAGATTGAGAAAACAGAAGTATATTACTATAGATTTCAATGGGCTTAGCACAGAAAGGGCAACCTTTAGAGGACTTGGCATATTTCATATTACATATTCACATTTGATTATGAATAACCAATTGTTTTAACTAGCATTAAACGTTATATAATCCAATCAGATAACTGTTTATGCAAAACAGGTATCTGCGAAATCGTAGGGAATGAAAATTCTAGACAATTCGTTCAATGAATAATTTCGATTGGTAGTCTATAAATTCTGTTGCAAGAAACGAAAGTTAATTGGCATTAAATACATATTATAGATAATTACGTTCGATATGGCATTGAATTCGTCACTTTGAGAAAATGTTTTAAACAAAAGGCATTCACCTTGAATGTTTCTTTATGTCTATTTGCTATTTTTAGCGGATTAAACCACATTCGATCGTAGCACTTTTTAACAAAGGATTCTAATTAACTGCGAAATCTAAACCTGATTTCTGTGTGTATATTCTTTACTGATGCAAATGCTGACGAGTAGAAATTAATCGAGGAATATGGGAATATATTTTTAAAAGAAGTCTTGAAAAATATCTTATAAGGTATCTAAATGAGAGAGTTTCTGCGAGTTTTGCTTTCAAAAGCCAAACGATAATGCGAGATCGACTGTATATATTTATATAATATATATTAATATGCTTTATGAGGTCTTAGGGGTCCTTGTGCCTATAACATATCACTTTCAGGCCACTTTCAATGGGCTTAGGCCATAATAAAAAGCAATATAAATCGATTAACTTGAGCTTCAGCTCTAATTGATAATGGGCTGATCTTTAGGCCACAGCATGGAATCAAAGCCCGCCAGCTGTTCCCAGTATTGGCCAGCCAGAAACTGACGTCTTTGATTGATGATGTGGCGCCAAGTTGTTCATCATGTTCTCATGTGGCATACGAGTTTTTAAGCTGATGCCTTTAACGTGCAATTAAAACGCTATCGATATCAATTCGACAAAAACAACAACAGCAGCAAAATAAAACAAAAACAAAACAATGTCAAACACTTGATAAGTGCCTGAAGATAACCAAATCGATTCGTGTCGACAAACAATATAACACAACACACACATATATTTAACAAGAAAAAAAAAACAAAAAAACACTTGTGTGTGTACAGCATTTAACAATATAATCACTTGAAAATGCCATTTATAAGAACTGGTAACGCTCTCAAAATCTCTTCAAGTGCTGCCATTTGACGTTTAATTGGCGTTTAACAAATTTATTTTCTTACCAATTTTTAATACCCTTGCTGTGGGTGTTACACTTGTAGCATGAATTGTGTAACTAAAACGTTGTTGAAATGTTAATTGGCAAGTTTTGAAGTCAAGTTAATTAACTGTGCATCGAATTACTATATCATATGGCACCCATTACTTTCCTTTTACTCTATCATATGGCTATCACGGGAACCTATTACTTTATCATATGTCTATCATGAAAAGTATCTGTTAAAAACTCTAAGAACATTTCTAATTTAAGAGTATTTTTAAGCACTTTACGCTTAAGTTCTGTGCATTTCTCAAGAAAGAAGCTTATCTTTATCTTCAGCTAGGGTATACGATCTTCGGCATTCCACCCTCGCTTGTCTCTTCTTTTCTTCACTCTTTTTTTCAATTGTTATAAATAATGAGGGGCATAGCTTAGACATTATTCTTCACAATCATTAGGTGGGCTAATAAGCGTCTCTGAAAGTGTTTATGTTTTGGCTTAAGGCTTTCAAAACTTGATAGATTCTCGGTTAATGGCCCTCGATGTGTGCGGATACCCTGCGGGCAGGTGACTTCCGCATGTCGCTCAAATAATAGTATCCAAACAGATATTTTTATTGGGTGCTTTGAAAGTGAAACTGAATAGCAGTTGGCAATATTAAACACGACTGCGATATACCCTGCAATCTAAAGGTTGTAGGTGTCAAAATAGATTGAAATTCAAATTGAAGACCAGCTACGATATACTCTGCTATATAATTGTGAGGCATATGCAAATATATATATACATTTTTATGAATGTTAAATTCTTGATTTACTTACAAAAAATATAAATATATTAACCAATCATAATAACTTAACTTGTAATTTGAGCTAATATTTGATAAATCGTTTGCAGAAAGTGAAATATAGAAATTAAGTGAATCAAAAGATCAAGTGATTTTTAATAGTCAGCATAAAGCAAAGCTCAACTTTTGTTGATTGTCTGCAAATTGTATGGAAATCCATCCAATTAAAGCTGAACCTCTACTAATTGATGCCGCATCACAATCTCCTTAAAAAAAAAACCACAAAACCTTTTGGCAGGTGGAACGCACGCTCAACTGGCCTAACAATGAATACAACAACAAAAGCAACTAAATAAAACAATTTATCAAACAATGTCCATAGTTTTTTAACTTCGTTTATTGTGGTTTTTAAGTGTTTTGGCTTGGTTTATTATTTGAATTTGTCTGCGGCCATAGATGCCGCCTCTGTGGCTGAGCACGTTTTGGTCTTCGGTTTATTCTTTTTATGGGCGAACTCGGTGAGTGCCTATGGTAATCGTCGAGGCATTATAATTAATGCCTTTTAACTTTCCCAAAAAAAAAAGAAGCGAACACGTAAAGATATCAAGTGAAAATGCGGTAGTTGAGACCAAGACCAAGAGATACCCTGTAGGTAGATCGAAGATTGGCTAACTGGAATTATATCTAGCATGAGTTCGATTTGAGACAACGCTGAAACAATTCGAATTATGTGTACACAATTATAAGCTGCCTTTTGGCTAGCTACAGGGTATAAGGTGGAAAAGAATTTTGTTGTCGCGTGGCCAGACAATGACTAATACAATTTGTTATAGAGCAGCAACAATTTATATGCTTGTTGTTGGTTTTATTTATTTTTGCTACTTTGTCTCACTTTTCTACATCGTGGGGGGTTAATTAACTAGATGCGTAGCGAGAGAGAAGAGAGAGAGAGAGAGAGCGTAACGTGGTTGAGCCCACCCGCCCGAGCTGGGTAAACAAATTGCACTAATTTGAGTCTTATTATTTAATAACTAAATAAATAGACAAAAGCCGACAAGTTATGCAGACCAATTAACCCGTTTTATTCAACAGCAGTTGCTTAGCGCTTTCTGCGCAATTATTTTATGGCCGCGCTGTGCGCCTTAACGCTCCTTAACACTTATCCTTTGGCCGTAACCACATTTTCACATTTCCAATTAGGAACAATCAATGTCTAAGCGAGACGTTGGGCGCGACCGTCGACGTCAAGAGCTGTTCCCTTGGCACACCTTGACCTTTGGGGCGAGGTCGGTCTGCCTCCCTCCCCTTCCTCTCTCTCGCATGCTGTCGCAGCAGCTCTTCGTCATCATCAACATCAGTTTTTGACAAACTATTTCACACAAATCAATATATGCTTTTTGATTGCTCCTTCAAGCGTCTCAAGGATTGGGCTGAATGATCCTCAAGGATTTCCTGCCCAGCCGCCCTTTAACGTGTTCAATGAACCATTTTAACTGCGGCTGTTTGATAAGTTTACATTTTCCTAGCATTAATTGTAATTGACAAAAATACACAACCAAATAACAATTAGGATACACATTGCAGTGGATTTAGTAAAGCTTTTTATCTCTTTTAAAAGTTATGCGATGGGCATAAAATATACATGCAAAATCCATGTTGGACCGTAACTAATTAATATTCGCCTAATTAAATATTCCCCTGATAGCATGGACAGTTTATTTATTTCATTTGTTGTAGAGTGAGTTTATAATTACAAATTATCAATTCAGCTTAATGAAAGATTTAGTTGGCTTTTCATATGTTTATTTATTTGAAATTTAAAAAATGTATTTCAACTAGCGCAAGGCATATTCGAAGTGCAAGATTCCCATTCTACGAGGTTGTGATATCGAAGGCCCTGCGATTTTATCGCAGCTGCATGTTAATTGATTCGATTTAAATTTAAACTGTTTAATTATTTTCGTCCGAATTGATTTCCTAAGAAAAGTTAATCGAATTTGCATTTGCAAACTCTTGCCACAAGTTTAGGCTGTGCCCATAAAAAGAAAACAATTTAAATCAAATACTTTTTGTTTTAAGTTTTTTTTTCTAGTTTGTTTTCGTTGTTTAATGACACAGTTATTTTAATACGTAAATAAAAGACGCTTTTCACCGTCACGATGAAAACATTCTGCGGTTCCATACGGTTTTTGTAGACATTCATTCTGACGTGGCAGCTTACGGAGGGAACTGTCGTGTCATTTATCAACTCGGTTCGTGGCCAGCTATATCGCATGAATCCAAGCCCATTTTGATGCCCACTTGTTGAGTTGGTGCTGTTTAATACCATGTGCGATGGCCATTAAACCATAAATTTGTTATTTATTACGAACAATTTTAGTACACTCTGACCCATAAAATTGGCACCAAAAAAATAGGGAGAGGTCTATAGCTGCATATGTTAGAAGTACAAGAGAAGTACAGCATTAAACTCATCTATATATAGGCTGTCGTATAAATATAATGCTCGATATGCATCACAGGGTATATTCAAGTCGTAGCCTGATTTCTGTGGCGCCCACTCAAATATCAAAAAATGAGCAAAGAATCGATTTGCTAGCTGACAGCCCCAGAGGAATTTGGGTACCACCAAATGCATTATAGCCATATTTATTTATATGAAATGCAATAAATGATCGAAAGGGGGCGAAGGCGTCGTTCTATCAGCTTGGTTTGTGTGCACTATTTAAATAAATGAAATAATATGTGCAAAGGGAAAATATATATATATATATATGTTTATATAGTATAGTAGTATAGTCGGTCAGTTGTGGGGGGCGAAAAGGTAGACTAACTGATAAGACCGACACCCAAAACGGGGCAGGTTTCATGTTGTTGTTTTTTTCTTCTTCTGTTGCTGCTCGATATTCATACAATTTCTATTTATAAACCATTGAGCGTTGGACGGATAGCCTCATTAATAAAACACATGTACGGCCATTAAAATTATTAACAAAAAAAGCAAAAGAAAATAACAAAAACATTTCAAAAGTGAATTTTAAATCGGCTGAAACAAGGCGAAAAACCTACCGAACCAACCGGCGCGAGCGAACACGAGAACAACTCGTTGGATTGGATTTGGTTGGATTGGATTGGATTGGATTGTGTTGGGTTGGGTTGGGTCGGGTGTGTGTTTGGGTTGCTCTTTGCATATCGTAGTGCCTTAATCTCCAGGCCCCGTTGGCTGTTTGTTTCACAAAATGTTATTTTTAGCTGGATGTATTTTTAAATGGCCTTGGGCCACTACGCCACAGAGCTGGGCTGATTGAAGATCGGGGGCCAAAAGTCAATACGATGCGACTTGTATTTTTATGAAGTCGATCATGTTAACTCGTTTCTGGCTTGTTGTTGCGGTAGATCTTAACAGTATGCTCTAGAAGGTTAAGTGCCCAAAATGCAGGCTATTTGTAGAGCGCTCTAGGGCAAGAAGCAGCAAAAACGAATATCACTTATAATTCGCAACCAGTTTATGAAACAATTGCCTGTGGAAGCGTCTATTTTGTTGTCTGCTTCGGGGCGCTAACTTGGCTTTGGTTTGTTGGTCCTCTTAATGTATCAGGAAATTATTAAAATATCTTGAAATTCTCAACTAGTTTAAACATACACATCATTGTTTACTAATTCGTTTAAAGAGCTGTTTTATCCTGTAATTTGTGTATCGTAGTTGTAACTGAAACCTTATATAATTTGCCCGAGCCCTTTGATTTCGCAATGTTTTCTCTTTCATTTATGACGTCCAAAGCAGCCAACTAACCAGGCAACCAACCACCCAACCACCCAACCAACCCACCTGCCAGTCTGGCCAAGATGCGAGGCAGCCAATGCGTCGCGCTGTTCGCGACTCTCATCTATTTTATGTGCCAACTAGTGGTTGCCTTAGTTGCCTGCTGCTGCTGCTGCTGGCCACTTGGGCGACTGGGTGGCAGCCTGTTGTCCGTTGATGGGTTTTAACAAGTTCCCTGGCAGGTTGCTGCCTGTTTCCCAAGTCTCGTCTCTTGGTCTGGCTGCTGCTGCTGCCGTTGGCTGCCGCACTGTCTGCCGTTGCACCCAAAGTGGTTAAACTGGTATTATGAATATTACTAATGCCAGCTAGAGCGCCTGGCAATACCTGCAAATATGCGCACATATCTTTTATATACCTATTAATAAACATACTCGTTTTATATTTTGCGCGCTCCACTTTATGCACTTACTATTAGACTGGCATACTATAAAAATATATACATATATATATATATTAAAAAATGCATTTAAATATTAAATTTCATCTGAAATTGAAAGATGATAAATACGAAAGTATAGACAGACAATATGTCTTTCTTTCAAGTACAAAGTTTCTCAATTTACGACAAGAGATAGAGTCATTTATTTTCCTTGATGAATTTTTTAAACTTTAAAGCTTAAAACCTCAAATTTATGTTTGTTGACCATCGATGACTTCAAGCCAAGCATTTTAAGGCCTAAACCTTTTTGCCGCAAGAATTTTTGCTCAAACCACAAAATCTTAACCTTGTCACGGAATTCCTAATATATTTCTCTACCTGTAGATTTTGGTTTGAGTCAAGTTTAGTTTGCGAACGACTTGACAACAGCATTCCAAGCCGTGGCAAAAGTAATTTTAAAAACTCGTGCCATGCGGCGTATACGTAACAAATAATTCTATTAGTCTTGTCTTGTGTATGTGTATGTGTGTGTGTGTGTGTGTGTGTGTGTGTGTGTGTGTGTGTGTGTGTACACCTGAGTATTGTTTTTCCTTTTTATTTTTTATTGCTAGTGTCTGTTTTAGGTGTCATCATAAGCATGTTCTGACCGTGGGTAGTTTATGAAGTGTGAAATTTCTTGTAACTGAAAATGGGAAATAAGACAAAGGTTGAGAACAAAGATTTTAATTGCAAAGCCTGGCAACGGATTTATTATTAGATAGATAATCATGCTCGGAGAACGCCCTCGGTGATTATAACAAATTAGGTTCGGCAAATCTTTGACATTTTCCTTAAAGAAGAAACCAATTAAAATTGTTTGGCTCGGATCAAGGACTTGAATTATCTTCCCCACACATCCTGGGAACCCTAAACCCTGAGAACCCTAAACATTTTGAAAGTTTTTCTATTCAACCGCAAAATTAGTATATGACCCGGTTCTGTTTATAGTAAATACTAAATTGGGGCTAAAAAATCTATTCAAATTAAAAAGCATTTCAAGTATCTGTCATTTCCCGGCAGCTACATATGCTGTTGGTCGATGAATGATCAGGGTATCCTCTAGTCGGACATCCCGACTGGAGTGCTCTTGTTTAATCTATGGATTCAAATTCATATTAAGTTTGAGCACAATGCAGTCCTGCAACTTGACTCTTTTCACTCTTTTAAAATTAAATTTCTTTTCATTGTTATTTCAATTTTACGTTCTTAGTTTGCCATAGATTTATCTCCTGTAAAAGTTAATTAAGTCTTAGCACTCGTTTTATGCTTTTAAAAATCCAAAGGAAGAACTTCTTTTGTGCACCGTTCGATAAACCTCACATATTTGCGTTCTGTTTGTGGCATATGAACGGAATCTCTGGGCCAACAGCGGAAACGGTGTTTCCTGTTTGTTGTGCTGCAGTTGGACCACGAACCTTAACCCTTTCGTTGAACGCTGGAGCTTGTGGCCAACAGTGTGATGATTTTGCCTGCCCCGTTGGCCGATTGCGGTGCGGGCAGGGAAGGAGGGCAAGTGGTTGCCCTCGATGCGTATGCCGCTGGCTTTTGGCGGCCGTTGCACATGTGCTGCAAATTCAAGTATTTACCCATGGCATCTATTTTTAGAAAATCCAGTTTTTTGGCAACAACAACAACAATAATCAGACACAGACGCTGATGTTTTGCATGTTTTGGAGCAAAGATTCGCAGATTTAGATACAGTTTTCAGTGTTTCGATCTTCAAGAGGTTTATACATATATCTAGAAAGACATTTTGCGTTGACCTCAAAGCTGTGGCGCCATTCAGCTATTCAGTTCATTCATCCATCAGTCAGTCTGTCAGTCAGTCTGTCAATCAGTTCAGCGCCCTTCACTTTCACACAGAAAGCTGCTGGGCGCCGTCCGATATGGCCAGATACCAGTCTGTTTAACTGAATGAACCGCATGACTTGAATGACTCTCCGGCTGAGCCTTAGGCAGAGCCTCGGATGCAGTTGAAATGCCAAAACGTTGCATTGTCGTCATGTGCCTCCATTTACGGCGGCAAGCAAGCGAGCGGCGCCTGTCTCGGCCACATCACGATGTTGAAGTTGCAACTGTTGTTGACGCTGCTGCAAGTGTGCGGCAGGCTCCATCTTCTACATTGTCACTTGTTTGAAAGTGAAATTTTTTGCGTGTAGCACATCTGTTGACGTGCCCCTGTTGCCACTTGCCACTTGCCGCCTGCCACTTGCCAGATGCCCCACCCTGCTCCATGCGCGCCAATCTCTATCAGCCTTGGCATTGTGTTGCCCGGAATTATCTTCTTTTTTTTTCGCCTCAACAATTGAGGACTTGCGTTTGGAGTCGGGCAAGTGATGTAATAAATGGCAGCTGAAAAACGACAAGGAATATTGTGGAAATTGTGTCTTGGATTCCAATTAAAATTGGTTTAAAAAAAAAACACCTTTATTTAACAGTAAATCAAACATTTAAAGAATTTTCATGATCAAATTTATTTTAAATGCCCAAACAAAAATTCCAAATATTTGCATTCGCTTTGTAAATATTTAAAATAAGAAATGAACCATGAACAAATTAAGGCAACTCGTGAAAATGTTGTCTATTGTTTATAAATTTCATAAAAAATGTTCAAACATATTTGGAGAAAACCACCAAAAAATAAGTGCGTAAATATTTATGGTTGTTGAGAAAGATGCCAGAATAGAATCTGGAAATGCGGAAAGTGTGTTTATTTCAGGATTCTAAAAGTATTGTGAGACATAATAAATGGTATTAAGCAAATCAAAGCAACTAATTTTAGTTGAAATTATGTTAATCATAGAAAATACAGGTATTCGCTCGAGTGCATGGAATGTTGCGTTTTAATTCATTTTCCAAAACTTTTCCTTAAAATAACTTCAATTATTATATTTCTTTAATTACTTTTCTATTCTGTCACATTTTTATAAAAAAAATTCTATTATGTTAATGTGTGCTATTTACATTATTTTTTGTGTGTCCTTGAAGGAAGCCCGTCCTTAACTGAATTCCTTATGCATAACATTCAACCAAATTGAATTTGGTTGAACTTCATTTGCCATTTGCGACACTTCAGTAGGGGAAAAATGGAAAAATCGTATTGACTTGGCCGGCTTCTCGTTTCGCTGTTAACAATATTCTAATCAAGTGATTGTGCAAATGGAGAACGGAGATTGGGCAAATGTGGATGTGGAATGGGTAGCATTTGTGGATGATGTGTTCGAAGCGGGGCCAATGGCCCAGCTGGCAGCGATTGCATCATGGCTAAGGACGCGTTCAGGGTCGGCTTCAGCTTCGGGTTGTTTGTGTGCCGCTTCGTCTAGTGGACTAGGGCAAGACATTTGCAACAGTTGAACAGTTCGTTTGCCTTCTAATTTGATTTGAATGTTGTCAAGCTGGTCCACCAAGCGTTCAGACATTATGCTAAGTCTATAAGGCGCAAATGTTCCACGCACTTTCTCTGTCCTCTGCCTGTCCCATTTGCTGAGGCTGGCAATCGACTCGTTTTACACTCATGTCAACGCCATTTGACACCGAGTCTGGATTGTCTAGTTATTAGGAGAACTTCAATGCGTCAACTCTAAAGAGTTCCTAACTATCCTTCGGTGCTTGGGTTTCAATTAATAAATTGCTTGCAAATCACGCTCTGGAGTCCCATAAGCCCATCGAATAGTGGCGCAGTTGAAACATTAGCCAAATGACCTTCGAACCCTTTTTTTTTTTGTTATTTAGAGTGAATCCCTTTTTTGCGTAGGCCTTGTATATTGTTGACAATGTTTAATAGCTGGTCGCTGGGCGTGGCTGTTTGTGGTGGGCGTAAACTTGTTGATGATTGATGGCATTGAACGAGCTGCCCCTGAAGTCCTGTGCTGTTCAAGAGACGCGTCTGTGGGCGTGTAAGCAACATAAAACCCGACAAAGTTTTCAATCAGTTGCCAGCTAAAAGATATTTGGAGCGAGTAAAGCTCTTTAAAAGGATTTGGCATCGATGAAGGCCAAACGAAATTCAATTTGAGTAAACTACTCAGATCAAATGGTTTTTCGTATCGTAAAACTTATATTCTAAATAAAAATATTTTTTTACGTTTCTTATTAATCCGCAAAATGTTACTTTGCATCAAACATATTTCTCTTATCATGAAGGCTCACTTAAAAAAAAATCGTCTGATAAAAAAATGCACGTAATTAAATGTACCCAAAAGAAATTCCGGCAAATAAATATTTTTCCGAAAAATTGTTAATTTAATATTGGAGAAAACGCAAAAAAAAAGAAAAGTATTAAAATGTTTGTACGTTAAAAACGCATACTCCTTTTTAATTTATTTTTAAATATATTATTTCATTAAGTTTTCAAGTGATGTGTAAGATTAAATTAAAAAAAATTATTGGCAGTCGCGGGCATTTCATGTAATTGGTAGCCCAGCATATTTTATTTTTTATTTGTGAACTCGATTGACAGCAAAATTGCAAGTCAAATAATGACGACTGATAAATACTCTTTGGATACTCTGGATTTCTCGATAAATGCACAAGTAGAATAAACTTTTAAATTAAATCAATTCTGTTATCGCTTATCGATAGCTACAATAATCGATTGGAATTTTTTACTGAGTTAACGTGTGCCAAGTTTGAAGGCGGAAGTTGTGTTGTGATAAAATTATAAATAAATTGCTTATCTACTATAGGCCTTTAAAACAAACACAGCTACATAGATATACATATTCATATATGTATACGGGTGTCTAGCTACATATGTATGCATATTAATGGATATACAGACAGATCAGACTGACAACCCGGCAGTCAGTTGAATTCGTCGTCGCCTCACGCAGGTTATTCGTATTTGTATTTGCATTTATATTTGTACATATGTATGTGTGTGTGTGTGTGCGTGTGTACGCTTATGTGTGCGCGCGTTGCTCAGCGGCCCCCTCCGCTGGCTAGCTGCTAGCTCTTCGTGAGGTTTGTCATGTTTGTTTGTTTGTAAAAATATGTAATGTCGTGTTAGTTTATCCAATGGCGTGCCGTCGTGTCTATTTTTAGTGTACAAGCTTTATTTTTAGACTGGCGGCAGCAACAACTTTAACTTTAACTGCACAAAAGTACAAACAGAGAAAAACCACACAATGCGGCGACCCGACCGCCTTATTGCATTTGCAACTTGTTGCGCCGCGAGAGCGCCAAACTAAGAGCACAAACATAGAGCGTGCTTGTGTGAGTGAGTGTGAGAGTGAAAGAACGAGTGGGAGGGGTGGACTGCAGTGTGAGAGTGGCCGCTGCACGTTGCGGCTACGTGATGTTTTTGTTGGTTTGGTTACACAACTTCCAGCTGCCTGCTCTCAATGTCTGCTCTGCTCTGCTCTGCTCAGTTTTGTCTGTCTCGTTTTGCTCTCTGTGTGCATTTGCATTTGCATTTGTATTTGTGTTTGCATTTGTATTTGTTTTTGTATTTGATTTCGTTAAACGTTTTATCACGTCGTTGTCACTGTCGCTGTCGCTGTCGTCGTTACGTTTAAAGTTTACTTTTAGTTGCTTCATTTCTTATGATTCTTGTTTTGCTCGATTTGTTTTTCTCATATTTTCTTTGAAATGTGAATTCTATTTATAGACCATTGGTCTTTTATTCGCCTCTCAGTTGGCGCACATTCCGCTCTCTGTTTACATTAAAAATATTTAAATTGTTGTCACGTACCAAGTTCTTAATAGGTTACGTTATGTGTTTATTTAACTCATTTTGATTAGCAGCCGAGAAAAGCACAACAAAAGACACGCTTAGTAAATGCGGTTGTTGTGGTTGTTGTTGTTGTTGTTGTCGTTGTTCGTGGACAGCAGCAGCAAAGCTCCGTTACAAAATTCATTGGAACTCATTTGCAAATTAAGATTTTCAACCCTTTCCCAAAGGAGCTGCTCTCATAAATTGCATACCAAAAGTTTGGCAAAACATGCAAGTATCTATATATAGAAGGGTAACTCATTTAAAAGATTAAAATTTAAATTGATATAGACACTTCCGGCTCTCTGAAACTACATATACAAAACAATTCTCACTCGCTTGTTCCTCTTGTCTGCCTCCCCTTGATAATCTTAAACGTTTTATCTGCCCTGCTCGTTTTCTTCAGCCGCTCTCAGCCCGCATTCCATTAGAACAAATATTTGTTAGAATTGTTTGATCTTATGAAAATCGCATAGAAACGCGATATTTTCGCAATTTGAGAAATTCAAGGTCTGAATTCAGCAACTCGTTGTCGGCAAGTTTTGGTTAGCATTTTCTTATATGTCAAAAAAGTTTAGGTTAGGTTAGTGATTTAAAATTTATTAATTTAAGCTTAGAATTTGGTTGTTTTTTTAAATTAAATTTTTTTCGAACCTATTACCTTCAACTTCAACTCTTATACCCAAGAATTTCAGCACACTTGGCAAACTCTATCTCTAATGCATGTGTCTGGCTTGAATTTGTAGATTATATCATATATATTATACATATATATAGATATAAATATTTATGATATATAGGATCTGTTGGCGGCAATGTGTTTAATGTGACTTTGTTGGCTTTTTAATCTCATTCGCAATTTTCTTGATGGCAGGCGGTATGCGCTTTGCCACGCCCGGCTGTGAGCTTAGGAACGAGATCTCAAAGAGGGCGGGTCGGCTAGAGTAGACATTGTGGAGCATACTGATGAACCAGAATAGCAAATCGTCCATGTTTGATATCGTGCACTGGGCGAACACAGCGCCCGCATCCCGGCCGTGCTGATGGGAGTCAAACAGGGCGACAATTGAGGCGCGAAAATCAAAGGTCATCATCACCGTCCGACTGTCCGCTATGATGGCGGAAAATAGATGCAATGGCATCTCGCGGCCACCGGAGCCGCCCGCTTGCTGGAACACCTGCAAGGTGATCTGAAAGATGCGAGATAGCTGCATGGCAACGTTGCGATTGTACATGGGATTGCTGGGATCGGCCTCCATGTGCGTGTAGAACCACTCCTCCAGCCGAAAGTTCATCTTGTGCTGTGAACGAATCGCCGATATTGCGTCTGGTATATTAAGATTCAGATTGCGCGATAGCGGCGTATGAGCTGTTATAACATTGTGATAGACATTGTTGCCATCGTTCATTGCATTTCCAAATAGCTCCCAGCCGCGGGACGGCAACTCGCACACACGATGATAGAACCTCTCCGCCTTTGCCACCTTATCGGCCAGGATCAGCGATATCAGAGTGCACGAATTGGTGCCACTCTGCTGAAACTCTCCGAAACGTGACTGGCAAAAGTCACGCGGGAACCACCAGATGTTCAGGTTGTCGATCTGCTCATGTATGGCCATCCTGGAGTGGGTTCGAGTGCGCTCGAAAGGATTCCTAATGTCTGATGGACAGAAATAATGCCATCATTGGGCAGGGTTGAGGATGAGATTGGTGGAAATGGTTGCGATCGGGTGGGATGAACTAATTGAATCGTTACCGTGCGCTGGGCCCAGTCTTTCGTACTGCTGCTGTCACATAATTCATATAAGTCACCTTCTTAACACTGCACTGCAAGAGCGAGCTTCCTAGTTTGTTCTTTTGCTTAGCTAAACATTGAATTTTGGGTGTCTTTTGCCGGAGGAGTGTTGAAACGAAAACGAAAAATTTTGATAAGAAAACAACAAAATAAAAGAATTTCTAACAAACAAAAAACATGATGTGTGCGACTGGACAGTAAACTGAATGAGAAACTGAGTCCAAAAATTATAACTAACTACTTGAATTATATAAAAAAATATATATATATAAATTTTTGTTCAATTTTGTTTTGAATTTTTAACTGATGAGAGGTTTTTCCCAGAGCTCCCTTCCCTTCTATGATTATCCCGATAAAAGTGAGCAATGCTTGCAGAAAATCACTCAACAAATAAAAAATGTGTGTATAAAGCCTTGTTCAGGGGCAAACACCAAAATGATCTGCTTACTTTAAAGCTTAAAAATCTAAAAATCTTCATTTTCTTAGAGCACATTTTGCACCTAGACTCATGTCACATTCCCCCGTAGCTCGCGCTACATTGTGTATACGTATTTTTTGTGTCGTTTGATAGGGAGAACCCTCAAAAGATTTTATTGCGGTAATGTGGAGCCCATTGAAATGAATAAAGTGAGAAGGATATTATCTGATTTATTAATGGGACTTAACTGTTAAAACTATTAACGTTAGGGATAAATATTCTGCTGATCTATTCTTCGCTCACCTTTCACTACGTTTTTTATAGGTTAATCCCTTAACTATTGATATATACGTATATTTAAAACTCATTCAAAGAATTTTTCCCGGTTTGATTTTTTTAAAAATATATTTTAAACTATAATCTACTTTTTTTCATCCTTTTTAATTTATTCTTTGACACGAAAATTCGTAGTCGAGTCGAGCCCATTAAAATTGCTTTAATTCTTGAATCCGAGTAAAATTATGAATTACGCTTGAATTTAACTCGATTAACACAAGTTGGAAGGGAGCAACTGGTTGAGGGATAATGCCACAAACAGAATTATATAATGAGGAAATCAAACCATGCATAATTAATGCAACAGCCAGCAAGTGCACCAGATTGTGGCGCATGCCTCGTGTGTGTGTGGGGAAGGGGGAGTGGAGGGCGGTAAGGTTAAAAATCCTGCCGGAGAAGCACACACAAATAGCCATATATTGAACAATACAAAATAGCCGCAAGCATATGCAGCTGGGAAAATCCTTTTGTCCGACAAGTGCCTGAGGAAAAGGAAAAAGAAAAAGCGAGGAGTGATGCGGGCGACAGGATATGAAAGGAATTTTACTTGGCATTCCATGTCTCTGTGTTTGTGTGTATAACTTTTGGCATTTTCCACTCAACTAGCCGGACAAACTATCCAGGATTGCACTATATCCGAACTGCCAGCCCTTCCATAGAATTTCATTACTTTTCTTTTGTAATTGTGTGTGTGTCGGTGAAAGAGGGTGCTTGACTTTGGCAAACATGTATTTTAATAATACCCTGGAATAAAGCATAAAAGTAAACTAAATACACATCGATTACCTAAAGCTTTCCCGAGCAAAAGGTGCTTTTTATAAGTCATGTTTGCCTAGTTCCGAAAAGAAGGTATTATTACTCGTATAACTCTAGAATATATTTAGTTAATCAAGCCAACTTTATAGAAAGTTATATACTCTCTATGGCCTTTGTCTGTCCACAAGAATGTTATATTTTCGAGTCTATGGAAGTTAAGGACTTCAAATTTAGCTTGAAAAAGTGCCTTATTCGGTTTGTTGGGAAGCAAGGCAAACGTCGACCTACTTATGGACTTCTTTAAATGCAAGTATTTCTTTCTTTTCAATTTCTTTTAATCAATTTTTCGGGTCAGTCTGTTATTTAACTGTGCACGAGCATTACGCAGTCGACTATACCCGACTAGATGAATTAAGCGTGTTATGGCTACATTTATTTTTTTATCACATTCAATTGAAATTTTAACCAGCGCCCACTCGCTTACTGATTTGATCCTTTTTGATTGTATCCTTGCAGCGTGTAAATCTGTTAGCACCCATAGGCGTCGCGCTGAACGGCCCCGGCCTAAGGGGCCATGACGCGTTGGCCCTTCAATTTACTACTATTGCTCTCGGTGGCAGTACGCGACTGTAGCAATCATACCATCCTCACAGTTGGCTATCTAACGGCCCTCACTGGCGAGCTCAAGGACCGCCAGGGTTTGGCCATATCCGGTGCGCTGACAATGGCACTGGATGAGGTAAGCTATCCTAAGTAGCATAACATAATCATTATGTTGCGATGGAAGAGAATAACTGGTACACAGCTGGACAGCCAAGCACCGGGGACAACAAGGCTAAGTTCAGCCAGCCTGCATCTTGATAATGTCAAGTCATCGTCAAATGGCAAGCTAATATCTTGAGTGTCCTTCTGTGTACTTGACTCTTCTTTCAACATGATGAATAATAATAAATGAAGATTATAATATATAAAATATATAATGAATGTCTATTATAAATTTTAAAGTATCTTGGTATATATTACGATAATTAAAAACAAATTTAGTAATCTGAAACTGCCTGTGCTAACTGATGTATATATGTATGTGTGTATTTTTATTAAAAAAAACAAAGAATATTTAATTAACGCCTTTCTCTGCGATTCTTATGAATTCAAGAAAGCCTTGCAGAGTCCCATGTTTCTATTATATTTGTTTTATAAAAAAGTGGTGCATGTTTATGTTGCATTGTATTGTTCTCTTGCCGCTGCGCAGCTAATTAAACAGAACACATATTTTTAATTTCCGCCCTACTCTGCGATTCTCATGAATTCATGTAAGACCTCAAGCTTTTCGTGCTTTAATTATAAGTACTTTGTTTTAGTCTAATATGCTTCATTATTGTGTGCATGTATGCATGTTGATATGCGTGAACATTTTTGTGCATATATGTGCATGTATATATGCACATGTTTGTAATGTATGTGCTTGTATAATATGATAAGAAATATAAGACTTTTTCGGTTAACATTTTTGAACTAAAAAGAGTTGAGAGTGTACGGTTACCCATGAAATAAAAGAATATTTTAGAAATCCAATTTTTGTATAGACCTAAATAACCAATTTTGTAGTTGTATATAATTTCGTTTACATTTTAAATGTGTGTGTGTGTGTTTTGTTTTGTGTATTACTCACCAATTGTTATTTTGTTAACAGATCAACAGAGATCCAAATCTGCTGCCGAATGTAACGTTAGCGCTGCGCTGGAATGATACCAAGGGTGATACGGTGCTGGCTACCAAGGCCATCACCGAGATGATATGCGATGGTATTGCGACCATATTTGGTCCGGAGGGACCCTGTTATGTGGAAGCTATTGTCTCGCAGAGTCGCAACATTCCAATGATATCCTATGTATGTGCATATATAGAGTATGCGAGTGCTAAACAACAGCATTTCTCACTTGCAATTCTCCACATGTTTGCTTGTATCAAATTAAATGCATTTCTTTACCTCTTTCTCTGTCTCTTGCTGTGTCTCTTCCCGTCCGCCCCACGAACTTTCAAATAGAAATGTGCAGAGAACCGTGCATCCTCGATACCAACATTTGCACGCACCGAGCCGCCCGACACGCAGGTGAGTGGGAGTTTATGATGGGCGTGCATGGGCAGTGGTTTGTGAGGGATGACGTGTTAGGGGGGGTAGAAGCAACAGATTGTTTGTCTGCCAGTTGATGCCTTGACGCTGCTGACATTGAGCCTCACAGTATAATATGTGGCCTTGACAGCTCGCAAATCATATATCACACATATATGTGTGCGTAGAAGGAAGTCCGAACAATGCAGTAGAATTTTATAACATTGAGGGTATTCCGCTTGCATATTTACAGGTCGTTAAGTCGGTGATTGCATTGTTGCGCTATTACGCCTGGAACAAGTTCTCCATACTCTACGAGGAGGTATGGGGCACGGTTGCCGATCTCCTAAAGGACCAGGCGTCCAAGCGCAACATGACCATCAATCATAAGCAATCGTTTATCGACGATCGCGCCAAATGCTGTGAGCAGATGATGACCTGTTGCCGCTCCGGCTATTGGTATCAGGTGAGTGGTAATTATGGAAAATATAAAACTTAAGCTTAAACTTAATTTAAATAAATGTAGAAGAGACTATAGATCAATTTATATTGAGAAATTACATAACTCATTGTTAGCAGAAAGATCCTTCCTTGTAATTTACGAAATGGATGCATTTTGTGAATAATGAAATATAGGAAAAAATATAAAAAAAAGAACAAAGATAAAACAGTTTTTATTTTTTTTTTTGAAATTTTTATATATATTTTTTTATAATAACAGTATAATATATATGAATTAACAATTTGCTTCTTCCACAGGTTGTGCAAAACACGATGAATCGCACACGGATCTATGTGTTTCTCGGTTCGGCGAACAGTTTGATTGATTTCATGAGTTCCATGGAGACGGCCGGTCTATTTGCGCGCGGCGAGTATATGGTCATCTTTGTGGACATGATGGTCTACTCGGAACGGTAAGTCAACCAATAGATGTGGTCTATATGATTGCTGGGATCTGTCTAATTGTGTACTCTAACGTTCACAGTGAGGCACAAAAGTATCTGCGCAAGGTGGATCAAATCAACCGGATGACCAACTGCAAGAGCACCGAGAACTTTAATCAATTGGCGCGCAGCTTACTTGTTGTGGCATCAACGCCGCCCACCAAGGGCTATGAGAAGTTCACGGAGCAGGTGCGCAACTACAGTTCAATGCCGCCCTTTAATTTTACAGTGCCACAGCTCTTCTCGCAAAGCAAATTTAGCAAGGTGAGCCACAAGAATATGATGCTCAGTAATTCCAGCAAACTAATGGACACAAATGTTCCCTGAATTCAGTTCATTTCGATCTACGCGGCCTATCTGTATGATTCCGTTAAGCTGTACGCCTGGGCGCTGGACAAAATGCTGCGCATGGAGGAGCGTGTGCTCACCGATGAGGTCATCTCTGAGGTGGCCAGCAATGGAACGCGTGTCATAGATACTATCATCAAAAACCGTACTTATATGAGTGAGTATTCAATTGGCTTTCAAGCAGCAAGCAATTGTATCTAACATATATTTAAATTTATTTTTGTATGACCAAAATAGGTGTCACCGGTTCCACAATCAAAATCGATCAGTATGGCGATTCGGAAGGCAACTTCTCGGTGCTGGCGTACAAGCCGCACAAATGGAACATATCCGAGAATATCCGTTGCAATTATCATATGGTGCCCGTGGCGTATTTCCATCAAGGCGAAGAACTTCCAGTGAGTGAGTCGTCTTCTCTTTTTTAGTTTGCATTACTTTGAGTTTGCTCAAGACCCAACAGACAAACTGAGAATCTCACAATTGAATTGCTCAATCGTTGATTGCAGGAATATAAACTGATAAATGGCTCAATCGACTGGCCCTCCGGCGGCGAGAAGCCCACCGATGAGCCCATGTGCGGATTTGCCAATGAGCTGTGCAAAAAGGATGATACCCATTACACATCCACTGTGGCTGCGGTGGTTCTGGGCGTTTTACTATTCTGCTCCGGAGTGGTCACCATGAGCATCTATCGCAAGTGGAAGATCGAGCTGGAAATCGAGGGTCTGCTTTGGAAGATTGACATATGTGAAATCAAGGACTATTCCGGCAATGAAATTGTCTCATCGCCCAGCAAAGTAAGCGAAATTTACACCGACTGATCTAATAGCATTTACCAACTGCTGATTGCTTTCTCTTTCGCCAGGTCAGCCTGATGAGCGCCCAAAGTTTTGGCTCCCGTTGGTCCCATCAGTTCGTTACCTCAACGGCGCGTCTGCGCGGCGCCGTTGTGCGCATCAAGGAGTTAAAGTTTCCACGCAAGCGCGACATCTCGCGCGAGATCATGAAGGAGATGCGTCTGCTGCGCGAGCTGCGTCACGACAACATCAATAGCTTCATTGGCGCCTGTGTGGAGCCCACACGCATACTGCTAGTCACGGATTACTGCGCCAAGGGCAGCCTGTACGATATCATTGAGAACGAGGACATTAAATTGGATGATTTGTTTATAGCCTCACTCATAAATGACCTCATCAAGGTGCGTATTCTTGAATTAATAATTATAATGCACAGCTTATTTACTTTCGCTACTTTGTTTCACTTGCAGGGCATGGTGTACATACACAGTTCACAGCTGATCTATCATGGCAATCTCAAATCCTCGAATTGTGTGGTCACCTCACGCTGGATGCTGCAAGTCACAGACTTTGGTCTGCATGAGCTGCGTCAGTGCGCCGAAAGCGAGTCCATTGGCGAGCATCAGCATTATAGAAGTTAGTATTAACTCTTGATTCGCTTTCTAAAATGTAGAGTTCTAATGACTTGAAACTGCTAAAGTTGTTTTATTATACATCCAACATAGTCATTAAATTATATGATATATAATTTAATATAATTTAATACCATATAATATCTTTTGATATATTATTTGATAAAATATTGTATTATACTTCAACATTTTCTTCTGCTTGAATTCCAGATCAACTATGGCGCGCCCCGGAGCTGCTGCGCAATCACCATATGCACGGCAGTCAGAAGGGGGATATTTATGCGTTTGCCATCATAATGTACGAAATATTTAGTCGTAAGGGTCCGTTCGGACAAACCAACTTTGAACCAAAGCAAATTGTGGACTTAGTCAAGCAGCAGCCACTTAAAGGGGCAGAGCCATTTCGGCCGGAGGTTGAGTCTATTATAGAGGCCGAGTCCTGTCCAGATTATGTGCTGGCCTGCATTAAGGACTGCTGGGCTGAGAATCCCGAAGATCGACCCGAGTTCAGTGCCATACGGTGAGTTGAAACTTGACAATTTCTAGGAGAGAAAAAGTAATAATGCTTTATTTGTATTCACAGCAATCGGTTGAAGAAGATGAGAGGTGGTAAAACCAAAAACATCATGGATCAGATGATGGAAATGATGGAGAAGTATGCCAATAACTTGGAGGACATTGTCACAGAGCGCACGCGTTTGCTGTGCGAGGAGAAAATGAAAACGGAGGATTTGCTACATCGCATGCTGCCCCAATCGGTGGCAGAGAAACTAACCATGGGCCAGGGTGTTGAACCCGTTTCATATGATTTGGTAGGCCCTAATTCAAATTAATATAAGTTCGAAAGCTATCTTTATGAGAAGTTGCTTAGTTATATCTCATAGCAGCTCTCTATATATGTATTCTTTGTCCATCTATCTTTCAGGTCACGATCTACTTTAGCGACATTGTGGGCTTCACAGCACTCTCCGCAGAGAGCACACCGTTGCAGGTGGTAAACTTTTTGAATGATCTCTACACGGTGTTCGATCGCATCATACGTGGTTATGATGTGTACAAGGTGGAGACCATAGGCGATGCCTACATGGTGGTAAGTTTCTCGATGAATCTCCATAGCGAATCTAGCATATGATCTCATGATTGTCCCGCTCTGCAGGTCTCTGGTCTGCCCATTAAGAACGGCGATCGGCATGCGGGTGAAATAGCGTCCATGGCGCTGGATTTGCTGCATGCGGTCAAACAGCATCGCATTGCCCATAGACCCAACGAGACGCTGAAGCTGCGCATTGGTATGCACACGGGTCCGGTCGTTGCGGGCGTCGTGGGTCTCACGATGCCACGGTATTGCCTCTTTGGGGATACGGTAAACACCGCCTCGCGCATGGAGAGCAACGGCGAGGCGCTGAAGATACACATATCCAACAAGTGCAAACTGGCGCTAGATAAACTGGGCGGCTATATCACCGAGAAGCGCGGCCTGGTCAGTATGAAGGGCAAGGGCGAGGTGGTCACCTGGTGGCTAACGGGCGCCAATGAGAAGGCTATACAAAAGAAGCCCGTGGATATGACGGATATGCCGCCGCCGCTGTTCAGTCGGCCGCGTAAAAGTCCCAAACTGAATCCAGACTCGAGGCAGCCCAGTTTGCTGGCCATGCACAATTGCGGCACCGGATCGCGTCGCCAGAGCAGCGTGCCACGTCCGGCGGATGGAGAGTCCACGTACAGCCTTCAGGGCTCCGTTTATCAGGTGGCGCGTGAATCGCCGCGACTAACAGCGAGAAGAGAGCGAGAACGGGAACGGGAGCGAGAGCGACCCGCGCTGAATGGCCTGGGTGGCCATTTCGTTGGCGGCGCACTGCTGGAGTCCGCGCAGGCCTCGCTCAGCACGCTGAATCATTCCGATACAAATGAAACGAACTGTGATACTAACGAAGCCACCATTATCGATGGCGAACTGGAGTTAAACGGCGGCATCTGCGGCGGCGCTGCTGCTGCTGCTGCTGGCCTGGTGCGCCAGCCAAATGCGCTGCACAAGCCGCTGGCCATGGTGCGGCCACATCGCATCATTAGTGCGGCACAGCTGCTGCCCCTGGATCAGGCAATTCCGGCATCTGCGGTGGCGGAGATGCTGCTGCGCGAGTCACGCTCGCTGGATCCGATGCCGCTGCAGCACCTGCGAAAGCGGCACGAACGCGGCAAGCTGCCACCCTCGAAGCTTTCCAAGAACAATTCACGCTCCCTGGACACGGGCGTATCGCTGATTAGCGGCAATCCCAACGGCGAAACGGCCGCCGAGGAGGATGAGACGGATGATCTGTCGGCCAATCCGGTGGATGCCAATGACGGCTACGACGATGAGCTGGGCCTGCTCATGCGTCACGACAACGGGCAGCTGCCCATGCTGCGTTACTCGAGCAGCTTTGCCAATGCCCAGCCGAGCATTGTGCCCGTCGGCGCCAGCAGTAGGCGGCGCAGCAGCAACGTCTCCTCGAGCAGCTGTGCCAAGCACTTGAACAACAATTGCAACGGCGGCATGAACATTGAGGAGGATCTGCACTCGCCGCTGCTGCAGCGCCAGGCCTCGCTCACAGCGCCGCCCGAGGAGCTGATGGCACACTCGAAGCGCTGGCACTCACTTGAGCACATGGAGCCGGGCGTCACCGGGCATGGCAACAGCGTCAGCTATGCTGCGGACATTGAACGCCGACACGATCAAGCCCATGATGGCGGTGGCGGGAGCGGAGGCTTTGGCGGCGTCGGCGGCGGCGGCGGTGGCTTGGATATGCATTCAGCTGGCAATCAGCGTGGCACACGCGGCGGCGGCGGCAGCAGCAGCAAAGTTGGCAACTGGGTGGTCAACTTCTTCAAGGGCAACGGCTTGCGCAGCGTCGGCTCCAGCGGCGATTCCACGCTGCGGCGTGTGGGCATCCTGCCCAGCAGTGTGCAGGGCGTGCGCAGCGGCTTCACCGACATGACCGCAGCGTCCACGGCACGGGATCGTGAGAGTATTGTATAGTTTGGCTGAGTGTTAGAACGGATGGAACGTCTAAAGGGTGGGAATGTTACTCAGGAACAGTGCGAGCAGGAAACGAATGTCTAAGGTATAAATAACATACATACATACACATCATTTATAGAGATCTGTTTTGGCTTATATGTATATTTGTTGTACGTTGATTGTCGTTTGTGTTTAAAGCTCTATATGCCTATAGATGTACGTATATACGCAGATACACATACATATGCACGTATGTACGTATGTATGCATGTGTATCGGAAACAATTACTAAATGCATATACATATTAGAGTAGCCATTAAATAACAAATATAAAAAGAACCGTCTAGTCACAAGGTCTTCAGACTAGTTATTGATTTATAATAATAATAATAATAATAATAATAATAATAATAATAAATATTATAATACTATATGCATACCTATTGAAGCATAAAGCGCGCGCGCACACACACACACACACACAGCCCATACCAGAAAAATCAAATTTTAATTCTCCAACTTGCGCAGCTAAAAAAAATTACCAACATTTTAAGCATAACTGAAATTAGTTAATTATATTTGCACAAGTAATAATAAAAAACAACAATTAACAATATATAAAAAATATATATATCTAAATATATAAACGAAATCAAAATGTGTTTTTGCTAGTATGTAAATTAAGTGCGTGTGATTGTACGTAGTTCTTAAGTCTAAACTATATACAATATTTAAATACATATATATAATATATATGTATATATGTGTGTGTTGATACAAATGCATGTATTGTTATATACTTATATACAAATATATATGTCTATATATGTATGTGCATAATTTTATTAGCTATTTTAATTGATAATAAAAGAAATTGTGAGCAGAATTGCAGAACGCAGTGAGCTGTTTTTTAGCTGTATCTATGTATATTTTTAAAAATATATAAAATTTGTTAAATTTGCCATATATAAATATAAACAAAACAAAAAAGCAACAAACAAAAACAATACCACAGCAATCATTTGAAATGGATTCCCGGAATGTTTGACAAGCAGCAGGATCCCAAATGCATGCCATTATCCAGATAAATGCAATGGAGCTCCTTCCTATTATATATTTTGCTAGGCTCTTTGAATTTGGCTGTCTCCACGCAATAAATGGGCCACATTTTCATTAAATATTTCACTTTAATTTATTTTCGCAATAGAGAAGTCTTACTAGTTTAATTTCGAAAAAAAAAAAATGTTCAACCATATTATTAAAGACTACAAGCTTACTTAGTACAAAATATAATTTAAGCATTGTTGGAAAAGCCTCAACAAGTAAGCATCTTCTGTGGTATATTGTCCAAATTCCAAATTGCGATGCATCCAAACCGTAAACTAGTTTCGAAAAGTTCCAAATCAAAGTCGGAGCTCGGTACAGTGTCCAGACTATTGACCAAAATCGGGAAAACTGATAGCAAATCACTCGCTTGGCCAATAGCCCGGCCAAATGGATCCAATGCACGACTCGTACACAAACAGTCATCAAACCAGTTTCTTAAAGTACCCCTGGCGGAGTTTTCGATACCTGTACAAAAGTTGCCCAGGAAAAGGAAGAATTACGAGCTACAACAAAACAAAGGAGATTTTTTTCATATACTAATGAACAATAAAAACCAGGGTCAAGCGATTGATACAAGAAAAACGAGAGCAACTATAACTATGAATGATTTAGATAATGTGTATTTAAAATATACAGAGCCCCGAGTGCGCCCTTCAGATTCCGTAAAACCATCAGTCAGAAAAAGCACACTAAGTGGGCAACTCAATAACCCACTTCTGCAAAGTGCACCACACAGGTCTTCTTATTCATCGAGGCATGCTGTGTCCTTCAGGAAAACTAAGCCAATGTTCACTTTTGGGCCCGACGATCCGGTTGATGAAGTGTCAAGAACTCCTGCATTAAGCATAATTGAGGTTTACAAGCTTCCAATGGTACAAAAAGCCGAAAGGAAAAGTTCAATCCCACATGTAGCCTTGAGCACTTCCATTGAGACAATGCTAAATGAAATAAGCGTTCCGAAGGCGAAGGACAAAAAGGATCAAGCAGATACAATGTCAGAATCGAAAAAGGAAAAGCTACGTCAGTCAGAAGGTAAAACCCTTAAGAAAAAAAATCATTTAATTAAAAAAAATGAAAGTAAATATGACCCTGGAAAGGTAAGGAAAAACCATCGTCTAAATGAAGGAAGAGAGAAGGAAAATGCAGTCAATGAAGCCCACAAACATCATCATTCTGAAAAAGAAGAGGAAGAAGAAAATACCTCCAATAATAGGAAGCGAAAAAGTCATGTAAGTCAAGAAAATACATTAAATGCAATCAATGCGAAGAAGAACCGTCGTCGCAATAAAGATGCCCAAAAGACATTAAAAGATGGCAAAGCTAAGAAAATACGAGACAAAATAAAAGACCAAGACCAAGATAAAACAATGACAGAAATAGATGAAAGTCAGCCTAGTCCAAGAACAATGTCAATTCAAGACAATATAAATGAAAAACGTTTCTCCAGTAAGGAAACAGCTATGTCATTAGATGAAGGGGAAGATTATCTATGGAAACCCATTGATCCGAAAAAGAGTAAGAGAAAGAACAAAAAGTTATTAGACAAGGCTAAGGAGGGCATCATTTCGGATAAGAAATCGACTAATAGGAAGAGCATAAGGATATTAGACAGGGTTAAGGCGAGCATCAATTCGGCAGATTTTCGGGATATGGCAAAACGCCACAAAAGGAGAGAATTCAGACGTTCTAGAATACAGGATGTAATCGATTACTTTAAACAACATTACAAAAAAAAAAAAAAAAAGAATTGGAAAAAAAGTACATTATATGAAACATCTCTCATTAAAGAATCAATTGTAGCTGTGCTTAATTCACCCAAAAAACAAAGCATGGCGGGACTAGGTAAGCCTATGATAAACGCATCTATTTTAAGAAGCATACAACGGGATCGCATCACATTGAAAAACTTTCAAAATGGTCTAAGGATTAACAGATCGAAAATCAATTTCGTGCCACCTCCGAAAACTCAGGAAAAAGGAATGTCAGTCAGTCGACAAACTACAATTGAGGATGTTCGAGCAAAGCGCCGTCAGGCAAATGAAAGAATGAAGAGAATCCAGAAACCGAACGAAGAGTACACTATCACTTCAGAGTCTCCAAGTGATTACCATTACAGATATAACAAAATCAAGCAGTATATAGAAAGCGAAACGGATCTACCCAATATTGAAAATATAAGCATTGATGATATTGATTTGAAGCAGTTCCTATACTATCCGTACAATTTGCAGGGCTCCGAAGTTCAAGAAACTCCAAAACCCATAAAAACAATACGTAAATCGCCAGTTAAATCGATTGTAAGGAAAACCAAAGAGCCAGAACCCGCGCCGAAGCCTCCGATTAAATGCGAGTGTCACATTTGTGTGGCCATCTATCGAAATAGGCCAATCGAGGACAATCCATTAATTGCCAAAATGAAGGAGGAATTGAGGCGTCAAGAGCTGAAGGCGTACATCAAAAATATGCAAGTATTTAAATCAGATCGCGATAGACCATACGATTCGCAGTATAAATTCACAAACGCTGGTCTCCTTCCTTATCGAAAGCCACAAGATAACTGCTTTTGTCAATATCCCCCTTTATTCTGTAAGAAAAATGCTTATCTGCACGGCTAGAGCAATGTCTGTACAGAATTTAGAGAGTTGTGTGAAGTTTATTCCATGAATAAACCGATTTTTATGTTACTATAATTGTTGTTAACAATCAATATAATCTTTTTAAATTGTCGCCTGGGGTTTGAACCAGCACCTTTACTCAGATAATTGAACACGTTGTTTCATTTTCGATTTATTATTTCTGTTTATTTTCATGTAAGCTACGAACTAGGTACAGCTAAACAAAAATAATAACTAAATGGAGATTACATAAATAATTTTGACTAGATTTTGTTAAGTGAACGTGTTAAATGAATAATCACAAAAAGGCCGCAATCAAAAGTTTCTAATTATAAACAAAAGACCAGAGAGGCCAAAGCTTTGACTTAAATCTGAATGACTAGGTATTATATTTTACTTATATACATAATATATCATATACTGATTAGTGTGAATTTAAACGATCCTTAAACCACTTGAGCTCTACTCGAATCTATAATTGAAGTCCTTTATTGGAATGAATGCCTAGATCTACATTATAACTCAACGCTTGCATCTAGCCTATTGGTGGTCCTATACTCGTATTGCTGATATATGTATCTACCCGTAACAGATACTATCTTAAGTGAACTTGGATGTTGTTCTGCTCGCCCGTTCTATGTACAACAGCTGTCGAGGGGCTCTCTACACGGCAGCCTCTTTCGATTTCGTCCTTGTCACATTATCCAGCAGGGTCTTGGTCGCAGCGTGTGCCACCTGCTGCTTGAGCGTGGCTGCCTCGTAATCACTGCCGCTCTCGTCGGCAAACTGGATGTCGTCCAGGTGAAGGTATTCTTGCAGATCGCGTGACGACTTCTCCACAAGCGTTTCCTTTTCCACGTATGAACCGGTCATTGATTGGTTTGAATCCTGGTCGCCGTCCGTCTGCTTAAGACTCTGATGCACGGCCACGATTTCCACTTCGCGCTTGGCTGCTTGGCTGGGACGGAGTGTACCGGATTCGGACTCATAGCCGGAACTGACTGCATTCAATCTGAACTGCTGCCTGGCCTGTCGGCGCTGCTTGCGGGACATATAGGGAGTTGGCTGCTTGGTGGGAGTGCTTCTCTGGACTGTCTCGCTGGGCGATGTGGCCTTGGATTGGTGCTGGCTGCTGGGCAAGGAGCGCTCCTCGGAGCTGGGCGTATTATCCGTTGTGGTGGACTTGCTGCCCGGGCACAAATAGTGACCATATTTGGGCATTTGCATTTCCTCAAATGCAGCATGCGTCTCCTCGGGCATTGACGTGGGCTCTGGCGTCTTGTCTTCGTCCTCTCGCTCGGGTGTCTCCTCGAAAGGCGGTATCCAAATGCAATAGGCTGGATCCATGCCCAGATAGGAGCCGGGCGCCGCACCCGCATTGATCACATTGTAATCGTAATAGTCCAGCTCAAGCTCCTCTTGGTTACCCAGCGAGAACTCGGAGCCAGGTCGCGCCAAGAGCTTCTTGCGATTCTGCTTCTCCTTAGACTCCTTCGGATTGCTGGTCGTCCGTATGGTGGCCGTGCTGACCACGCTCGCTGCGGGTGAGTAGCAGCCCTGCAATTAAATATACAAAGAGCTCCGTTAGCCCCGATCAAAGCCCACTCAAGTGAACACTTACATTGGTTAGGGAGGTGCTGACACTGCGTGATCCCATGCGACCCAGGCACAGCGAACCGGAGCCGGAGTTCAGAGATCCGGCGTCGCGCAGACTTTCGTCCAAACGGGAGCTGAGCAGCTTCAGAGTGACCGCATCATAGCGATCCGAGTACTTGCTCAGCCTGTTGCTGTTCAGAGGTGGACTATTGCACAGGGAGCTCATGCCCGACGAGATGATGGACTCCGAGTCCTTGGCACTGTCCTTACAGCTCAGTGGCTCTGCCGGAGAATGCGTGCTAGTCTCCTTTTTCGCCTCATCGAGGCGCTGATCCAGCTTCAGCTCCAGCTCCAGCTCCGGTTCGACCGAGGACGGGGAGCCAACTGCGGGACTGCGACTGTCGGTAGCTGGTGAGAGCGACGTCAACGAGGCGTGCTCATTGCGCAGAGTCATTATGGATGCGGTACTACCAAACGCCGGCACTTCCTCTCTGCAAGCATAACAGCTAATAAGAAACGTACTTGGACTTTGGGCAAGACTCACCGCTTGACCATTTGTTCGTCCTCCTTGAACTCCGTCTCGTGGCTCACGTTCTCGACATCGGCGCTTTCGCGCAGTATGGAGTGCCGCAGCTGACGTTTGGGTCGCAGTTTCACCAGGTAGATCACCTCGGAGAGCAGCGTGGTCGTCGAAAGAGCCCGTGATGGCGGTCCGTGCAGCGAGCTCAAGGAGGCTCGCGGTGTGTGCAGCTGCGAGCCCTCGTCCTGTCGACGTGCCACTGCCAGGTGATACTTCCGATACCGCACCACGTACTGAGCACCTGTTGAGTCGAATAACACGTGATACCCATTGAAAATGTGTACATAAAACGGTATATTGCTTCTGTGCACAAAATGAAGCAGGCAGAAGAATTCAACTGCGGCCAAATAAAGTTTACGTGTACTTAATCACGAGCTTGGTGGATCGAGCCATGTCCGTCAGTCTGTTTGTCTTTCAGTCTGTCTTTCAGTTTGTCTTTCAGTTTGTCCGTCCATTTGACCGAGCTCTTGTTTCCCCCGTGTGGTTGGCGGGCATTAGAATACCACCACAGCATGTCACCGCTTGTCGTATGAGGCGACTAAAAGAGACAGTTTCTTAATGTCCTTTCGGGACTAACGGAGGAAGATCCCACGAATCCTCCAGTCAGTAGGTCGAAGTGAGCAGTTCTAACTGCTCATTGACGTCTTCTTGTCGGAGATCTTGAACATTACAAACATTTGCAATTGGGTTGTTGCATATCCGAACTTTGCTAGTAAAAGGAACATTAGGTGTAATCCCCTATAAGGCGGTAACTGTATGTATCCTGGGTAGCTTGGGTTATCTTCTATTGGGAAACCCGCAACCCCTGCTACCCTAACTAGCGTTCTTCCTGAAATATTACGAGGTCTCTCTCTCTCTTTCCAAGTATTAAATGTAAGCCCCATTTACCATTTAGTAATATACCCTTATACCATACTTGACTAACCTAAAAGCGCACTTATTATTATTATGATGGTGGCAAAGACCATGGCGCTCAAATGGACCAGGGTGAACCGCATCCTGGACAGAGACTTCTTTTGCAAGTGGCTGCGACTCTTGGCAGATAGACGCGTTGCCGCCAGAACCGTGCTGGCATTGCTCACATTTCTGGATCCTAGAAGAGCAGACGGGTATTAATTTGATTTTCCATAGACATTCCATGTGCAGCTACCTAAGGGCTTAACGTTGGCCATGAAGCCGCCGGTGCACGACGCAGCATCGTATCCCCCACTGGATGTTCCATTTGCGGTCACGTCGCCCGAGAAAAATTCCACCAGCAGCTGTGCGCCACTCGACTCGGTCGCCAACGGCAGCCCAATATGACCGGCAGCTTCAGCAGCGGTTCGTCTAGTGGCAGCATCTCCATTGAGCTCTAGCAGCAGAGTGGAGGAAAGCGAGGGTCCATCGCGCACCTTTATGTACTGCGTGCCACATGGCACACGCAGAAAGCTGAGCTGCAGTGAAATGGTTGCCTCGCCGTCGACCTGTTCATAGAGATGTGGTTAATGCCAGCTGGGGATTGGACTATCTACTCCTTACCTGGATTAGCCAAAAGGAGCGTCCGGGACAGCTTTGTGTGGCGCCGGCAATTATGCGCTTGGGCTTGGATGAGCCGAGGTGTACAATGCAGCCACAGCGGCAGCCAGGACCGATTTCTTGATGAACCTCGGTGACATTCGACTTGGTCAGGATGCTGCCGCTTGTTTCATAGATGCAGTCCCAGGTATCCGCAATGCTTTTATTACATTTTTCCGTTTGAACTGATTGACCCTAAAGGGAGCAGAAAGAAAAACAAGCTGTTATTGCAGTAAAAAAGGTTCCATTCCTACGTTTCCCTACATTCCTTGTCATTTATGGAATCTCACGGAAAGGCTTCATTTAAAAGTTACCCGGATTTCCAGTGTCTATACCCTTTATTTAATCGGTTAGCCGAAACAAAATATAACAATTATTAATAGCATGCTGTTGTGTTTAGTAGAACAGGTTGATCTCAAACTCATCCTCCTCATCTATTTCCTCAGTCTCGACAGTCCCGGACATGACCTCAGTGGCTGTCATGCTCTGGACGGACTTGGTTTCGGGCAATTTGACGACTTCCTCGGGTACTGGTTTGGCCAAAGGTATGGGGCCAGGCGGCGGGGCGCTGCCCTCGCTGCTGGCCTTCTTCACAGAGACGGAGCTGCTGGAACCTTCGGGCTCCTCGAGTGGTTCTTCCTCCATCTCAATGGCATCATCCTCACGCGACGAAGACACGTACAGGGTGGTGCCGAATTCGACATCAATTATACATAGGCGATCGTCGACTTTCTCGGCACCCTTATCCTTGACCTGACCCTTTAGCAGACAGTCTGGGAGCTGCACCTGCAGATCGGGTAAATGTTGGACCACCTCCGTCTCGAATAGATCGCAGACAGCCGGCCTGGGCTTGTGTGGCATAAAGCCCATTTTGCCCGGTGTATACAAGGACGAGGTGACGGTACTGATTGTCTCCACGGACGGCGTACGTGGCAGCTCGGCGGAGTGGGAGCTGACGATGTTCATCAGCGTGGACAGCAGATCGATGCGCGCCAGTTTGTTCATAGCAACCGTTTCCTCCCTGACCTCGTCGATGACACTGGGCTCGTCGACGTTGGCCTCCTCCAGTCGCTCCGGGAACAGCTTGATGCACTGCTGGCTAACGATGGCGTCGCGCACAGTCACCTTGATCTCCTGTATAATGCCACGCAGACGTAATATCTCGCCCTCATGCTGGTCATGCACCGCCTCTAGATGACGCTTCTCCAACGTCATGTTCTCTACGCGCCTGCACAGGGATTTGATTTTAGCGCCGGCATCCTTGTTCTTGGCATCCACGAGCTTATCGGCCTCCTGCTGCTCCTCATAGGCCCGGCGGTACTGCAGCGCCTCGACGTACTTGCACTTGAGCCTCTCATAGTTGTTGGTCAGGCTCTCGATGATTTTGATCTTGTTGATGGAATTGCGTACCAGTTCGTTTTTGATCTGGTCCAGGGCGCTGTACTGCTCCATGATTTCCTTGTGCTTCTCCTTTTGGTTATTGTACTGCTGCTGGAGTTTGATCTGGGACATCACCAGCAGATCGATCTCCTTCTGGAGGGCAATGTTCTCGCGTATTAGTCGGCGTGTGTAGCCGGCATTGCGAATCTCACTGGAGCGGGTAAAGTCTTCGGATACCTGAAGCAGCTTGGCCTCGACCTCCTTCTTTAGCGCATCCTTCTCCACAACAGCGGCCTGTTCCATGTTATAGAGCGCCTCCTTGTGTGATTTTTCCTTTTCTCTGATCTCGACGTCCTGATCATCAAACTTGGCAAGGAGTATATCGCGCTGTGTGCGAAATTCATCCAAGGAGTTCAGCTTGCCATTGAGCAGCTTTATTTCCGAGGTAAGCTGGTCATGCATCGCCTTATATTTGCCCTCCAGATCGGCAATTTTCTCCTGAGCCGCTCGGTTCTCCTCGTCGCGTACCTTTGACACCTCCACGAGTCGTTCCTCTAGCTCGGTTATGGAATTGTTGCGCTCCGCCAGCGTGCGCTCCAAATGGGCGGCCACATCGGTTCGGTCATGGTCAACATCCTGCAGCTTGGACGTTAGAATGACATTTGACTCATCCAAGCTGGCCAAATGGGATCGCAGGCGGGCTAGCTTCTGGTTCAAATCGGTTATCTGCAGCTCATAGAAGGTGCGATCCACCTGTGTCAATTTGTTCAGCTCCGTGGACTTTCCCTTCCCTTTCGCCGCCTTTTTAGCTTTTGGCGGCATTTTGCGGAAGTTCTTTCAAATACGCTCCCTGTTCAATTGTGTATTCAATTTTGTGCTTACAAAATAATATTTCTAACAATTACTATATTTGATTTACACATTACGTTCGTTGACTTTGTGAAATTCCCCCAAACAAAACCTAGTCGAACGGTCGTCAGGGCAAAAAGCTTGCTACCAAATTGCTTCTATGGATGGGAACTTATGCTAAAAGCTTTGGTTACCAAGGAAATAATTTAATACCTTCAAGCCAAAGTCTTCAACCAAGTTTCAAGTTAACCAAAGACATCAAAACTTTGACACTATAAAATCTCTCATTATCCCTAAAACGTCTCTTGCACAATAGTTGCCAACAATAATGTGAAAAGTAAAGCAGAAGCAATTCCGCAAATGTGCATTCTTTTCGAATTCAGGTGTAACAACCGCCGCATCGTTTTCCCAGTGCTAGTCTCTGGATAATGAAGTGGAGCCGGCAACAATAGTCGCGACCAAAAACAAAGGTTTTCTGGAGCACTCCATTGTGTGTAAAAAGTAGTTACTTATTTTAGTCAGAGACATGAAGTCCCTCAATAAAAACTTGCTGTGGCATAAACTCCAGAGTGGCCCGAATAACATAACGACATAAGACCTTGTTATCAAAATTAAATGTATCTTCTTTTAATTTATAATCTTAAGCCCAAGACAAATTCATTTATGCGTTTGTTTTATATGCAGATAACTTTGCATAGTTCGCAGAGCAGAAAAAAGGAAAAACAACTGCAAAACTTAGAAAGGGTGTTTCCGGTCGCCCTCGGGCAACGTTGTAAATTTGCCAACGCAATCTGGAGCAAGTGTCGCAATATTGTAACACTCTCCGCCAGACACACAGCACAACAAAAACATGGCCGCCAGCAAGGGTCCTCTCCGCCAGACCCACCTCCTCCCACCATTCCCACATTTACATTCTTTTTCCTTTATTTTTTTGTCGATGGGAGTTTGGGGTGGCTCCTAGTTGTGGATACCAAGGCAAGAATGAACTGAATCATGAACCCAACTGTTTGCCAGACTTGATACAAACATAATAGTACTTGTGTGCGAGTGTGTGCTAGTGTGTGTGTGCGTACGTGTTCTTAAATAAATTGTGTCTACACGATTTATAGACAGAGCTAAAAAGCAAAAGTTTCTAGCGAAAGTTCGACACGTATCCAAATTATAGAGTACACCAACGAGGTTTAGTTTTAGTTAAAGCGTTTAGAGACACACAAAACTTTAGCGAAGATTAGAAGAAATTAGCCGGCGTCGCCCGGCTCAAATGGTTAATGTTACAAACGCTTGAGTAATTCGCGGACATTTATATAATACACAACAGATGAATTTGAACCGACGACTCGCTGCTTCTTGGTCCGACGCGCAGATACCAAAGCATAGTCTCATGATTCCTCGTTTATGGTTTTTATACAAATTTGATCACAATTTTCCCCACTTGATGTTGTTGGAATTATTTAACATGTCAAAGTAAGTTTCTAGACAAATGTCAGCTGCTCAGCTCTTGCGGCTTTGGCTGTGCCTTAATCATCAATTAACCAGGACAACCCATTTAAATAGCTGGATTTAAATACAAACCTCGCAGAATTTGGCACCGTATCGCGGCGGCGGCGAATCACAGAATCGATAGCGATTGCGAGTGCCTCCCAGGCAATTTGTTGAGCACGGTGTCCACTCGCTCCAAGCACCCCAGCCGCCAGTATCGGAATCTGTGAAGTAGTTGAGAAGATTAATAAAAACAGGCGTGCAAACCAAAAGCAGCTTAGCAGGCCATATTCATGTGTGCCTGGTGAAGCTAATGCTAATTGGCTCGAAGTCAGCTTTTATTTGGGTTTCTCAGGTAATACGCTGACACAGGTGCATGAAAAGGTGTGCTTAACGGAATATGACAAGGGAGAGTGGGAGGCTAGAGCTTATCTTACCACTGACGGGCAGTGTGGGCACACAGTCCATGCGCACATCCGCAACGGCGCCGGAAATGGCCTGGCTAACGTAGACGAAGCAGTACTCCACGTACTTCTCGGAGAACAGGTCGCAGCTGAAGTAGAGAGAGTGCTGGCTCTTGACGACCCGCTGCTCGGCGACGTAGTGCAGCGAGGTGGGCGGCTTGAGGGAGGCGACATCTGCACGTAGCTTGGCATAGAGACGCACTCGATCACCCTGCTCCAGTATGCAGCCGGGGTATTCGTAGAGGACGCCCACGCCGGAATGCGGATCGCAGGGAAAGATGCTGCGCGCGTACACATTGAACACAAACTCATCGCTCCAGTCCACGCTAAGCATACGCCGCGTGGTTGGCACGTTCAGGGATGTAATCATGGGCCGCAGCTGGACCGCATAGTTGCCGGCCAACCCAAATAGTTCGCAGCCCAGTTCGACGGTTTTGAACTTGGGAAAGCCGTGCACCTGCTCGGCAAAGAGCACGCTCGACTTTGACACATTGGCGATATTGTAGGAGCAGGTGCGCTCCTTGCCGCAGTAGACCAGCTCCAGCCAGAACTCTGGCAGCGAAGGTTGTTCAGTGCCGTGCAACGCACGCTCGCAGTTGACCTCCGGAAAGCGTAGTGTGACCTTCACGGGCGCCCTGGGATACGTGCGCAAGGTCACGGGACTCACCAGCATCTCAGCACTGGGCCACCGCACGTCCAGGGTCTGCAGCAAACGCTCATCCTGCGCTGGCATCAAGGTGGTTGTCGTCAACGTTTCCGATGCATGTCGAACTGGGTCACTGCGATTGAGGGTCGTCTTTAGGTTCCGGACCACCTGCATCTCGTATAGGCCGCCACGCACAAAGGTCTGGCATGGCACCGTCACCTGTGTGATATTCTGGCGTGGATCCGGAAAGAGCGGAATATTCTGGACAACCTCCTTGCGCCTGCGCTGCAGCACCAGCTGGTTGGTCCTGTTGCTCTGGCCAGTGTCATTCGAAGCCTGCAGCTCCCCCTCAGCTGACGCCGCATCATTAATGATTTTGCTAATGACTAAAGTGCTCATTATGGTGTTCACCGTGCCCGTTTCCGTGCCCGACCCCGTTCCCGCTTGCAATCCTGTGCCCGCGCCGGGGCTGTCAGTGCTCAAGTGGGCGTCAACATAGCCGTCTGTGATATTGTGACTTTGAGGCTGGAGCTGTGTTGTGTTGGTGCCACCAACGCGTGCCTCGTCCTCCTCCCCGCTGAACTGTATCTGCACATGCAGGTCGCCGCTGAGTGCAGTGAATGTGCTCGGGGACATCAGGCGACCCCTTCGTACCGCCAGCACGTGACCTTTTGTTGAATTCGAGCCAAGTCGTGGCACAACAGAGGCACAAACGAACAAATTAATCACCACATGAAAAAGTACAGAAAGATAAGAATTATGCACAAGCCTTTGTAATTTATTTCTTATTGTCTGACATCAGGAGTTGCTTTGCCGCCGCCCTATAAGCCCTCAAACCAAACTCCCGTCCCCCTTTGACGCCTCTTTGTTGTGGTATTAAGTGCTCCCCAGTTGGCATAGGCAAAACCTCTTATAACCGGATTTCACTGCCAGAACTTTGTATTTAGCATTGTTGTCAGATTCTTATAGGTGAATGTGTCATCCCAGAGAATTGGAATGAAGCGAATGCCCTTAATATCCAGGTGTATATTGATTTATACGAAGTGGCATCTTATGGAATAACAGCATACAATTAAAATGTGATTGATGCCTAAGAAAACGTTCTCCACGTTACAAATTGCCGTCAGCTTGGACTTGAGTTATCGCCATTTGGGCCACTCTCGAGGGGCTAGACTCGCCCCACAGCGCACTCTAAAGTAGGACTCTGTGTCTCCAGCTTTGGAACAAATTAATCGGTCTTCCGGTCGCTATCACAACAGACTGCGAGCCCATGAAGAAGCAGACCCTAGCGACCGGTGGGTTACTGGAAGGATAACTTTGTGTCGCCTCAATAACAGACCACAGCACAGTTTGGATTACCACAACTCACACCCAGACTCCTTAAACTTTCAATACATGCATGTTATTTCCTCGCTATAAAAAGTTACACTTCACTTCTTTTATGGTTCAAACATTAATCGAATTAATCTATTTGGAAAACAAGCAAATAGAGCAAGTGACAGTGATTCAATTAAGACATGTGGCTGAATTAATTGACTGAACTGCTGTTTGATGACTGCTCGAGTTGACAGATAACCAAACTTCGAGGGGTTACACGGGGGACCCCATTTAATTCCAACTTTTATGACAACTTGAAAACTGAAAACTGGTTTAATTGCTGGCTAAACGGATTGTTGATGGAAATAAGTTTCTGTAGCTGCTATTTAAAAGTTTCTTTCTTTCAGTAAATACTCTTCTACACTCCTATTTGGACACTCTATAGGAAAAACCATTATAAACCAGACTACCCATTCCCCCTCCATTCCCCCTCCAGAGTTTTCACTGTTTTACGGATACTGACTGTGTCATAACTTTAGTAACCTTTTATATAACTACGACAGCGAGTAGTCGAAGCTAGTTGTTCTCTTATAAATCAGCCTTAAGATAAGTAGACTAAAGGCACTTTCTCTGCCCACTCCCAACTGAGCGGATAACTCAGCTCATAACTCAGTTGGGAACAAAGAGAGCTGAAAGTAATGCTAGAACAAATTACGCCTTAGTTTATGATAGATGTAGGCGAAACTCGGGCTGAGAAAAGCCGACAGACACACTTAAGCAAGCAGAGGGAAATTAAAGATTCAGACATCCACTTGGCTTGGCACGGCAACTGTCACTCACTTGTGCAGCAGAACAGCAGGAACATTATTGATGGTATCATAATCTTCCACTTGACTACTGATATGAGGTCTGATGCTGACGTGCCAACTGTCTTCTTTCGTTTTCGATTCGTTGCCATTTTCCTTCTGGTACGCTTCCTTCTTGCCATTGTCGACGTCTTGGAGGCCACTGCTCTTCTCCTTCTGCTTCTTCTTCGGCTTCGTCTTCTATATAGACGGTGTCTTGGGTGGGTTTGGGTGCGACGAATTGAGCCGTTATTGTTGTGGCTCAGTTGAGCGCCCACCCAGTGGGCGGCGCAATTTTTTCAACCCGGCTCTGTTATTTATTGTGTATTGTGTTATATTTTTTTTTTCCTGCTGGCCGATTAGAGATTTTCCATTAGAACTTAGGGCCAACATTCGAACATCTGAAATTGCAAGAAAAACTAACGTTAAACCAAAACCAACAATGGACAAAGTAATTGCAGCAAGCTATGGTCAGATTAAAGCATTTTTGTGTTAATAATTCAATTTACAAAAAAAAAAAATAAATAGCTAGGACTAAAATACACTGAAAGAAATAATGGCTGTATTATATTTGTGTGTGTTATTTATTGTTATAGCTTTGTGCTTTTTGTTTTCTTATATTTATGGCTTCTTTTATAGCAGGACTCAACTTTTCAGAGAAAATTAACGTGCTAAGAAACCTTAATACATAACTTAAATATTAAATATCTACAGCTTTAATGTGCTTTACAGTTCTTGATACAATATATTACGTATGGATAGTTTATAAGACGATAAATTTTCTCTATGTTCTTGAAAACCGCTAAATATTCCCTTAGAATATCAGAGTCAGCCATTTGCAAAACTTAATGGTTTATAGGTTATTAGAGAAGTCGACTGTCATCGAGCTGTGCCCGGTCATTAATTACTATCGCGTGCGTGTGTTCATTTTCTCAAATGTTTTGGCCTATCTGTTTAGGCACCAGTCATCTCTCAGATGGCCTAATTTGGTTTTAGCGACCACCTAATGCGTGTTGGTCCAGTCGGGCACACGTGCTACAGGGTGATATTTCAACATGCCCAGCTCGCGACGGCAACAAGGGGGATGATAATGAAGCCCGACGACAGCAGCAGGATATTTGAAAATATTCGGGAATTTCAACAATTTGTAGCTACAGCAGCTGAGTGTATACGGCTTCATTATAACGCCTTGGGCCAGCAGAAGTAAAAAAAAAAAGTAATGTGAGAAATCGATATTTGTTATCGAAATAACAGTTATCAAAGTTTGCCGTGAATTACGGACATTTCTCATATAATATTATAACTCTTTGTATTATACACTTTAGTCCTGCATGCCCACGATCTAGAAATAACTATGTGGATCTAGTCCCCACTAAAGTTTTCCGATTAACGGTCAATCGATATCAATTAAGTGCACATGGCTCTGGTCACACTGTGTGCGTTGTGTGTGTAAAAGCTGCATGCAAAATGATCAAGGGAAAGTCGTAAATTTACAATCAATTGCACATTTTACACTACCCAGTTGCCAAATCTCGCTCTGTGGCACCCGCCCTGCACCACCATCATCATAAATATTGATGAAACACAGGGACAAGGACTCTGCCGTAAATCTGTCTTTAATGTGCGACATGGGGAACCCCCCCCAAAAGACACAAACTATTAACTGCACTGTGCTCGGCCGAGTCCTGTGGACCGCCCATCGCTGTAGGATGTGTATCTGCATCCTAATTCTGACCGGGACCAGAACTGTCGCAGCATGGAAAATCAAAGCAAATGCGACTGCAAAATTGCCCAGTGGTGCCAAGCCTTGTGTTTCTGTTGTTGCCATTGTTGTTGTTGTTGTTGTGTTTGCGAGGGCAGTTCGATAGGCAAAATGTCAATGCCCCTGCATGGCCAGTTGGCGTGCGTCGTGCGGCGGTGGCTCGCGGGCGCGTTGCCGCCCTTCGCCTTACTCGATTATACTTTGTGCCTCGAGTTTAACGTGTTATGCACATTTTACACACATTTACGATACGTCTGTGTGCATGCGCGAGTGTGTGTTGTGCGGGGGTGGCATTTTTCCGAGTGCTGAAATGCGGCAAAAGGCAACCGCATAAAGAAAAAAGAAGAAAAAAAGAAAAGGGAAATGTTCGTTTCAAAAATAAGTATTCAAACATTTACACGCTCTGTTTACCTCTAATCAGTAGATAGCATTGAAAAGTCCATTTGCTAGCCCACATGCGGTATCCCCTTTCATTTTCATGACAAAATGTAAATATTTAAAATGCTTACAACCCTAATGGATTTTATATCGTTATTATGTCATCAATGCGGCTTATGTGATTAAAGTAAGCTGCGCTGCAAATTTATAAACAAATAGTGCATTTAATTATCGCCCTACTACGCGATTCTCATAGAAGCAAGTAAGCCTCACAGGTTTCCACGCTTTGATTATAAGTGTTTTATATATGTGTTATGTGTGTGTGTATGTGTGTGTATTCATGCTTTCACTCTGGCTTTCATTTTAATCCTCTTGCTTTTTCTCCTCCTCTCTTATTCTGCTCCTACTCTGTTCCGCTCTATATTTCTCCCTATATGTGAATTTTTGGCTAAGCACAAATTTGCGTACATATTTACATATAAATAACCATTTATGTTAAGAAAATGTACACCTGAGCACAATTCATGTCTTCGTATATCATATAACAATATCTTTTGGTCCTTTTGTGTGTCTGTCTCATGACTTAACCTTAAACTACATTTCTAAGCTTTAAATAGGACTAGTTATTCGGCACAGTGACAGCTGCAGGTGTAGGAACGAGGGCAAGTAGCACTTTTCGCTCCTCAAGGGGAGCTTATTTATAAGTAGACATAACAAAACCACACTTGACCCAAACCGAAAGCAACAGAATAATATGTGTAACTAGTAAAAGCAGCTGACAATAACATTACGCATACGCCGTGGTGCTTGCTCTGGCTTAAGCTTGAGCAACTTCTCGAACCTCACCCATTGTAGTTTTAATTGACTTTAGCTAACAGATTACTTGGGGGATTGGCACTTGCATTGATATCAAATTATCAACTGTTTCCGTGACAATGACCCGTACACACACACACACGTATGTACGTCCCTGCCAGACCCATTCATTTTAATTACAGTTGCTTTTAAGTTTCGTTCCATGTGGTTTTGACGTGCATTCAGTTGTGAAACAAATGGGTGCGAGTGCAACACAAATTATCGGCAAATTATGTGGCACTGGATTTTCCACAACAGCAGCCATGTCGGAAAAGCTTCCACTCCGCAAAGCGATTGACATTGAAGGACGAGAAGCTGAGAGCGAGTACGAGTACCAGATGAGGTGCCTGTGGATGTCCCCCAACTGTCTGGCTGCTTGTCGACAGCTAAGCACTTCCGCTGCTTAGTTAGGGCAACATCCACACACTTTGCTCTCCCATATCAAAAGTAAGTAAGAGTCGCACGTCAAGAGGAGGCATATTAAAATAGCTGTGCGAATGCAACTGACACGCCCATACAGCGCCGCCCACAGCGCACTTCGCACCGCCACCAACTAGTTCAACGGTTCAACTTATTCGTCGCAATTTTCTGCTTTCCACTTTATGTAGCTGTCGCCATATCACGGCTGCAGGTAGGAGCCAAAGTTGGCTGCAACTGAGGTCCATTTAAGCCAACTCAGACGGCAAAAGGGTGGGCTGCCATATGGAAATATAAATAAGCATAAAATGAAAAGAGAAAAAAGCAACAAATACGAACATTTACAATCTACTATGTACATTCTATGCACATATGTGTGGCCAGACAGCCGCAGGCGAATGCTTGGATTGCATGCAAGCGGACACTGAAAGGACTCATTCGACTCATTCTGTTGTTGCCCCCAAACCCCCGCTGGGCGGGCGGGCGAGCTCCTTGGGCTACCTTTGGCTCAGGCTTTATGAGTTCCCCGCTCAACTACTCAATATTTGAGTAGCGACAGCAGTTTGCAAATCAACAACTTGTACGGTCGACACTCTGTTTATGTCAGGGGCGTAGTCAGGATATTTATAGCGGAGCAGCTTTCTCAAAGGATAATCAACAATGGGTATCAAATTTCAGGAAATTCATAAAAGCGTAATAAAACATAACAAAATATTGGTTTCTGCATAAAGGTTTTTTCTATATATCTATATCTACATCTATATCTATATCTATTTCTATATCTATAACTATATCTATATCTATTTTAGAAATAGGGTAAATTTTATATATATAATTCGTATAGCTCGTCTATGTTACTTGTTATTAATATAAGCTCAAGTGCTGTCTACAATTCTTTTTAAAGATTTTTAAGCAACCCTTTTCTTATGTGAACTACGCCCCTGAGTTCAAAAGACAACGTCCAGGATCCCATTTGAACCAAGTGACTGTACCATATACTTGGATAGTGGCTACAAGAACATATTTCCCACATACGATTACATTGTTATTGCCGTTCCAGCTCTCGGATGTGCAGTCAAGTCCTTTTCAAAGGATAATCCATCGGAATCTGCAGCCATTTCACATAGGTAGGAGGCATTATGTGGGGTATCTTAAGCTTTCTGTAGATGAACGCACAAAGCGTTTGCAATTAATTCAATTATTTTGAGAGATGCACACAGTTTGAGGTTTCAGTTTCAGTTTGAGGTTTTAGCTCATTCACTAATATGTAATTTACATATTAATTTGTGCTCACAGGCTCTACACTTGCACTAAGTACGGAACAGCAATCGATTTTTGAAAAATATGAAACGCAGATAAAAAAAAAACCTCCCGCTTTTGACAACGACAAAAAATGAAATTGAATTGCGGTTAAGCGGGGATGAAACTATGCGACATAAGTAGGCCAACAGCGAAAAAAAACTACTGTAAGAACTCGACGAGACGACAAAAACAACCATCACATCAGAGATTCATATTTGTCTTGCGAACCGAATCCCTTCAAGCGACGCGTCCCCATGGGCTGGTGGGAGGGGCAACATCTAAGTGATTGTTATGCCCAATATCGAATACATTCTATGCTTATGTATGTTTGTTTATTTAGATTTATGCCAATAGTAGACCAACTTCATTAGATGCCATTGACGGCCAAACAGCTGGATGTATGTTACATGGACATATTCCCCTTATATGTGCTGACTTGTCGATTTTTAAAGCCGACTTTTTGGCGCCAGAGAATGGATTTCCATTAAACGAAAATGTCGCGACAGCAATGCAATAAATAATACGATTTGGATTTCTTTACTTTTCATTTAATTTGTTTGTATGCAAAATTTGCATAATTAGAAAATATTTATTTAAAAATTTCCCTTAATAGCCAAACATGCCTTGCATTAAAAGTGCGTATAATATATGCAAATCATTTGTGGTGCTCATAACAAGAGCACTCTCCCATTTTTGGGTCGAAGACTTTTAAATACCCTTGGTTACATATAAATAAAAAGCATTCTAATTTTTCTGATTACCCTGTAAATAATTATAGCACGTATAACACAGAGCTCTCGAATACGTGCTATTTGAAATTGTTAAATTTTATAGTGCCCGCAGAAAGTGTATAAAAACACATGTACGCACTTGATTTCCTCAACAGGCAAAAACGGCAAATGAGTGTGGACATTCCGTTTTCCCTTCATTAAATTCGTGCGAGCTCATGAATAAAATTATGAAATATTTTAATATTGTTTCTGCAAGTGATTGGCACAAGCCAAACGTAATCAGCCGAATGATCATTAAGTTGCAGTGCTTGGCTGGACCAGGGTCCAGGCAATCGCCGCCAGCTGATGTTATTTGGCCGTAAACTTTGCGGCGGATAAATCTAATTTGAATACGCGCCGAAATGTGCGCCGCCAACAGACACATCATAGACGGCACCTTCTTATCAACGCAACACCTTAGAGACGGGCCCAGCCTCTGGGCAACTCATAAATAAGGAGTGGGTGAATGGGTGAAAAAGGCGGAAGTCAAGCAAATGAGCTTGAAACCATGGTGAGCCAGAAAACCAGGAAGCAGCAACAACGACAGCAACAGCAACAACAACAACAACTCAGCACCTGGCGGGAGTCGAGAGCAGCAGTTGGAAGGATTTGGAGGGAGTTGGCAGGAGCAAAGAGAGTACGATTTATGTTTGTGCCGTCGACTGGCACCAGAATTAAATTAAATTTTTGTACACACATATATTGTAATGAAATATTTGATTGAATTTTATTGCTCTCGAATTTATGACACACATGTAAATTGAATATTTGATTTACGCGAAATTCCTTGTGTGTGTAAACAGAGAAAGGACTTAAGCCAAGCTATTATCCTGTAAATAACGCGAGGCAAGGAATTTTTCAGATGATTGTCAGCTAAGCTTTAAAACGAAGACAACTTTACTTAACTCTGATACTTAGCTAATATTATTTAAATAAATACTAGTTTATTGTGGCAAAGAATGTTGTTTTATCCTTGACTTCATGCTGAGTTTTGCTCTCCTGCAAGTAGCTCGATCTGTGTGAGGCTAGTTTTCTATTTTTTAGAAGAGCAGACATATTATCTCTTATTTATTTATATTTATATTTATTGTGTTTTTCTGTAAGCAAAGCTGTCCCAAAAAACTTCATTTGCGCAACGTATGTTCAGCCAGCAAAGTACAAATAGTTGGGAATTGCTTTCAGCATAATGTTTAAAGTTCCCTTTTAACTCGAGTGTAAACTAAAAACTTATGCAATTAAGTACACTGCAAGTTCTTCAAGTGGAAACGAAAACCGCCTGCAAAAATACATCAAGCAAAGTGAAACGATGCTGTGAAAGTGAGCAAAAGCAAAAACTTATTCGAGCTAAATGTGAAATTATTATGCCAAGAAAATAACCTCCATAGAAAAGTGCTTATTTAGATGTTGGCGACGGAACAGACTTTCAGACAGACTTCCAGCACAGCCGCGCGCAAATGTAGCCTTAATTTAGTTGAAGTTGAAATTACAATTGAATGCAAAACGCACTGAAGCCTTTTAAAACATTGTTCCCTCAAGTACTTAAATGCTGTTATACGATACGCTTACAAAAATGAAAGCATTTATATATGTATACACACTATATATACGGGCTGAAAGGGGGCAGCTCTCTCCATGGGTGAAGCCCTGCGAGACAAAGTGAATTGTTAGCTTAACAAATTACAAATCCAATGCTCCTTGTTAAGCCAAACTTTTGAGGGATTTGCCTTTGCCTAGGAGGTCAAGTAAAAAATCTGCCTAACTTTACACTCTTTTGTGTTTGGTTTTCACTCTGGACTAGAGATGGCTGCGTGTCCTTCTTGGATGGAATTTATATGTACCTGTGATAGGATTATTAGGTCAAAGTTGTGCTAAGTGAAAAGTCTGAGTTAATTCTTAAACATAGTTTAGTGTTTCTGTGGTTTTAGTTTTATAAAAAAAAACCCGACTCTCCCATTCTCGCATTCATCTTTGGCTCTGAGTAAGCTTCTCAGCTAGAAAAACCAATTACTTTTTTATAAATAATCCGCAACCTTTTTTACACGCTGTCGGGCTGAAAGAAAAGCATTTGTAATTTGCAAACTCTGCAGGATGACAAGGATAGTTTAAACTTTAAACACATTTACTCACACAGTGTTCAAATTTATGTTCATTTTTTTTCTTTTCTTTTAACAAAGTTGGGTCGCCGCCCGGCAACCTGACGCAAGAATTTTCTGCACTTTTTAATAGTTTCTCATTTGCAAACCACTAAAAAGTTTTATGTGTTGCTCTTTTAAATTGTTTCACGTTGGTTGAGCTTACATAATCCCACGTCAAGAATGATATAATAATTTATGGCTATTTTCCGGCTTATGTGCAATTTTTACTTATTACGTGAATTTTGCCCGCCATATTCCATATCCAGCTTGATTAAAAATGCCTAATATTAGTATAATAGCTGCATAATAACCATTGCATTGTGCTCCTTCCGACTGTAGTGCATATGTTTGAACTCTCGCCCTGTCTATTGCGTGTCATCGTTACATTATTTTCCTACCTCACGGCGTGTGTGCATTATGTGGCTTTCTTCGCCGGGTTCATTCATTTGGCCAACCCTCGGCTAAGGTCGGCCAGGAGTTCAGTAAATTTGCTGTCCAAAGAAAGGAATAAACGAAAAATGGTGTTTTTCCTTTTCAATGAACTCTCTGGATTTTCTTTTGTTCGCCCTGCCTATTAAGCTGTCCGGCCTCTGTTCAGCTCTGACATGTATCATATCTCAGATATGCCATATCATGTGCTAGCATTGTGCTATTTTATATCATCAAATTGCTAATTAATTTATTTGGAATGCACTCAATTTTCTGCTAAATTTGATCACAATTCGATCAGCTGTATCAATTTCAGAAGAGCATCAACAATTATTATGATGTTTATGAATACAATTAGAAATATTGTTTAAATATCTTTGGATTTTTTTGCAATTGATTAATATTATAGTGTTTATGAGAAGAGTATTTATTAAATCTGGCAAATATCCAGTGAAAGTGAGCTCCATTTGGTACGTTTGGAATTGATTATCCCATACCTGTGCCTTGGTTAAAAAACACCCCAAATTGCAGGCGATTTTAAAGACACCACCAAAAACAACAACAACAACAACAACAGCCAAAATAATAATAACAACGTGTGCGACAGTTGTTACTCGTGAAAATATACACCTCTCTCTTGAGGTCCTGGTGTACTGTTATCATTTACCTGTCTATTGAGACGCATATTGCAATCCAGCTGACGGTCCAGACAAAAGTCTGTTCAAACTCCTAGAAGGTTTAATTTTGGAGATACACTTATGTATGGATACAGATATTGTGTGTTTGTCTACGGACACAAAAAGACGCCATGACAATCTGAAGGGCCTTTGTTTGCTTTTGTCGTTTCACAGCGGCATTTGGAAACTCAATTTTCACAAATATTCAAGTGGCGCTTGACCAAAACACTGAGCTGAGCACATAAACAATAATTCCCGGCTTTTTCTAGCGTCTAGCAGCGGCACTCAGCCTGGTAGCGGGTGACTCACAAAGACCGTCGGATACGCTACTGACAACACGTTGCACGAGAATCGAGCCTCGAATCGGTGCGATTTACTCTGGACTTTCACCCACGAACGGAGACGCATGCAAACTGACTGACACGCGACTCGAATCTCGCAGCCAAAGCCCAAACAAGCCACGAGCGGACACCCGAGCACGGCCAGCCGATGGCTCCGTCCTGCAAGTCCCTTGCGGACGCGACAATTGCCGGCTATTGCTGCTGCGAGGAAGAAAGAGAGAGTGAGAAAATGAGGGAGAGAGAGCGCGAGTGAAAACAGAAGGTGGTTGTTTAACCAGCAACTGAGTTGGCGGGGCAGTACACCCAAAGGGGTGGTTTGGGTGGATGGACTAAACGCGAGGCATGCGACGACGCGTCGTCTGTTTTGAGTTGTAATTCAGAAATCGGGATCGCGCAGGGTGGGTGGTGGGTGGTGGGTGGCCTATAGTTAGCATACCCTAGCGGTGCGCGTTTCTCTTGTATTTTGCGTAGAGCAAAATTAAAATAATTTATTTTTTGATTATACACGTTACAGTGTGCTACAAATTTAATTAATTTTTTTTTTAAAGTTAACTTAATAACGGCATTTTTGTCTCACTTTTTAAAAAAAGGCGCGTCTTGTGGAAACATGGTGTTTGTCTAAGTGCGATTTTTGTACGTTAATATCGATAAGAAATACATTTAATATCGATAAGATATTGAAACGATAAGTTTGGCAAACTTTGTTTACATTTAAAATACAGGAACTTAGCACTCCCAAGCCCGTCGTCCTATGATTAATAGTATGTCATTTTTTGACAAAAGAAATAGCCAATTATAATTATAAAGAAATTGGTAGATATATTATTTGTCAACTCTGAAAACCCTTCACCTTAAACAATCAATAATAATAAATAATTATAACAACAGGCAAGTTTAATTATTGTCCCAAAGTTGATTAACGTAACTTAAAGCTGATCGGAATAAATATTTATACTGCAAAAACTGCAAAATAAAATCAAAAGCGTTTCTAAAATAAATACAAATTCCAACTCTAATCTCAGATTTGCCTTTACTAACTATAAATAAAAAAAAAAGGCTTATCACTCGGGCCATATCTATAAACGTATCAGATCCGCTATAATCTATATTATTGAGCATTATTTACTTCAATTTAAAGTAGTCGAGTTAATTTATGAGCAATGGTTTCGCTGTGGTTATATTTGGCGCAATTTTCTATTTGGACATGGTTAAAAAAAAGATAATTTTCGGATAGAGAGAGAGAGAGAGAGTACGCATGTGGCCCTAATCCCATATCGAGTTGATAGCTATCATGTGTCTAGTTTCTGCAATCATGTACAAAATATTTAAGGTGTGGGTGTGCTGAGAGGCGTGCGGCTACCATAAAGCAGCTAAGCTGATAACCGGAACCCATTCAAAAGCGAAAGAATATATTGCCAAAATTGATAAGCCCTATCGTGTTATAATAAAATTATTCATACTCATATTCACTAAGCAAGAGTTTCGGATTTCTGCCATTCGGTTGACCATTAGTCTCGCTTCTACTCTCCAGAGTGTGGTATGATATCGCCGGCCGCTTAGCATTCGATCAATATATTGGATAATAATCTACGGAAAATGACATAGAAGAAAGTGTATAGAATTTGAGTGAAGGAAATCGAAGGAAAATTAAACCTTAATAGAGACAGTTCAAAAACATATCTAACTAGTGCTCATTAGAGACTATTTCGAAGAAATTAAAACAAAATATCTTTCTGCATGCATTTCAATGAAACGAAATCTAATATTAGCAATAAGTCGGGAAAATCTAACAACGTCAACGCATAACTTCATATTTTCTGCTATTAACAACTTTTGAAAGGGACTATAAAATGTGTATTCTAATAAAAACATTTGTAATATTACTTGTTCTTCAATGGAACATAATCGAGTCAAGTTTAAAAACTTTGGAGTCAGCGCCGCGTGATTTGGTGGAAACGTTCAGGGTCAACGAATCCCCAAAAATGACACCCCTTCAACTAGGCTCGCATTTAGGAAAGAGCCTAAATACTGCGAAAGAGAGCCTATCTCAGGACACTAATGATGAAGAGAGCAGCACTGATTCCATTGAGGAAAAAAATCTGGAATCGTTATTCGTGAAATACGGCACCGACGATGGAAATACTTGTCTCCTGGATAACGTCAAGCAGGAAATCTTGTGGTGGACATTTCCCAATGGAACTCTTAAGCCACCCAATAGCAAGCACTGTGAGTATATGAATAACAAAATATAATCAATAGATAGAAATATAAAGAGTACAAAACAAGCGTATGATTTATTTCAGTTATTATACTTAGTAGAAAATGTAATGTATAATGCTTAAGGCTACTTGGTGCTTTCATGTCCGAAATGGGCGCATCTATGGCCCTTTATGATTCGATTGGTTTTAAAGGTTAATCACTTGAACGGCTGTTTTCGAATCGTTTCATCACGTCTCAATCGATAAGTTCTGTTTGAGAATCAACCAAAGAAAACAGACTCGGTTTTCTATCTTCAGAGTTATCAATTCCTGTTTGCATCTCTTCTGGTACTTTTGCTCCAATCTTCTGACTTCTAGCGTGATTGACCATATGCCGCCTTAGAAAACCCTCACTGAATAACGTTTTCATGCAGAGAGGACACTTGTGCTTCGAGTAAGTGCATTTATCTGTTCGAATATGTTCATCGAGAATGTAGGCATACCTAAATAGCTTTTGGCAATGCGGACACTTGTGTTCGCCGTCTTCGAGGTGTATCCGAAGGTGCTTCTTGAGATTGTCACGGTGGGAAAACCTAGTTAGGCAGTGAGGGCATTTATACGGTAGTTCGCCGGCATGATTAAACATGTGTCTCTTCAGGAGAATGCCACTAGAAAACTGTGCTTGACATTCTCTACATTTAAATCGGCCATGACCGGAGTGCAGTCGCATATGCACTCTCCGATGGTTTATAGTTTGAAAAGTCTTCGAGCAGTATTTACACTTGTAGGGAAGATCTTCGGTGTGAGCGAGTGTGTGTTTCGTCAGTTGCCTTTTTAAACTGAACACTTTTCCGCATGTTGAACATGGATACAATTTAGTTTTGCCACTTTTCTTGGTGTCGATCTTTGAGCTACTCTCATATTCTTCAAAGGTTTCGTTATCGACACTGTTTTCTCGCAGAAATGTTCCCAATAGTTCTTGTTTGATCTCAAGGGTACACTGGGAAAGCACATTTTGCTCGAAGCCGGAATTCTCTATCTTTTCAACACCAAGCTGCAAAGCTTCTGAGATTTTTGCATTATCTTCGTTATCGAGACTGCTTCCTTGTGGAATATTTTCTAACGGCTCTTCTTTAATATGGGGAGTACACTCAAGAGGTACGTCTTCGCAGTCGGAATTATCCTTGTTTTCAATACCTAGCAACAGCAAAAAGTACTGTTGACTGTGTTCGCATCTGCGTTTGAATTGAAATGCATTTTGAGCATCCAATATGCAGGCCAGGCATATGTTCTGGGGCAACGGATCATTAGGACTTATTTTACAATTGCCACACTCCTTAAGCATGTCAACCAGCGGCGGGTCCTGCTCCAGCTGGTCAAAAATATTTACCAGAGTGACGCAGTTGCTTCTGCATATGCGACAAACGGCTTCCATTTTCACTTTTGTGTAAATATCTTTTCAGCTGACAAAACATATGTTTAGTATCGATATTCATCGTAGAATGTATCGATGAACGCTGTGTTGTCTTAAAAACAATAACGATAGTAGCTACAATATTTATACTAACTTCAGAACTGCACTTGAGCTTAAACATCCCACCTTTTTGCTGGTACTTGTCAAATAAAACAATTGGAGAAAACAGTTCAATCTGAATAAGTTTATTAATATCCTCTTGATTGGCATTTAATTTGTTGTTCTATTCTCTAACTTAAAACGATTTTATTTATATTAGATTTTATTTTCTACAATGGGTACTTCAGCCTTACTAGGTGCTACGATGTTTTCTTGTGTGTATAACACTGTGGCGAATAAGGCTTACATTTTGTTTAAACGATTTCAAACAAAGCTCACACTGGAAGGGACGCTCACTGGTATGGACGCTATAATGTCGGTTCAAACGACTCCTTGTAGCAAAACTCTTGTCGCAAGTCGTACACTGAAAGCTTTTCTGACTGGACGTGCGTATACCATTCGATATTCTTCCCTCGATGCCTTCTTCATTAGTTGCATCTTCAGACAGCTCAATGGATAAGATCCCCGATGCAGGAGCATCAATAGATAATATCCTTGAGTTTCTTTCTTCAGAACTATCATCTGCTTTTGGCATCTCAATTGATAAATTCGATTGAGCCAAGTCCAAGGACAGTCTTGATTTTGTATGTGTTGAATTCTTTTTTGGTGCTTTTCCGGCAATCGTCTTCCTCTTAGTGCTGACGGGTTTCCGGCAACCTGGACTCTTATCGTCCATGTGAGTCTTTTGGTGTAGCTGTAGTTCTTTATTCAATGCAAAGGCCTTCGGACATTCGGCACATTGGAATGGCCGCTCACCTGTACATCTGCGAATGTGCACCTTGAGATTGTAGCCATCCCTAAAGGCCTTTTGGCAGTGTGGACACTTGTGCTTGCGCTCATTGGTATGTATTCGTATGTGCTTATTGAGAATGCTGCGGTGGGTAAATCGCTTCAAGCACTGATCACATTCGTACGGACGCTCGCCGGTGTGTGTGAAAATGTGCCTTTGGAGGTCATCTTTTCTTAAAAATGCTTCTGTACAATATTTACATTTGAATGGACGTTCACCAGTGTGGAGTCGGACGTGCAACTTGCAAGTACTTGATGAATTGAAGGCCTTCGAGCAGTAAGTGCACTTGTAACGTCCGATATGAACGCGCGAGTGTTTTGTTAGGTCTTTTTTATTGCTGAACACTTTCCCGCACTTTAGACATGAATACGAATTCTGTTTATCATCTATGTTGTCCTGTTGGTCACACAATGATGCTTCTGAGCTTATTCTCCTGTGGTCTGGCAGGATACTTTCTAATGGATCTTCTTTAACGTCGCGAAAACACTGGGAAATTGGGACATTCTCGCAGTCGGAATAACCTTGATGTTCAACGACTAGAAACTCATCAGCAGCACTTAGTCCATTGTATTCAAAGCTTTCGTTATCGACAATGTTTTCTTGCGGCATATTTTCCATATTTTCTGTTTTAATTTCGAGAGAACACTGGGAAGGAGGCACGTCTTTTACCCATTCCGAATTCTTCTTGTTTTCAGTTTCTAACAACAGCCAAAAGTACTGCTGGCTCTGCTCGCACCTGCGTTTGAACTGAAATGCATTTTGAGCATCCAATATGCAGGCCAGGCATATGTTCTGGGGCAACGGATCATTAGGACTTATTTTACAGTTGCCGCACTCTTTAAGCATGTCAGCGAGAGGAGGGTCCTGCTCCAGCTGGTCAAAGATATTCACTAGAGAGACGCAGTTGCTTGTGCAAATGCGACAAGCCTCTTCCATTTTAACCTTTTGGCTATTTAATGAGTGAACCTTTTTGTTGTTAGTCGAAGTTTTGCGTTATTCGTGAATTTATCTAAATGCCTCCAGCTGACGAACATATGTTGAGTATCGATAAGCATCGTGGCAAGTAGATATCGATAGTATACACATGATTTGTTTTTATTTTAATAACTGTAATCGAGCTATTGAAAATGAAATATAAATGGAACTTTTATAACGTTTTTTGAAAAATCACACTTTTTCCGGGTAGTTGTCAATTAAACAAAATTAACTCTTAAGTTTATCAATATCAATTTTTTTTGTGACATTTGATTGACTTTTATGTAGTCCCACAGAAAACTCAGAGTTATTCTACTTGGAATGTATACTCCAACTTAAAACAATTTTAATTATTTTAGGTTTTGGTTTCGGCAATGGGTACTTAATATTAATTGATTAATATCATAACACACCATACGCATAAAATATTAATTAGATCTAGTTTTTTCTTGTGTGAGTGACACTATGCTTAGTGAGATGCGATCGTTGCTTGAACGCTTTCGAGCAGATCTCACACTTAAACGGACGCTCATCCGTATGGACGCCATAATGTTGGATCAAACGACCCTTTGTTGCAAAACTCTTGTCGCAAGTTTCACACTGGAAGATTTTCTGATCGAATGGGTGCCTCTCATTCATATGTTTGCCTTCTTCGGGGTTCACATCTTCAGACGACTCAGCGATTAATATTTCAGAGTGAGGTGCATGCAATGAGAGTGAGCTGGGGTTTTCTTCTTTACAACTATCATCTCTTGTTGGCATCTCGTGTGGTGCCTCTTCGCCAATCGTGTGCCCACTGGAATGTCTTTTTAGCTGAGCAGCCGAGCAGCGTCCCGAGCAGCTGGGACACTTATAATCCAAGTGAGTGTTTTGGTGCAGCTGCAGTTCCTTTTTCAATACAAAGGCCTTCGGACAGTCGGCACATTGGAATGGCCGCTCACCAGTACATCGACGAATGTGCACCTTGAGAGTGTAGCCATCAGTAAAGGCCTTTTGGCAGTGTGGACACTTGTGTTTTCGGTCATTGGTATGCGTTCGAATGTGCTTATTGAGAATGCTGCGGTGGGTGAATCGCTTTAAGCAGTGAGAACATTCGTACGGGCGTTCACCAGTATGCTTAAACATGTGTCTCTTCAGGTCATCGTTCCTTAAAAATTCTGCTGTACAATGCGTACATTTGAATGGACGTTCACCAGTGTGCAGTCGGATGTGCAACTTGCAAGTACTCGATGAATTGAAAGCCCTCGAGCAGTGGGTGCACTTGTAACGGCCGTTATGGATGCGCGAGTGTTTTGTCAAGTCGCTTTTATAACTAAACACTTTTCCACATGTCAAACATGGATACGATTTATTGTTATCACTTGTTCTGAAGTCCAGCTCCTCAGTGTTTTGTTGATCGCACAACGAAGCTGTTGAGCTTACTCCGTTGTCTTCAAAGCTTTCGTTATCGACACTGTTTTCTGGCAGGATATTTTCCAATGGCTCTTCTTTAACGTTGAGGAAACACTGGGAATTAGGGATGCCTTCCTCGCAGTTGGATTTGTTTTTCTTTTCAACGTCTGGCAACGACGTCGCAGAGCTACTTTCATTGTCTTTGACGCTTTCGTTATTGGCACTGCTTTCCGTCGGTACATTTTCCAAAGGCTCTTCTTTAATGTCGAGTGTACATTGTACACGTACGGCTTCGCAGTCGGAATCATCCTTGTTTTCAATACCTAGCAACAGCAAAAAGTACTGTTGACTGTGTTCGCATCTGCGTTTGAATTGAAATGCATTTTGAGCATCCAATATGCAGGCCAGGCATATGTTCTGGGGCAACGGATCATTAGGACTTATTTTACAATTGCCACAGTCCTTAAGCATGTCAACCAGCGGCGGATCCTGCTCCAGCTGGTCAAAGATGTTTACTAGCGTGACACAGTTGCTTCTGCATATGCGACAAACTTCTTCCATTTTACTTCTGTGATTTAGTAAATTTTTGTATACACAGCTGACAAACATATGTAGAGTTGAGTATACATCGTGGCATGTATCGATATATCGATTCTACAGGGTGGTGCTTAGATATCGATAGTAGCCATATATACTATGTCCGTTTTTAATATTTTTGAAAAGTAATTTAAACTAAACAGGATTCTTAAGTGAATAATAGTTAACTTGTGTTTATTATGATAATTTCATTAGAGAATTAATTGGTTCTTATTTTTTACAGTGTCAAATATGCACTTAGATCTTTCGTATGGTAACATATCTGAAGACGAGGATTTGTTAAATAAAACGAAATTTGCTCGCCGATATAGTTTTAAAAAAGTAGAAGCTTTCTCTGCTGCCCACAACAGGTTAAATAAAGTACCATTCCAAACTTTATCAACAATGACGGGATCCTTAAAATATTTATCCCTACAAGGTAACCAGTTCGCAGCGCTAAATCATGATCCCGAAGGTAAGTAGAAAAGTTGGTTAGATATCAACCAAACACATAAAAGTCGCATACATTCAGACTTATCTACAGGCTCTTTGCTAAATTTCAGCCATTGAGCGGTTTTTACAAGAGACTCGATTTACCCCAAGTGACACACAAAACAAATGCGAAGAGCATTTTATAAACAATCATACTAATAACTTAGATCTTTATGATCGGGAATGTTTGCTATACTACCAGAACAACAAACACATTCACAATTCAAACACGCAAGACATGATTTATGAGGATTATATACGGAAACTTCAAATAAAGCACATAATATTTGGCACTTCAAGTAAGACACGAAACAATATCCTTCCTCATTCCACACACCAACAAAATCATTTGCTGTACTTTGAAAGACAATTTGATGTAACCCTAACTTAAATGTATTTCATATTTTTTTTTTTTTGTTTAGAAGAGAGCATTGCTTGGGCAACCTTTCCGCATCTGCAGCACCTTTTGGAACTTGAAATCAGTAACTGCAGCATCGAGTATTTGAGCAAAGAGGCATTCAAAAATGTGACAAACCTTCGGAAACTCTTCATCTCGAACAACAAGATAATGACCATAGATTTCGATACATTCTACTATATACAGGGAGTACAATATCTAGACTTGTCGTTTACAAACGTCTTAAACTATAATTACCAGCTATCGATGCCCACGCTTGAAGTTGTCTTAAATCTGGTGTATGGTCTAAAGATCCATCAGACGGCATTTAAACTGCTGCCAAAACTCGTCTATCTGGACCTCTCGCACTCGAAAATCACACGAAATAGTGCTGTTGCCTTCACACATCTTGGAAACAAGCTCAAGTATCTGAGCTTGTGCTACACATCGTTTCCCATGATGAGCAATGGCCTTTTTAAGAACACAGCCCTAGAGGGACTTGACATGTCCGGTAATCCTTTTGTCTCGTATAACATTGTCGATGACGCTTTCGACAGTATTGGCGATACGCTTAAATTTCTCTACTTTGAGCACTCTAATCTCAAGGATATCAAGTGGTTAAGACCGCTGAGAAAGTTGCAGTTGTTGGGCTTGGCAGGTAACAATATCAACGCCCTATCGGTCGAAGCATTTCAGTCTTTGGTAAGCTTGCAACTTCTGGATCTGAGCTCCAACCACATTGGCAACTGGTATAAGAGCGTGTTTTTTAACAATACGGCACTGCGGGTTCTTAACTTACGCAGCAACAACGTCAACATGCTGACCACCGAGATGATGAAGGATTTTGAATTGCTTGAATACCTGAGTCTCGGCGATAATAACTTCCTTTGTAATTGTATTCTGCGTGAGGTGGTCGAAGTAGCTGCAAACAACAATAAAAAAGCCGACTGTTCATTCAACCTTCTACAGCACGCAGCTGCTGAGCTGATTGCCTCAAATATTAACAGTCTAAGTGAGCTGAGCAAATCCCTTGCCGGGTACATTGAACACCAGTTGTGGAAGCGACGCTATTTGCCACAGCTCATCGACAGCTACAAGAACATAAAAGACTTCAAGCGGCTCAAGAAAATAACCAATCTGCGTTTCCTTACCAAAGACCTGCGTACCAAACAATGCCCCGCATCTATACAAAAAACTGTGAACGATACTTCTTTAAAATTTCAATTACTTGATTACGATGCAAAGAATTACTGGTGCTTTAACGAGACGGATAAATTACAAGTGGATGAGTTAGTCTGCCAGAGCCGAATATTGGTTGATTTCGAAGAAAAGCTGCACAACACCTTTAAGATTATCACAGCTGTTGTTGGAAGCATTCTGGGTGTATTCATTCTGGGACTTATCATATATCTAAAGCGTTGGCATATACATTATTATTATGCTTCACTGAAATCGGCGGCGCTTTTGTCTACCGCCTCAAAGGAGTCTCTTGACAAATTTCATCGTCTATCCGAAAATAATCCCAGCGTAATATATGACATTTTTATAAGCTACTGCCAAAATGATCGCCAGTGGGTGCTGGACGAGTTGCTACCAAATGTGGAGAAATCTGGAGATATTTCTATATGTCTGCACGAACGTGACTTTCAGGTTTGTCTAAATAAAATATTTAATGTAAGTCTATGCCTAATTTGTATTTTCTGCTCGCAGATCGGAGTAACTATACTGGATAATATTATTTCAAGCATGGATCGATCGCGCTCTTTAATGTTGCTGATTTCATCAAAGTTTCTGCTCAGTCATTGGTGTCAATTCGAAATGTATCTGGCCCAACATCGGTAAGCATGAAAGCTCCTACTAAAAAAAAACATAACTCAACTACTTTACTTTCGACAGCATCTTTGAGATGAGCAAGGAGCATTTAATACTCGTATTCCTGGAGGAAATACCACGCAGTAAACGCCCAAAGACGCTTCAATACCTAATGGGGATAAAAACCTATATTAAATGGCCGAGTAAAGGAAGCAAACAGCCAACATTGGAGGAACGCAAATTGTTCTGGAAGCGCTTAAGAAAGTCATTAGAACTAATTGGCATAGGCACAAAAGATTCCAATGTCTAAAGTTATTGGACCCCAAATTGAATGCAAATATTCTAGTCATCTTTTTAAGTACCTGATATACATAAAGTACATTTTTAGCATACGAAATAGTTTGAATCATTGAAAATATTTTAAGCTCAAATAAAACCGTTTGTCATATTTTAAGATTTATATAGCCTAAGTATTGGAGTACTGCAGCTGCAGAGACAAAGTGCAAAGTGTTTAGATAAGGTAAAGAAATGAAAAAAGTGATTGGTAATTGCAGCTTATAAATCATGACTTTGTGTTAAAAAAAAATATGGAGAGGAAATAACCAATAAAATGTAAACCATTGTATCGATATTTTAATCGATAGTGCGGAGTTTTCAACGGCAGTACTCACTTATCGACAATACTCACTTATCGATACGTGCGACAGCTGTTTCAACACATTTTTGGCGCCATTTTTGCAAGTAGCACAGCAAACCGAATATAATTAAGTCGTGTTTGCCAACATGGATTTTAATTTAAAGAAACGAGCACGGCACGATGTGAAAGTTGAAGTGGTTAGTTTGGAAGCAAAGTATCCGCACAATGTTATGCTGTATCACTATCCGCCAACGGAGGATATTCATATTGATGAATTTGAAGAACTCGCTTTGGAGCGTCTGCGCCTGCTGCGCGTTTTTGATCGCGCCACAACAAAGGGACTGCGGCTGCTCTCTGAGGACTGGAAGGAATATGTGAATGGCGAAATGAGCAGAGATGGACTCCGGGGCTATTTGCGCATGGGCACGACAAGCAGTGGTACCAAGCATGAGTCGGATTTACAAATGCGTCGGCGTGACTATTTATCACACTTCATACTGCGCTTGGCATATTGTCGCTCAGAGGATTTGCTGCGCTGGTTCGTAGCACGGGAAATGGAGTTCTTTAAATATAAATTCGCCGCACTTAACACAGCTGAAATTAAGCAGTTTCTCGAGGCCAACAGTTTTCACATTCTTCCATTGACAGAGGAACAGAAGGACGAGGTCAAGGACGGTCTCTATGAAAGCACTGTGGGCCAGAGTGTATCAAAGATTGAGCTGCTCGAGTTCTACAAAGTACCCTTCACACAAGTTTTGGATTTGGTGCGGACCCGCCGCTGTTATCTAAAGGCCGGCTTTGCCTATGTGAACACACACGACATGGTGTCAATTGTGGGCGCCAGGCAGCTGGATGAGATTGAACGTGGCATGCAAGCAGCTAAGTCCTTTATTGCTGACGTCGAGGCAGACGAGCGCATCTCGCGCATGATCAAGTCCCTGCACAACTCGTATACGGGCAAGGACTACACGATATGCAAAGATGCTTCGGTGCCGATTGAGTCTCTGGATCAGCTATCCAAAACGTCCATGCCACTCTGCATGCGTATGTGCCACGAGCACATACGCAGCCAGCACCATATCAAACACGGTGGACGCATGCAGTACGGTCTCTTCCTAAAAGGCATTGGCGTCACACTCGAGGATTCATTGCGTTTTTGGCGCGAGGAGTTTACTAAGAAAATGGATGTCGATAAGTTTACGCGCAGCTACGAGTACAACATTTACCACAACTATGGCAAGAAGGGCTCCATGGTCAATTACACGCCCTACTCTTGCCTGAAGATCATTAAGGAAATGGCAGCTCCTGGCGACTGCCATGGCTGCCCATACAAATCGTTGGACCAAACTGCGCTAAAAGCAAAACTCTCGTCATATGGCCTCTCGCCGGGCGCCATCGATGAGGTCATGTTTTTTGTTTCACGCAATCATTTCCAATTCGCCTGCGGAAAATACTTTATGCTGACACACAACTCGACGGTGGAGCCGACAATCAATCACCCTAACAACTATTTCGAGGAAAGCCAAATCTTGATGGGCAATCGCCAGAAACGCGCTCCCGGGCCAGTTCAGCAAAATAATAAAGTCAGGGCCTCAATAAAAGGGGCCGCAAACAGATCCATGCTTAATGGTGACGATGATGACGAGCTATGGAAAATTGCCGAGACACAGGAGAAAGTATACCAGAGCCAGAAAGGCATCGCAGAGGCCTTCGATGATGATCTAGATCTTACTGAAATAATAGATTAATAATAAATATAGATGTATAAATGGAATAAGAAATAGGAATTCAGTTCAAAGGGAAAGGCGGCACGTCTGGAAAGGACTCGACTCTCAACTTACGCTGTCTAGCTTGGAATAAGCAAAGTTTTTATATGCGTGCTGTTGTTAAGACTGATCTTTACTCAATAACTTGGATCTACACTTGGGCTTGGCGCAGTCAACATGTTCTCGTTTCAACGGATTAAAGTTTTTGCCATAAGGGTTTTGGCCATTAACGTCAACATAATAAATGCCAGTCGCCTTCCGGTTAATCACGTAGCCCATTGTTGAAGTTTTGTCGGTCTGACATTTTCGCCTTTCGAGCTCTTTCCACGACCTGCATTTGAAACCCAGGAAATTTCTCTCCTGTTGCGGATAGACACTCTCCGCAAAATACTCAACAGCACGCGTGTGGGAGCAGCCAATAGTCAGGCAGCCGGGCTTAATGGGATGTGCACCCCCTGGATAAAAGTCAATGTCGCCCAAAGGATCTCGTTTCGCCAAAATGCCAATATTTGTGTGTATAACGTCCACTAGCTCAGCATCGCCGTGCATCAGTCCGGGCAGTGATTTTTCATTACGAAAACAGGGTTTGGCTGGATCCAGACCAGTTATACGAGATACTAGACGTCCCGTTAGTTTTTTGTATGTGCGACCAGCAGTCCCCATAATATGGGCGCCCAATGAATGACCTAGGGCAATCCTTTATTTGATCTTGTCGACGATACTGTAGCTGCCAAACTTACCAATCAAATGAATGTCCATTAATGGCATAACCTTTATCAAGTGCTGTAAACCGACGGCTAGGTGCTCCCCAATGAGATCCGTGTTCAGGGCCGACCACTTGTACAGTGTGTCCACGTAATAGGCCGCATCTACAATCTAAGATGAATATATATAGGTGCATACTTGGTGGAAACTATACTAAGTACCACAAAATTAACAGCAGGCCGGCACATAAAAGCCCTTGATATCATCGCTATGGTGGCAGAATCGTTAACAGTATTTGTCCAGCCCGTAGCCAGGATGACCAATTTATGATTCTGTCGAAATTTCGGATGATTCCATAGCTTCTCGGCTTTCAATAACGGAACGCTATAATTCAGGCATGGCGTCATATACTGAAAGTGCATTTTCGTTATGTCCGGCTGTATTTGCGGAGGCACGCTTCCAATAAACAGCGTGGAGGAGCCTGTCATGCGTTGGAATGGGATACTATAGATAGATGGAATACTAAGTGAAGGCCTGTCACCATTTCCCCATGTACTCACACAAAGTATCAATAACTGTTGCCGCCAATTCGAGCGGAAATGCTGTAAAAATATTCATTTTCAAGGTAAGAATATCCGTAAAGGCGTTGGGAATTCCCTGCCACCAGCTACTCGTTGAGTTGTTAGCCTCTGCAGTATACCCTGTGCTGAGTAGAATTATACTTAGAGCTCTTAGGCCATTGAATTGGGGACGCATTTTTAAATATATGTAGTCCAAGTAAGTCAGCAGCGAACTGTGGCAGGGTGAATATTTTTGGGCTTCTAGACATGAACGCAAAGTTTTTGCAAATAGGTCGACTAATTTTTAAAAATCTTTGTTTGCATTGTTGCAAAAAGTGAAAAGACATAAGAACAGTTGGCATACCGAAAATTAAATACACTTTCAGATATATTAGTTAAGTTACCCAATTAGGCGAAGAAAATCTGTTATAAATTTAAGTCCCCTTGGCAATAGGTTGTTTTAATCCCTTTTTCAAAGTTTAGAAATCTCTTCATGCTTTTTGTGAGTAAAAATAATTAGAAGAAGGTTCACTTAGCTTTACACACAAAATTATGCCTTATAGGATCGAAAATGATTTCTTAATGGTTCACACACCTCTCGACAAAGTAGGTAAACCCCTGAAAGAGAGTAAATATTGGGTCACACAACATATGTTTTCGTATAGTCGTTTATTTTACTCAAATTTAGAATAATGTCATTGTCAGCAGATGTGTTGTATTTAGGTACATTCAACCCCTACAAAGTACTGGATACTTTAAACATGTTACTGAGAGAAATAATATGAAAACTAAGAAACTGAAAATTCGAAATGAAGAAAGTAGCTCTTGGTGCTTAGCAAAGCACGACAATCTCAGTATAAATTGTTTAGTTATATTTTAAAAATAAACTATATTCGATATAACCATCTCTCTAAACTGTTGTCTGTGTTTTTATACCCTGAAATGATTGCAAATGAGTAAAAGGGGTATATTGATTTTGTCCCTGTCCATGTTCTTCTCCCGTGTGGTTGGCGGGCATTAGAATACCACCACAGCACGTCACCGCTTGTCGTACGAGGCGATTAAGAGAGACACTTTTCTTGTTTGTTGAGGTGAACCCCTTGTGCGAGTATCTTGGGGATTTTTACTCCGCTGATAGTTTCAGTCCTTACCAAATGGAAGAGGCATACAGGCACCTGTTAAAAAAACGGGTAGCTAAAAATGAAGCCTTGAGTGCAATGTTGAACACAACAACGACAATATATTATTCTGAACTCGGCGATCTTTTACATGCTGGCAGAAGGAATAAAAAAATATAGCTTAATCCTTGCATTTACAATTATCGCTTTTATCCATCAAATCCATTATTCTTGCTGATTCCGAATTCATGCCAAACGGACTCGCGCCCCTCACATCGAGATAGTAGACCCCTCTGGCGGCCCAATCAATCGTATATCCCATTGTAGTTTCTGAGGAGCTACAGGTTTTGGTTTCAAGCTCTTTAGTTGAGCTGCATTTGTAGGCCAAAAAGCTTCTTTCCCGACGTGGATAAACACTTTCGGCAAAATATTGGTATGCACGATTGTGCGAGCAATCGATGAACAAGCAACCGGGCTTAAGGGCATCTTCACCTGCTGGGTAAAAATCAACATCTCCAGTTGGAAAACGCTGTCCCAGAAGGCCAGGATTTGTGTGTATAACATCTACTAGCTTGGCATCTCCCTTGGTTAAACTGCGAAATTTTGATCTTTTTAGAAAACAGGGCTTGGCAGGGTCCAGACCAGTTATGCGAGGCACCTGTCGTTTAGTGAGTCGCTGAAATTCGCGCCCAGCCGACCCCATAATATGCGCACCCAACGAATGACCTAGAAAAATAAATAAGAATTATACTGCAATAGTTGTAGCCAAAGAACAAACCAATCAAATGAATATCGATCAATGGCATCATATCATATAATTTCGCTAAGCCAACGGCAATGTGCCTGCCTATCATATCCGTGTTTAGGGCGGACCATGTATAAAGCGTATCTACATAACTAGACACATCTACAGCCTGAAATGAAAGTACTCAATCACGTTCAACCTTTAACCTGTAACCCTCCATGTATACCACAAAATTAACATCGGGTCGACACATAAAAGGCATCCATATCGTTTCTATTGCATGCGAATAGTTAATCGTGTTCATCCATCCAGAAGCTAGAACGACCAATTTGCGATTCCGTTGAAATTGTTGATGCTCCCAGAGAGTGTCTGCTTCCAGTATAGGTACTTTATAGCTGCCACATGTTGTCATGTAGTGAAATTGCATGTTTTTGATGTCTGGACTTTTATGCTCTGGTACGGCCATGAGTTGTACCATTCTCATACCTGTCGAGTGTTGGGATGCGAGTGTAAAGTGGGTTAGGCTGATTGATATTGCTATTCGTACTCACATTCTGACTGCAAATAATCGGAGGTGAATTCCACGATGCCGGATCCCAATTTAAAGACTGTATTGACTCCTTTTTCTGCCAGACCAGAGACTGAATTAAAAATAGAGCCTTCGACTATGTTTTTCAGACCAAAGGGCACGCTGAATAGCCCATTATCTTCTATATATGCTCTGGGCGCTGCACTACCAATTAAACAGATGCTAAGAGCACCAAGCCAAACAAATATTGATCGCATATCTGAGATATAAAAGAAAAAACTCCGTTCTATCGACATTCTGCGTACCAATAGACTAGTTTGATTGTTTAACAAACAATTTTAAGCTAACGTTGTGACACCAATTAGTTTTGCATTCATTATCCAATTTTATGCATATATTGAATGGATCGAAATTATCAGATTGCATAATCGAAATTTTACGCAGATTTTAAAAGAAATCATTTATGTTTATAGAACCATATAATAAAAAATATTCCCTTAAAATCTGTTCTTATTTTAAAAAATTAGCTTAAATAGCTGTGTGCGAGCTACGTTCCATATAATTTACAAATATCTTCGTACTGTACGTTTTCCACAATGCGTCCCTTTAATGGACCGTGTAGTATCTCAATGCTGACACAGTATTTGCGCTCGTCTAGCTTCTTTAGCAACGCTTCTGAGCCGCGATAGGCGCCGTTCACCACGAGCACTTCCTTGTCCAGGGCGGGTATTACAGTCTCCAGATGCGCCTAAAAACAAGAAATTGATAAGTGCTTTGATTTTGTTGAGGGAACTCGTTAAAATACCTGATCAACTTTACACTTTTCTCCACTCTCCAAGAACTTGATTTTTGCCCGATATCTTTCGATGACTTCTTGCACCACAGCTTTCTGTTTGTAGAACTTGTCGCCCATGGAGCTTGAAATAAATTTGACTACAATATTTGGATGAAGCCAGTAATCCTTGCGATTGGCCCGCTCTTTACTCCTTTCCTCGAGTTTGATTATCTCATCCAACGCGGATCTGCTGCTCTCTGTTGGCACTGGCTTGGGTTTCTTAAAGACTTTCTCATCTGATTCGGCAGCTGTGCGTTTCGTATGTAGCGCTGATTTGCCCAATATCGATTCGGGCTGGAATTTTTTCTCCAATCGTATGTCCAGCTTTAGGGGCTGCTCTTCTTCACGCTTCAGTTCCGTATACTTCTCCTGTGATTCATCCTCTTCGCCGTCCTTTGACTTTGCTTTTTTAATTTGCTTCTCAATAAATTCCGTCATGCGTTCCTCATCATCCTTTTCCATTTTCTCTTTGCGTTCGGCCTTCGCCTGGCGCTCCATGGCCTCCGGGCTACGGTCAATGTATGTAACAAACCATCCCTTTTCCGTTTCATCGGCCACCACTTGACCAGTGCGGCCCAGCCACTTAACATAATCGGATAGCGTTAACCAGCGGGTGGCGTTCATGTGAATGTGCTCCTTGTGTGCAATGTACTCCTGATATATTTTGTTGGCGTTCGTGCGTTTGGTGCCAAAGCGTCGACGCAGCAGCTCCATATAGCCATCGGAAAACTCCTTGGAAAAGTTGTGCAGAAACTTGCCAGGTGAGTCCGCAAACAGGAGGAGCTGCCGCTGATGGGACTCACTCATTGTGTGACACTTAAAGCCATTTTCGTCACGGCATTGTTTCTCGCACATCTGACAGTACCAGCGCAACTTCTGCAAGCCCTTTGCCTTCATCTTGTTGGCAAGGTACTTGGGCGTACCAACTTCGGCTCGTCCCATGTTTACAATTTATACTTTCGATTTAAAAACAATAAACAAAACAAGCGAAGTAAATAATGCTTTAAACTATAGTTCGGTGCCTTCTAAACCATATGTTCAATGATTACAGAACTTAACATTTTGCTTAACGTTATTAACAGCGATGACTGTAATCAGTCGATACCATCACAAAATTATCGGTTTGACGCCATGTTTGCATTAATCACAATAGCATTAGGTCACACTGTTCGTAATGCAATAATTGGCGCGGCCTTTGTAAAGATTTAAATTGTTCAACATTTGGCATTGCATTATAAGCATAAGGCAACAGTGACTTTAAAGGCCATTTAAAAAATATAATAATTTAAATCTATAGTCAATATGAGTACCCTCTGCATTTATTGTCTAGCATGTTTTCGTTTCAACCTCTTAAATCAACTTATCAAAGGGGTGTTTGATAACAGTTCTGCAATCTGTGCTCTGTATATACGATTATATTCAGTCTACTCGGATGGGCCAATTAAAAATCCCGATAAGATTTTGATTTGAATCGCAAATGCAAATAACTTGAAGTACATAAGTTACTGTCGCTTGACAATAAACCGGCTTATTTCTACATATCTACTGGCGAAAGCTTCGAAAATGGTAAACGTGAATACGAATGCATCAATCACGTATCAATATACGTGAAGAACTAATAAATGTTGTTTGTAAGTGGTAGTAGAAAAAATGTATGAACCGGTATGGAATATTCAAGAAAGCGTGGGCATTTGATTAACTGATAAGGTTTTACAAACCTTTTTCTTATAAGTATTAAGGTTCACCTTAATTGTGTGGCATACCGGCACGAACACGATCCAACTTAACATACATATGCACATGTATAGGTACTTATTCATTTGTATGTAGTATGGTTAATTAATTTACAACTTTAACGAGCATTCGATCGCGACATTACAGCTCGGAATCAGGTCCCATGCAGCGCTACGGGCAATCGCCTGTCATTCCCAGTTGAATAACTGTCCGCAGAGGTTCAGTCAGAAGCATAGTAAAATGGATGAAACAATTGATAATGCATCTTCCATTGTTGATGGAGTCCGCGAGAAGTTAATGAACGATTGGAAAATTCTACAGCATGTCTTCAAGCTGGTAGAAAAGGAGGATACTTTTTGTGCCGATCCAGAACTGTGGAGGGAACAGAAAATAGTCGATTTTATGCAGCCGGACGAACTGAAGGTTAGTGACCCCTCCCCACTTTGTAGACGAGGTCTAGACGTCCCGTCAAAGCAGCCCAGACAGTTCCCGATAAGCGGCTTTAATGCTGATCATTGAAAGAGTTTATTGTGCAGCTGCTTGATCACTTTATTGATCCGCCGTCGTAATCTATTGACGGGTTCAAAAATCTTCAAGCATGAAATGTCTTTTCTACTATTAAAAAACATTCTGGAGCACATTTTAATATTAATGTTCCTCTTAGAAACATATAGACCTGACAATCAAGGAAAACGAAACATCCACAAACTCTGACATCGAGCAGATTTGTCAGCAGGTTATTCAATATTCTGTAAAAACCTCTCATGGCCGCTTTCACAACCAGCTGTTTGGACAAATGGATCCCTTTGGGCTGGCTGGAGCCTGGATAACCGAGGCCCTGAACACAAGCTCGTAATATACAAAAACAAATATGATTCATTTGATTGAATGTGTGCACTTCCAGTTACACCTATGAGGTGGCGCCTGTCTTTAGCCTAATCGAGACGGAGATTATATCAACGGTTTGCAGATTAGCCGGATACAGCCAAGGCGATGGTATTTTTGCTCCTGGCGGTTCCTCATCGAATATGTATGGGCTAGTTCTGGCCCGGTATAAACGCTTTCCAACAATCAAATCGACTGGCATGTTTGGATTACGTCCGCTTGTCATCTTTACCTCTGTGGACTCGCACTACAGTCTGCAGAAAGCCGCCCACTGGTTGGGCATTGGAGCCGACAACTGCATAGCTGTGCGCACCAATGCCAAAGGTCAAATGTTACTGGACGACCTGGAGGACAAGATTAAAGCAGCACGGGCACGCGGACATGATCCGTTTTTCATCAATGCCACCGCTGGCACAACAGTGCTGGGCGCATTTGATGACATCGCTGGCATTGCCGATGTGGCCAATCGCCATGGACTCTGGCTGCATGTAGATGCCTGTCTGGGCGGATCCGCACTGCTCGCCTACAAGAACCGCTCTCTGTTGAGGGGCCTGGAGCGCGCCAACTCGTTTGCCTGGAATCCACACAAGACCCTCGGCGTTCCGTTGCAGTGTTCCCTGTTCCTCACCAGCGAATCCAATTTGCTGGCGCGCTGCAACAGCATCGAGGTCAATTATTTGTTTCAGCAGGATAAATTCTATGATGTCGCTTACGACACCGGCAACAAGAGCGTCCAGTGCGGCCGCAAAATAGACGCCTTCAAGTTTTGGCTTATGCTCAAGGCGCGCGGATACGGCAAATACGGACATTTAGTGGACCATGCCATATTAATGGCTCGCTTGTTGGAGCAAAAGCTGCGCGCACGTCCAGATCGCTTCAGACTCGTCCTGGAGCAGCACGAATACTCCAATGTCTGCTTTTGGTACATCCCAAAATCAATGCGGGTGCAGAGCAGCGAGGAAACCGCAGAGTGGTGGGCGCGTCTATATACCGTATGTACTAAACCAAGATTCGCTGCAAGGTCGGGATTTATAAGTTGCTTCAACAGGTCGCACCCAAAATCAAGGAGCGAATGGCGTTCAGTGGCACCCTGATGATTGGATATACGCCGCTCAGCAGTCGCCAGTTGGGCAACTTCTTTCGCATGGTATTCACCTGCTTTCCCGTGCTCAAGACTGACGAATTGGATGTCATTTTAGACGAAATCGAACGTCTGGGCGACGAGCTCTAACTAGAAATTTGAATATAAAATAGCAATAATAATTTGTTTCAAGTAAAACGGTTTCCTTTTTTATATTTTTGTTTTTCTCTTGATTTAACATTATATCTTTCTGATTTTTTTTTTATTTACGGTATATATGTATTTTTGCAATTTTACTTTTATTCGCCAACAACGTTAAAATGGAAGAAGGATTGTGTGTGTGCACGTGTGTGTTTGTGTATTATTAAAATATTCTATTTGCTCTTTTCGATTTTGCTTCTTTTATGAATCAATCAATTTTTCAATTTTCGGTCTGATTAACTGATTAGAAAAGTAAAAATTATCTAGTAGTCGTCTAAATCGAAGCCTTCGTTGTCCAACTCATCAAGCTGCATACTTTGGAAATCCACTTTGTAACGCAAGATACCTGCGAAAAGCATTAAATGTTATTAAATTAACGTTTTTAATAGATTCAAAGCTAGATAATAAGATAACTAAATAAATATAATTAAAACGAAAATGCACAAAATTATTTCAACTAAATTAATAGCACAACACATTGTGAGTAATAAATACTATATAAATAAATGGATCTGCATATTAAAAGTTTAAAAGAAACACGTCAACAATTGTTCTAGATAATTGTTACTTTTGAAAATCAAATGGGGATATTGCTCGATGATTAGAAACTAAAAATGAACAAAATTTGTTATTTTTAAACAAACTCAAAAGTGTTCTGCAATCCTGTGCTATTATACTACAGATAATTGGGGAATAAAAAGTTAAATGGCCTTAATATAAATTTGATAACATCGAAGTTCCAACTGGTTTTGTGTCTGCATTAGCGTCGTCGTACAGCGTTTATATAGGCTCCAGTGCTTGGGATGAACCTCATTCTTACTGAGAGCTCGGGAATAGTTATAACAAAATGGAGATCACATGAATAGTTGAAATAATTTATAAGCTGGGTTTTGTGTACGATATCGGGAGGTGTCAATTTTTTATTTACTTTATTCAGGTTTTGTTTGTTCTTTATTGTTGTATTTGGTTTGTTTGTGTACTTAGAAGTTTTTCGCTTTTAACTTGTGTCAAATGCAAACAAAGAAATTGCCTATGTAAATATTTTAAATGCTTGTCAAATACGAGTACATATATGCATAATGTCACGGAGTGTTAGTTGATCTATTTAAACGAGAATCAATAATGCAACCAGAGCAACAAACTTGACAATTCAAATACTTATTTCAGGTTTCATGCTGATGTTGTAAATACATTGATTTTTGAAATTTTGTAACGGCTGCGCGAGATTTTCTTTCTGAATACAAGTAAAATACATGTATCCAAAAGTATTTCGGCTTTCCTCGTATATACATATATTAACTTCTTATCTATGTATGTGTCTCGTACAGGATTTCTTAAGTTTTGTAATTCAAAGGTTCGTTTTATATTAACTTTTCTATTACAGATCGAAAGCATAAGGAATATTGAAGTACCCAAACGCTTTTCATTAATAAATAATACATTTAATTTAACCAAAGCACATCGTTATTTGTGCTTTCCAAAAACGAGTTTAAGTGAAATACTCCAATTAAATAAAGCCTAAATCTAAAATAATTGCCCACCATACAAATCTATATCGCAATGGGGGCATTTGTTTTGAGATAATATTGTTGAAATATTGTTAAAAACTATGCGTCAAGTAAATTGGTTCCTATCAAGTTTTGAACAATTTATGGCGTTTTAAAAGAAATCAAAAAAATAAAATATTTTGTGTATTGAGATCCGAAAATCTATGCAGTGCGAATGCTTTCTTTTATGTTTTGTTTTCTTTTGTTTCTGTTTTTGCTTAGTAATCATCTAGATCAACGTCCTCCAGCGGTTCATCGGCTTGTAGCGATTGAAAATCTACTTTATAGCGCAAAATGCCTACACATATATATAATTATAAATAAATAATATATATGTATATATATTAAAACAAGTATAGTTGATAGTTATGGACAAGGAGCGACGTCAAGTTGACCAAGTTACATTTAGAGTTATGTTTAAAAGCAGCATGAAGGAAATAGGAATCGAAACAGTAGATACGTAATTAATTTTTAGCTTACACTCGTACTGTATATAAATATGTGTATATATAATAATATAGAGATGCTTTTTGCCAACCACTTACCGCCAATGCCACCGAAACCTCGCACAAACTGACTGCCCTCCTGAGATTTGTCCGTAATTATCTCAAGGGTGGCGCCAAACATTTTGTAGTTGTTCGCCAGCCATTCCAAAAGCGGTTGAGACTCGATTAACTCCATTTCTACGCCGCTCTGCAATGTTTTGGATTAATAAGAATGTGTTATTGATCAACGAGAGCAAATTTCGGCACGTACCTCCTTGTCCGTGAAGTGAGACTTATCTTTTTCCTGCTCGGGCGTCAAATGTAATACTGTCGTTGACGTCGAGTTCGCATGGTTCTTCAGTACATAGCGTTGAATATCTAGATTTTCCCAGCAAATCAATGTTTCCACAGAGCCCAGTTCCAATGCTCGTAGAGTATCTTCTACACCAAAACAGTATTTGCCAGTATCCTTGAATATAGATAATATATATAATTATTTCATCCTGCTTAAATGTGCTAGCAACTAACTCACCTGAGAAATTTCATCAAAGTAGCGGCCAATGAGTTTCTTCTCCTGTATAAATTTGACATTCTGCAACGATTCAGCGGCTAATTCGATGGCCTGATTGAAACCGTTCTCGCCGCCATAGGACACGTCCACCAGTTTAATAACTTTCGTTTGTAGACGCTGCAAAGGAAAAACAATGTGTTATTATTTTACTAGAGACTTGACCTACAATGTGTTGCATACATTTCATGATCATTCTGGATGACAATTGGCTCCACTGGCTGCGTGACTGACGATTTATATAGTATTGGTAGTCTTGATCAATTTCACGAAATCACTAGAAATCCGACCCTTTATACCAAAACCTCTCTAGACATATTTATACAGGTTGTTTGGATCGTCATTCGTCGCTGAAGCCAGTGGAACTAGCCCTTGGTACCCAGGCTATTCTTGACCAGTGTTAGATTACTTACAGGATCAAACATGTCCGACTGGCTGAGCTCAGTTTTAAAGTCCGCACTACCGGCCAATATGAGGCCGGCAATGTTTGGCTTGTCATTCGTAATGAACAGCTGTGTGGCCACCTCGGCCACCTTGCGTACGTAATTGTGACGCTTCTCCATGCGCAGACGGGCGAAACGAAGGGCAGACTGACCACCACGTCCGTGCTTCTTCGGCAGATCGACGGTGAATTTGTGGAGCACCTCGCGCGTGTTACCCTGCAGGGTGCCAAAGAGAGCGCCATTACCATCCATCACAATGAAGCCGAACTTGTTGTCGTCGGCGAGCAGGGCAGTGAGAGCCTCCGTATGGAACTTGTTGTCGCACAGATAGAGTGAGGTATTAATGGGCTTGAATGGCTCAAAATCAATGTTCACTTTCTTCTCCTTGCCCTCCTCTGTGACAATGGTGCCGCAATATATGACCAATCCATTGGGAGGCACTGTAAAATAATGGAATAATCGTCAATTAGCTGTTTCATTGGTTTTTAATGAAGAACCCACCTTTGGTGTATAACTTAAGTCTGTGCTGCACCGACGTGATTGCGCCCAGGACGGAGAGGCGATTGACACGCGACTTGATGTTGGAGGCCGTACCAAATTCATCGGCCAACATTTTGCTGACGCGAGAGATTTGATCTTTAGGCGGAATAATCAATGAAATCATGCTGGTGCCATTTCTAAAACGAAAAGAAAAACAGGATGTTAATATGCGGGAGATTTGGTCAAAATACCCGCCCAGATCAAAATGTGCCGTTATAATATAAGTGTAGGAGACGAGTTGCATGAAAAAAAAGACAGATCAAGTAACAGACAGACACGGAGAGATAACACATAGAATTCAATAGAACTTAATGAACATTTTTAGAGAAAGCGCATATAGCAAGTGCTAGCTTGTGAGTCAGATATTGAAAAAGGTTGCGCTCAACATCTTGTGAAAAGCAACATACTGAATTTGAGTTCTCCAGATCGAGACGACCATGCAGACAAACGGACGCTAACAAAAAATATATAATTCATATTATCGTCGAGTTCTACCTTCATAAAGTTGTCGAGCCTTATTATTTTATTTAAATCAACTAATATATCGATATTTTGTTGAGGTAGCTAAATATTTACGTATGCAAATCGAGCGCATACGATATTTTTTTAAATAACATCTCTACCTCAGACGTCTCACAACCATTTTGAATTTGAAATTGCTGCATTTCATGTGATTTGTTATGGTTTCCACATATAAATTTGACCTTTTTACATTTAGCAAAATCATAGATAATGTGGCAGGAGAGCGAGAAATTGTCAGAGACATTTACCCTAATGTGTATTTACGTAAATAGATAATGCAGCTGCCGTTAACGTTGCGTAGGAGTTCATTTGTAATCAATTGCAAGCAATGATTGGTTCGTTGCCAACACAGCATTAACATTAGCATTAGCTCCACGCATTACTCACTGTTCGATTGCGTTGTGTCTAGTTTGAACTGATAAAAACCTGACAAAAAAAACGTGTTGCTCTCAAATTATTTTCGCAAAGAGCGCGCAAGAGCGCCAAAACACACACACACACTCCCATGGCTGAGAGTCGCTTGTCGCTTGGTGTGTTTGTGTGTGTGAGCGAGTGTGGGGCAACGCCACACAGATATAAATGGGCCTTTTTGTTTGTTACCAACACCAGCCACGCATATGAATTGAATTGGTTCAAACCAAACCGTTGTTATTTTTAACTGATTCGTACAAGAAATTGCAGGTTTAGCATTAGCATTTAAGCAGTTGCCACAGCTAAAGTTAAGCATCTACATATGTGACAATTCTGACCCTGGGATGGCTCGCTAAGCTTTTTTATACCCTTGTTTTATTTTTGCATTGCCAATTGATAGCCAACAAGGGGTGAGTGCAAAATACTCAACAATCGGATATTCAACTCACTCCACTGTCATTTGTTGTACGGCGACGGCGCGCTGAAAGGCTGCCTCCTGCCCCCATAACCCAATATATTTCGTGTGTACCACCATAAACGAAAAATCCCATCAGAACAAAAAACAATAATTTTAGGTGGGCAAAATATTAGAATATGTATGAAATAACTTACCCTCGTGCCATTTCCAGGCTTTTGATGAGCTTCTTTATTTTCCATATTTCGACATTGCGATCAGCGGACGTTTCTTCGCCAGACATTTTGCTTATTTATTGCTAATTATTTACGGCCCTTTGTGCGAATTAGGAAAACAAGAACGGGACTGGGGCCTCGGCTTCTTTATATGACTTTTCACTTGCACTGCCAGGAAATGGAAATGTAACGACGATTTGTTGTTTTCAATTATTGTTTAAGTTTTGTGATTGTGTTGCCTTTTTGTATTCACATTCACGTTCTTCCTTTTAACGTGGTTGGCGATGAATACACTAAAAAATAATTACATACATGAATATGTATATGTATGTGGATGTTGCGTACATGCATATGTAAGTAAAATAAAGAAAGCTGTGGCAAAAAAAGAAGGCAACTAAAAGAAAGTCAAAGTGGTGGGCAATTACAAAATTTGGTTTGAATTCGAACACAACTATTTCAAATCTGTTGTTTTCAAACGAAATCGAAATAAGAAAATCAACTTGAGTTGAAAATCAAACTTATTATTTCACTGCACTAAGGAGAGAATGTGAGCAGAAGAATGAACGCGAGTAAGAGAGCGGGAGCGGGGCTCCAAAGGTGACGTCGACACAAAAATCATTTCGCAAGCACTTAAAAAATTGAGAATGTAACCAAAATGGTATGTGATTTGATAAACTGCATGTTTTAGTAGATGTTGCTACACTTTTTTGATAACTTTAAATAAGTTTTAAGCAATTATAATTGATTTATAAAAGTTTTACGTACAACGTGCGCACAAAACCCACTCGGATCTAGTGTGACCGAATGTTGAAAAGAGTTTTACACTGAAAGCTAACGATTCAGTTCATATGTGACTGGTTCTAGTTCCATTTTTTATAAATTAATAAAGACAAATTTAGTTAAAAGCTATAAATACAAATTAAAGCTACTTTAATTGCTTATACAAATTTGTGATCTCCATTGACAATCTGAAATCATTTGACATTCATGACGTATATCCTTTTTATATTACGATATATAAGCAATCGACGATTCCCAAAACCGATTGGCGATATGCGACATTTTAGGGTGAATGGATATATTAATGAAGAAGAAACCCAAACATGAATTTGGAACTGCTCGGTAGGTTTTGCGCTATTTTAGTAGAAACTCAATTGTACCATTTGTTTATTTCTCATAAATAGAATCCTTTGGTCAAAATTATCCCGAGGAGTTTGATGGCTCCCTGGATTGCATATCACTAGCTGTTACATGCGCCTTTAACAAATACGGCACTTTACTGGCCGTGGGATGTAATGATGGACGCATTGTTATTTGGGATTTTTTGACGCGCGGCATCGCTAAAATAATTTCCGCACATGTGCATCCTGTTTGCAGTCTGAGCTGGACTCGAAATGGCCACAAGGTGACATAAATGTGCCCTTAACTTAATCGTGCCATCGCCTATCAACCTGTCATATACTTTCCATTCTAGTTGCTGTCGGCTTCAACCGATAACAATGTATGCATCTGGGACGTTCTTACCGGGGAATTGGAGCACAAGTATCGTTTTCCCTCGCCGGTGCTGAAGGTGCAGTTCGATCCACGAAACGACAGCCGGCTGCTGGTTTGCCCCATGCGATATGCTGCTGTATTAGTTAAAATTGCCGGTTCGCATCGCTGTCTTCCACTGGATTCAGATGTAGGTTTCCTTAAACTACAGCAGGAGTGGGAGTTATCTCTTTAAAGAGCTATCGATTTGGAACAACATAGATTGATGTCTATTTTTAAAATGTATTTCATTTGGCAGGGCGATTTGAATATAGTTGCCTCGTTTGATCGACGTGGTAAGCACATATACACGGGCAACGCCAAAGGAAAAATCCTTGTGCTGGACGTGGAAACATTTGAGGTCGTTGCCAGCTTTCGGATTATTGTTGGAACATCAAGTGCGACGGCAGTCAAGAGCATTGAATTCGCGCGTCGAGGCGAGTATGTGCAACATGAAATGTTATACGACTATTTAGTGGCTAACTTAACTTGAAATTCTTTTGCAGCGCCTTCCTCATAAATACTTCCGATCGGGTTATACGGGTTTACGATTCAAAGGAGATTATTGCACTGGGCAAGGATGGCGAACCGGAGCCCATACAAAAACTACAGGATCTGGTCAACAAGTAAGCTCTATGCTTGTGCTCAGTGCCGTTCGACTAATAATTCTTTTTGCACTCTCAGAACCACTTGGAAAAAATGTTGTTTCTCTGGCGACGGCGAATACATTTGTGCGGGCAGCGCTCGACAACATGCTCTGTATATTTGGGAGAAATCAATTGGCAATCTCGTCAAGATTCTGCATGGTACAAAAGGTGAACTGCTGCTGGACGTTGTATGGCATCCGGTTCGTCCAATTATAGCTAGTATTAGTTCAGGCTTAGTTTCGATTTGGGCACAGAATCAGGTAGAGAACTGGTCTGCATTTGCGCCCGATTTTAAGGAACTTGACGAAAACGTTGAGTACGAGGAAAGAGAATCGGAGTTCGATATTGCTGATGAGGATAAGTCGGTGGACTTGAATGCCGATGCTCAACAGGATGAGGAGATCGAAGTTGATGTACAAAAAGTGGAACCAGTTGCGGCGTTTTGCTCCTCTGACGAGGAGGGCGAAGACGAGAATGCTTTACAGTTCCTTCCCATGGCTCCCGAGGTAGAAGACCCAGAGGATGGCTGGACATCGCAAGACAACCTGGAGCCAAGCTCAGCGCTAGTTGGCAACGATTCGCGCGACTACGAAGAGGACATCATGGCTACCAAGCGCAGACGAATGCAGCACTATGACGTCAGCCTGCCCGATGCGCCCACCGACGGTAAGCGAAATAAACTTCAGTCTCGCCCAGAAAACATTCACCAGCCGCATCTGTTTTGCTTACAGAAACTCACCCGCTTATATCGAGCAAAGCCAGCAAGGATAAACAGCAACCGATTGGTGGCAAAAAAGCTGCAGGCCGCGCGAAAAAATAACCGGCCGCAGCATTTATAGTTTATTTAAGTTATGACATTAAAAAACACAAAAACTCGGATTATGTCGCCTTTGGATTTCTCACTTGACCCGCGAACAGCAACAGATTGGTTGACTTCTCCACAATCATGTACAGAAAGGGTCTGTTTAGCTGAAATTTCGGCGGCGTCGACTTGTTGCTCAGCACGGACGCTGTAACAGCTGCTGCGGTGGTGCCCTTTTCATCCACAATGATTTTCGTAGCATGAACACAGAGATTGGCGAATAAACCATCTGCCATGCGGCTTAGATTTGAGTAGCTTTTATCAAATAGATCGCGAATGCCCATCTGTAATATGACATGTTTATATATTGTACTCGGACATGTCCATAAATTCGCCCACCTCTTGGAGTAATTTCTTTAAGCTAAAGTCCGTCGACGTTGTGAACTTGGGCATTAGAACTTCGACCACACTGTCTTCCGGCGCATCCCGAGAAAACTTGGCAAGACGCTGCAAAAGCGGCGACAGAGTCAAATCCTTTAGATTTCTGGCCACATCATTGAGATTGAAGCCCCGCTTCGGAAGCACAACAATCATAGAAAGTCGATTCTGTTCACCATACGGCAGCTCGAGTACGTAACCATCCAAGCCCTCAATGTTGGTCACATAGGCAAAGTTACCCTCCTGCACCATCATTGAGACCTGGGTGATAACGGCGCCCTTCTCATCATAGAAGGGCTCCGTTCGAGTAGAGGATGTGTTGAATGGAAACTGCAAATAATTATTGCATTTAATATGTATATACCAGATATTATAATACCAATAATTAACCTTCCATTGGCCTTTAAAGAACAGCGACGACAGCATAAAAATCTTGGCACCATATATTTCCTGTGGCAACACCGCATAGGGTATGAGTCCACGGGTTGAGCGGTTGGTGGCCTCATTGATCTGAAATATTGTCTCACGATTAAAGAAGTCCACCTCCACGGGGTCCACTCCATAAGACTGCACCGCAACCCGATAACTGCTCTTAATCGGCGAATTCTTGTCCGTATACAGCGCCTGCAGAGAGGCCACTTCAATTGTCGAAGTTTTTGTGCTATATTGAGTAAAGACGTAGATTCATTATATTAAAAGTAGTAAATCAAGATAACCATAAAAATAAATGTAATGGCGAATTTTTCGCCTAATTATTCCGTGAGAGCTATATGATATAGTATTCCGATCTGACCGATTCCAGTAACAGCTTTAAAACTAAGAGACTAGTTTACTTTGAATACTGATCAGATATATTTATGCCTTACAGGGTCGGAGATGTTTCTTTGTATGCGTTACACAATTCATGACAAAAGTAAGATACCCTCAACAAGGATGTGTGTAAAAGGGTATTGCAATTGCATCTTGCTCTTACTTCAGATATTTGCTCCACACATTATAAATCGAGCGCAGCTTCTCATCCTCTACGTTGATGCGCAGCGCCTGACGCAGTTGCTCATAGGTTTGGCCGCCGGCGCCCTCGTACATCAGTACCAGCAGGGACCAGACCGAGAATGGCGATATCATAAAGTCAGCGTTATGCTTCTCCACCTCGACGGAGACGCGCAGTAGGAAATCGAGTGCGAATTCCTGGGCACCCTGTGCGACTCTACGCAACGTCTCATCATCAAAATTGGAACGCAATGAATAGTCGGGACTGCTCTGAACTTGAAAAGCGGCCGCCGGAGTCAGCGCCTCCAGCGCATTGCCCAGGGATAGCGTCGGGATGCGCTGCTGGGCCAAGCAAACGGCGCACAGCAATAAGCTTCCACCAAGAACTCGTGCCACACTATCTGGAATTGGAAATGTTGATCGAAGGAATAGTTGAAGGTAAATCTGATTTAATCTATCGTGATTTGGCATAATATGTCGGGGTACATTTCATATGCTTAGAACCTTTTTCCGTCGAATATTGTTTTTAAATGTGCTTATCACTTGAACAAATTGGACAACAAATTTCAAATTGAAAGCTCGAAATTGCTTTTTACGATTACACTCAACGGTTTACGAAACTAAGAACATAAAGATGTAAAATGCATTGGGTTTTACCTGTTATAATCATTTCGTGTTTTTTTCTTTTTGCTGACTAAGATTCCTCAAAGATTCTTTGAGTATTGAAGTTGATAAAAAATTTTATTTACAATAGGTCGATTCGCAAATATAAAAGAGAACAGTTTAATTTATGTGGATTTTTCCTTCGATGGGGAATTTTGAGTTGTTTTGAATTTAAAGTAGCCACTGACGTCGCAACAATTTTTTTTATTTTTGTATTTCAGTAGACGACGTCGTCGTTGATTTGTTGATTAATCCAAAACCGGAATGCACTGAAGCTCACAGAGTATAAGTAAGCACATAATACTTATATAAGTCGAGATTGATATATTTATATTTATATATATTTTAGCGCATATATAAAGCTATTTCCCTGTGTCTTTGCTCCCGTTTATATAATATTTGTCGCATTTAATTCATGCGAATTATCTTTGTTTTACTCGAACAAAAGCTCACTCCCGCCTCACAGTCCCAGAGCCGTACTTAACTCACGGAGATCGACAGAGCAACTGGCATTGGCCTTAGACCAGCCAAACAAACACATGCTGATAAATAAACACACACACAGGCGCATACACATATATACGAATGTCTCATCCGTGTGAGAGAGAGAGAGAGATCTTGCTAAAGATAGAGAAAGAGAAGGCGAAAAAAGAGAGAGAGAGAGAGAGAGAGTATGCACGACCATGCCAATTAAAATGTGAACTTAGATTACAATTAATTATTTAATCGATTAGAGTTGTAACGTCTCTGCTCTCGATTCGCGACATGAATGGGAAAACCCGTTTGGCGACAACGGCGGCTTTGAAAATGATTACGCATCCTTAACTCTTAGTCAATCGGATAGAGATATAAATATCCGAGCTTGAAACATTTGTGGAATTCTTATATTTCTCATCGCAACTAAAAGTCAATTTGATTCATTCATGCTTTTCAATATAACTAAATTATTTGCATGTTAAAAGAACTTACAGAAAATGTGAACAACAACTTAGCTGCATTTTCGCTTTTCGCTTACAAAAATGATATCAGAGTCCAATTTTAAAACTAATTTTAATTTTAATAATAATTTAAGTACTACTAGTAAAAACAATAGCATATGGGCAAACATACTGTTCAAGCACAGAATACTTTTATTTACAAATTTTGAAAATTACATAATATTTATTTTGCTTAGCAAAGTATGCAACATTTTTCCTAACACCCTGACAGCAGTTCATTTTCGAGCCAAAATTGGCCAAAGGTTCGTGTCTCTACTGACATTTTTCATTGGGTAAGAGTAATATGATTGACTCGGATAAAAACTCGGATAAAAGACACAGCAGATATCAGAAAACATACGCAGTTTTGAAGGTAAATTTGTAGATGGCAATATGAATTTAAAAACTTAAGAGTAGGTGAAATATAATACCAAAACATAGCTAAGCAAAAAGTTGTGGACCTAGTTCTATTTGTATTGTTAAATGCACCCAATTAACTAACTTTGCGAACCGCCTTTTGTTGTGCTAATTTGATGAAAGTATTCAAACTTTTTTTAATTTAATAGTATTTTAATTTTGATATACTTACAACGTAGCAGTATGATTCCATATATTTTCCATTAATATTTCAATGGTCCAGACTGAATACATAAGATATATCAATATTTATTTATTTATTAATGGCCTTCCTCATTATTCAATAGGTTATACAATAGATAATAGAATTATATGCTAAAAGCCTTTTTATATATTTAAATGTTTATGTTATATATTTAAATGTTAACCCAATCCCAAATAGTCTGTCTAGCGTGAATAACTCGCGAATAAAAGTGTATCTGGTTGCAGCGCATGTTTAAAATGCGCTAAATAATACCAACAAAAAATACACTTTCGCTTAGCGCCATCCGAACGTTACGTTGTGTCGTTACATTCAACAGTGTGACTCCGAAAAAGCAATAACGGCGTTTTTATCAACAAGTCGCTTCAGTTAGTCAATGGTATCGCGCGGTGAAACTACTTACATGCTGCACACACACTTGCCCGAGCGGACGGCCCCAAAGAAACATCGCCTTGATAGCTAAAGTACATACACATACACATACACATATACAATTATTGGTTGTTGTTTAATTGCTCTTCGCATCTTGGCAATGATGTTCGGAGTCAGTAAAAGTGAAGTTTTATAATTCTGGCGGTTATTGAATTTCTGTGTGCTGAGTGCAGTTAACGGTAACGGTAACGGTAACGGTTACGTGAAAGTGGACTGTGCAAAAATGCTGCGTTTTTATTGTACCTGTATTAAATAATACATTTGCATTGGTGAAAGTATGTTAACTGCTTCTGAATCGAACGGCGGCCAATGAAACGTGCAACACAAACAAGACGAAGGCTGAAGGTTGACAGTGCAACAAATAATAAGAAATCAAAAGAAACTCAAACTACGACCCCGATTTTTGGAATATACACACACATTTTCACCGCACATTTTAGGTATAGGACTTGTGTTGAATGGAAATGTATTAAGTGTATTATGAGCATTTCATGTTGTGTTTGTTGTTGTTGCCGCTGTTGCAAGTGTTGTAAGCAAAGCCAAGTGACTCGCATGTTACGTTGCCAAAGAAATTGATAACCAGATTTTCAGCCTAACACACGTACACATACGAACTACACACACACAGCCGGTTGTGTGTGTGTGTGTGTATATAGGTAGATTCATTTGTATTTGCACAACATGAGACAAACCGGCGCGAATACCAATTGATTGCGCAAAACTGACCCCAGACAACATAAGCCACAGCAACAACAACAACAACAACAACAGCAACAGCTTAACCCCAACAGGTGGCAATGCGTTGGGTCAGCGGCAAGGTCAAAGCAATGCAGCCGCTGCCAACTAGCTTGAATGTTCAAGAAAAACTCTGTCGGCAACAATTTGGAGAAGCAAAAACAAAAGACTTGCGACACGAACTTGTTGCGCAGTCACACTTGTTATTTATATCATGTACTTAAACACGCACATATATGTGTGTCTATATACATATATATATATTTATATATTATATAACTTGCATATATCAACAAGCCAATTGGAACACATACGAAAATTAATAAAAAACCAAAAAAAAAAACCAAAATGTCCCAAATTAAAAAGGCTATTTGAAAGTTTTTTGGGTTAAATTATTTTGTTTTTTTTTTTTATTCGCTTAGTCAAAAAATATGCTAATTAGGCATTTGGTTATGGTTTGAAAAATGTGATTTGTGATTTTCTGCTGGATTGCGGCTTGGCGCAGCTTTTGTGCGCTTTTATTTGTTCCATCTGTAAATAATTTATGAGCAGTGATTTGGCACAAATAGCAAACAAAATACGTTAAATAAAACAAAAACAATAAGGTTCAAAGAAACACAAATTGCATGTGACATTGACAAAGGAATCTGATGAGCAACAAAGCTAGTTTTTTATTTAAAAGCAATATTATTGTTCATTTTTTTAGTGGGCGTCTTGTCATTGTAAGACTGTTTGTTATAAATAGGCAAAATATGTTTTCAAAACGTGTTTCTTCTTTTTTTTTTCCATTTGCGTATTGTACTTGCGCAATATTTTTGCACATCTTGCGACAATACTTTGGCCCGTGCGAAAATCTCGGCACTTTTTCGGACATGTTTCATTATTTAACTGCGCATATAAAACTGACAGGTTAATTAGTTGTATGTGTCTGTTGCAAAGTTTAAAAATACATAAAATACTATAAAAAAAAACAACAACTACGCGCCTGTGTGCTGAGCTGTGCGTGTCTTCTGCCAAGCCAATGAGTTTATACCCTTGTACACAAATTAAACTTCAATTTCGGAAATCCCCATGATTTATCAGATCCAGCAAACATTATGCAATACAGTTTATGGTTTTCTTGTAGCGAGTGCGTTTATTATGTTTATTATTTTTTTTACAGCTTTATGATATAGTTATCCGATTTAAGCGCTTGTAATGCATATTCGATGTGGCAAGAAAATCGTGACAAATTTTAACTACTCCCAAGCCAGTGTATAAAAGCCGAATGAATACTGCCTAGCTTTTTGGCCATATTTGCAATTCATTCAGCCAGTAGCTAGGAAACTGGTTATATTCCAAAAACAAAGACAAAAAAACAAAAATTACATTTGTGCTAATCATGGACCTGTGGTCAGTTTTGTAATGCGAATATGTGATTTTTTTTGCGACATCGTCTACGAAACACTTTGATTCGATCTGCAATTCGACTCGGTATTCTCGAAAGCGAACTGCTTCTAGATCATACTTAGAGGCAATACTACATAGACCAACAATGCATAAGAATCGACTTATATTCTTATATATAATAGTTTGCACAAGATATAATTATAGGATTTGAATAGGTTGTGCCTCTTTCTGGGGCATGCTCTATTATTTGTACTTCATATAAATATTTAGATAACATGCATTTGTATATCTTATAAATATATAAATATAAGTATTAACCTAAGGTTATTAGAATCAGGATGATGTTATATGCGTAAATGAGACCAGGCCTTTTGCAGACTAAGATCTTTCAGGTTGTCTGTACAGCATGGAAACCTTCCAGCGAACGTTTTGTTCCTTTCTGCGAAGCCTTAACCGGTTGAGAATTGCAAGCGTCTAGCAACGAATAAAGCAAAGCGTACGTGCTTAGTTATTAATGGGGGAAACACGTTATCTAGACTTTATGAACCCCTTCGCTAGCTTAAAATAATCCATTACCACACTGTGCTGCGTTTACAAGGCCTGCAATTTTATTTTCATTTTCATTTTGGGCGCATTCAACCCAATGCACGTCCATTGATGGTAATTATTACAGAGTCTTACTCTGAATGCTGAAACCGAAACTGAAACTAAAACTGGTTATGGTGAATTCAAGCTCAACCGTGGCGCTAGTTACCCTTACTTGAGTTTTGTAGCTGAAATCGTTCGTGAGCTTTTCGAAAGCCAAGAAGCCGAAAGAGCCTGAATTCAACAGTAGCCAAAATGTGCGCAAACATGCGAGGTATATTAGCTACTCGAGCTGAGTGGCTTTTGTATGATCATGTCTCTCGACAACTCTGAGTATGCTCGACTAGAAAATACCTTATTGCCATGACCTAATTTAAGATGAATCAAAAGAGTTAAAAAGAATAAGACCCATTTCTATTTTTATTGGCTATGTTTAAGTATTTTATAGAATTATATGTAGAGTATATTCAAGTCGTTTAATTTTAACTTTATCAAACCCACACCGTGACCAATTAAAAGAAAATTCGCTGCCAATGAGATTGTGGTAAAAAAAGTGGAGGTAATCTTTTTTCTTTAATAATGTTTGGAGCTTGGAAAACGTTTGTAATCACTTTTAAATGATGTTATATAGTGTCGGCAATTTTGGACTTCCTATTGTCCAACTCTAGTGTTACTCAAAATGATCGCGTGCTCAAAGATAGCATAAAATAATTTATCGGAGATCTCTTTGAGGGCTTCTAATTGAATGAATAGTTTTGTACTATACAACCTTTTGTTAGATTAACTTAATTTACCTTTTTATTAAATCCTTGGCGTTGCGAGAATAGCTCATGGGTTCTTCTTTCACTTAAGATGATATCTGCTATTTGATATATATGCACATTGGAGTTCCTAGGAAAATTTGATATCTATATATAATTCTTATAAACGTAATTATTTGTGTTGTATAGCATACACGAATTTTTTAGTTAGGATTGAGTCTAGATAATAAAGCCTCGTTGTTCATCCAGGTAGTTGTTTATGTGCATACAACGAAATGCTTTTAAGCACATAATATCTTTATACGTTCATTAGGGTCACATTTTGAGTATTTTGTCAGGCTTAATTACGTTCTCATACCTTTCTCTCCCTTCGTTTAACCTAGTTGACACTGAGGAAAATAAAACTAGGAGCTCCATATCATAATGATACCCTTTAAAGAAGCAAATTCTATACTGATCACATGCTTGGCTATATGAGGCATATCAGGAATAGATTCTTCCACCACTTTACAAAAATTAATTAAATTAAAAACATAAAGCTTTACCTACAGGGTATCAGCCAGTGCAGCACTCTCGACAAGCGTACTATTTTGATTAATGTTAGAGTGTTAGAATTAAGTTGTCGACACTTAGTTTTAATGCCAGCATATTATCTTAGGATATTGTTGATCCCTAACATTTGTCAAAGTCAAAGTTGTTGTACAAAATGTTTGACTTGGGCTTCTGGCTTGGCGGACACGTGCGTAGACTTATTGCCAATACTGTGCTGTGGCCCCGCTTAATGTTTAGTCTAAAATTCCTTTTGCCATCAACAGAATAATTATATGTTCATATCATTTCGGGTGGTAGAATCACGAGCATTACCCGCTCCATTACATGTTTTAAATAGCTTGTTGTGACCGTTGGCCACGCTTATACATATATATATATATATATATATATGTATATATACAGGTGTGTGTGTGTGTGAGTGTGTGTGTGTCTGCATGTGTGTGTGTGCATACATAGTATATACCAATTCTATCTATAAAATGTCGAGTCGTTGGGGGATTTTATTTTAAATACGACTGTGAAGTCGCAGCAACCGGTGGGTAATAATAAAATCTAGTAAAACTGTGCTTTAATTTGTTGCAAAAAATATAATAAATCAATTAAAAGAAAATTAAATTTAACATATGACTCTTTTGCAGCAACATGTTTCGAATACGTAGCCTATTGATTGTGATATTCACCTGCCAGGCCCTGGGTGCGGACATTTTAATGGCCACCATGGGAGGCACAAAGTCGCACAAGATTCCATTTTGGGAGCTAGCCAAAGGATTGATAAGCAGGTGTGTATTGTGAATGTGTTTGCACAGACACCATAATTGTTTGGGCAGAGAAAGGTTATTATCCTTTAATGTTCCATTTGCTTTAAAAATTGGTTCATAAAACGCGCATTTCATGATTTTCGAACCCTAAAAAATGACCAAGATAATCAAAGTTCACATTGTGAGAGCGCAAAGCAAAGCAAATAATTTTAGACTATTTGCTTTGGTTTCTGAAATTTTAGCCCCAATATTGATGTGGAAAGACTTACGTATGGTTACCCACTGCAGTAAATATAAATGTCCATATGATTATATAAAACAATTTATTGGCCCTGAAAGCCATAACATTTAAATTTAAACAACGTTTTTAAACAAAATGCTTAATTGATATGATTTCTTTGTCGGAAATAACTCTCATAAAGTGATAAAAATATTTTAGAAAGTTTAGAATATCATTAACAGCGCCCAAAAGTAGCTTACTAGGTTGTAATTAAAACGAGCATTTTGCCATTTACGTAATAAATATATAAATTATATATATATAAAAACAAATGAAGAAGATTGATTAAGAAATTCATACATAATATGTATCTGTAATAATGTTTTACGTTTATGTCTCCTAACTTCATTGCCGAGAATAAAAAGAAAATGTATTTAAAATTCGTTCATTAAAAAAATAAACTTAACTTAAATTGATTTTCTTACCCTAACAGAGGGAATTTGATTAAGTATTTCACGAGCTTGTAGAGTTATAGAGTATATATATTTTTCCGTCTTATTGTTGCAGGCCTACCATAATTTGATTTATAGCTTTTTAATATATCTCGCACTTAAGAATCTCTATTCAATTTGGAAGACTATCATAAGGAATTTTAAAGAAATAAAATAGTCTACGATCCTAATTAACCAATTTGTACCTTTGTATTTTTCAGAGGACACAACATCACTTTCCTAAGTGGATTTCCAGCAGATTTTCATATCGATGGTCTGCATGAGATAACACCAGCCAGTCTGGTTGAGTACATACAGAACTACACAAACTGGGATCTATTGGGTTCCAGAATGAATGGCGAAATGCCAATCAAGCCCTGGGATGGATTACGCTACGCATTTGAGGTGAGCATCAAAGTCTTAGCTCTTCGAGCATCGCGTGTTTGCTTATTTTTACCTCTTTGGTTTTTTGTAGTCATGCGATGCTATGTTGGGTGATCAGGAAACCAAAGATCTAGCGAATCGCACCTTTGACCTGGCCATACTCGACGGCGCATTTCCCGAGTGCTTGCAGGGACTCACGCACCTGCATGAGATACCGTTTATGTACATAAACACCGTTGGGTTCTACACTGGCAGCTTATCTCTTGCCGGCAATCCCGTGAGCTATGCGATAACTCCGAACTTTTACTCCCGCTTCACGGACAACATGAGCCTCTACGAGCGAGCGCTGAATACGGGAATGCAAATCGGTCAGAATATTTTGCACAGTGTAAGTTTAGCCCTGTATTGGACTTTCCTTTAATTGTCTGTCTTAAAAACGTATCTGCCCACAGTATGTCATGCGCCGTACACATCGTGTTCTGCGAGATCACCTGGGTGCGCATATACCCCATCCGTACGACATGACTCGCAACGTGAGCTTCATACTGCAGAATGGACATGCTGTCGTCTCGTATCCCCGGGCGCTGAATCCGAATGTTGCGGAAGTAGCTTGCATCCACTGCAAGCCTGCACGACCGTTGCCCAAGGATTTGGATGATTTCATTTCGGGCTCGGGTGCGTCGGGCTTCATCTATGTATCGATGGGCTCGTCTGTGAAGGCGGCCAATATGCCAGAGTCACTGCGCCGTATGCTGGTCAAGACATTCGCCCGCCTGCCCTACAATGTGCTGTGGAAGTACGAGGGCAACGCAGCGGATATGCATGATCTGACACCAAATGTGAAGCTGTCCCGCTGGCTGCCCCAGCAGGACATCCTGGGCCACAGCCAGCTGCGCGCCTTCATCACGCACGGCGGTCTGCTGAGCATGTTCGAAACGGTTTACCATGGTGTGCCGGTGGTCACAATGCCCGTGTTCTGTGATCATGACGTTAACTCAGCCAAGGCGGAGGTCGATGGCTACGCTATCAAACTGGACCTGGAAACGCTGTCCACCAACCAGCTGTACAAAGCCATCATGAAAGTCATCCACGATCCACGCTACAGAAATGCAGCCAGATATCGCCAGAATCTGTTGCTGGATCAGCGCTCCACAGCCCTGGAGACAGCCATTTACTGGACTGAGTACGTGCTGCGACACAATGGGGCCTACCATCTGCAGACCCCAGCGCGAAACATGGGGTAAATTCTAAAATACGCCTAGGTATAAAAGACTCATTTCCCTTCTTCTTTTTTAAGCTGGTGGCAATACTATCTGCTGGATGTGGTGGCCGTCTATCTATTGACCATCTGCGCTCTGGTGTTCATTGTAAAGCGCCTCGATATTCGGTCTGAGAAAATGCGCAGCCAGCACTATTCCAACTTACTTCCAGCAACCAAAAAGAAATCAAAAAAGTTATAATTCCAGCACACGCAACTAATGTTCACCCACAATCCATTATGTCTTAGAAAACGCTAGAATTACGGCTTGACAAATAATATTGTTAAAAAAAAGGAACTTTCGAAATAAGACAGACCTCACGTAAACGTATACAGCTAGGGTATAATAACGGCATCTCTCCGAATCAATCTTAGAAAGATAGAAAACCTTCCATTAGACAATTGGCAAGTTAGCTTTTAAATCGATCTATTGTACAAAATTAGAGTCCGATACTTTCTCATTGGTAGGCAATTATTATTTGTCATCCGTTTAAGTTCTTTTCGCTCTATTGGAAGAAGTGCCTTGTACATATTGTTTATATTTATAATGTTAAATTTAAGTAGTTGCTTAACCATACAAAAATTTCGAATATCCTAAAATTGTTGTGTAAAATTTATAAGTGCGGAAAATTTAAACCAAAGTCTAATAATCATTTCCTTTCAATTTTATTGTTAAAGCACACCGTGGAAAGTTGGAGTAAAATAAAGTTTAATCTATATTGTTAAATTGTGTGAAAGCGAAACTAAACGAACATCAAGAAATCTCAAGAGGGAAAATAACACAGCTATAAGTATCAAATGTAATGCTCGATTTAAGTTATACGCAGATCTATTTAACACTAACTGGATATAGGGCGCCTACTTGTTGATCAGAGCAATATTTCTTTTCAACATCCGGCTCACGTATTAATAAACGCCGAAACAAGGTGCGGAGGAGCCTTCTTGATTATGGGACTAAAGCTTTTGACAAAGTGGTAAGCCGCTCTTGATCTTTTGATTTGATACTATAAACAAAAACTTGTAGTATAGAGCAGCTACTAATTATGTATTTCCTACCTGTCCCTTTCACTTCTTTTAACTTAATGTTATTTTGCCATCCTTTAGTCAGGCTTCTGAGACAAGAATCAAGTTAAAGCTTCAAGAAGAGCTGCTTTCAACATTTTGGTTAACAAAACCCTCAACAAAGCTCCATTGATTACGCCAGCAAATTGTCAGTTGACATAAATATATTGTTCGCTTTGATAAATCGCAGCTTAATGTAGACAGTTACGCTTAGTTAGTTAGTTTGCTGAACTAGTTTGGCCATCATCTTCTCCTCTTTGACCTTTCGCTTGGCCTCCTTTTGCTTTCGCTTGTCCTCCTTCTCCTTCTGCTCAAGCATTTCCTTGAAGCGTTCATCACGTGTATCCACCTTGAAGCCGAAATGCCGGCGTACCTCCTCTATCAGTCGTTCCTTGCGTTGGATTGCTGCCGCGGCATCTGCTTTACGCTTTGCCACTTTTGCGTTGAGGTCCGCCTTCCATTGCTCCAGTTTTTCTAGCTTCTTGAGAATGGCATCTTCGCGATCTTTTATTGCCGCCTGCTTCGCGGCCTTAGTAATGCGAAGTTTCTCCAATATTTCCGGCAGAGTTTCGGGTTGCGTAATGGCTTGGCGCTCTTGGGCTTTAGTTCGTTCGGCGAGTGTGCCGAAGCAAATTTGCGGATTTACTTTACTTTTGCTGCCATATCGGCCATAGAGGCTTCTCTGATACTTCTCAGTTAAATGTATCCAGGAGTGTGCCTCATTATATGGCATTGTTTCGAGAAGCACATTTTTGTGTTGTGGCCTCAAGCCAGATTTGTCCCGCTCGGGCACATATTCCACATCGTCCTTTACAAAAGATGCCGGCAGTTCGGCTTTTGCAATGCCGCTAAAATATTTCGAATGTTTTATTGAAATCCCAGTAGTAACTCTTAATTTGTGGAAATTCATCTTAAACAAGTTTAATTTGTAATATTAGTAAACATATCGATTTATCGACAAGCACTACTGATGACAGTGTGACCAAAGTAAATTATTTTTTGAAAAATCGGGCGTTCCCACTCCAAGCATTATTATTTATTGATAAGACGAGCCAAAATCTGCATTCAAAATACTTCGAGAATTAATAAAAACTTTATTCTCAAGCCAAATTATTATACTACTTATAAGTTGCTATTTATAATACAGCGTGCTATAGCAAGGTCCTGATATGAATCAATTTCTAGACCATCTTCAGCTGCAATTTCAACAACATCGCACCTAGTATTAAAAAAGAAAACGGGAAGCATTTCCATTTCCATTTTAAATTTTATTAATACATATAAAGTATGAAACTTACTTTTCATTCTGTAAAAGTCCTTCCATGGCCAATTTTCTTGTTGAAAAATAAAACATTCCTGCTTCTACCATATCACCTTTCCAGTCTTGCCGCCTGGGTCTGGCTTTCAAATTGAAATTATCAGGCAAAATTTGTTCCTCAACATATTTCCAGCGCAAATTATGGGACCTTAAAAACCAGAATAAGAAAATTTATGAGTAATTTGAGAATATTTTTCTCTTTTTTTTTGAAACCCTGGTGTCATCTTACCTTTTAACAGAAAATACGCAGTCGTGTGCCTTAAATTTTTGAAATGCTTCTTCAATATATTTTTCTTTTAAAAAAACCGACGTGCATTGAAACAAGGCAAAATTATCGATTGCTTTATGTCCTTCGAGGAATTCCTGAATAGCCTCAATAGACGATGTCCCATCCAGTGCGTATTTCGCAGGCCTTATATGCACTATGGCACCATCTAGAAAGCGAGTGTATTATAATTATTTAGATACTTTACATATGATTTCAAAAATTACTTACATTGTTTTGCTTCTAATGCAATTTTCTCGTCATCCGTGGAGACCCAGATATGTTTAAAGCAGCTGGAGTTTTGTATGGTTGTGATAGCCCGAGATAATAATGATAAGCCATCAATTTGAACTAAATTTTTATATGTTATTCCCTTGCTTCCACCGCGAGCGAGGATTAACGCATGTACATCATTTGTCGAACTATGAACAGAAATAATTTATTCAATATTCAAAATGAGATTGTGCATTTATCAGACACGTTTTATCAAAATCGAGAGGCTTTGTTAGGTATATCTAATTTGTTGTCTTCATAAGACTCTTAAGGCAATTTAATCCAATTTTGTTTAAATAAATAAACGATTTGGAGTATTACCAATTTGCATTAGCTTCCACTTGAATCGAGTACTGTAAAACAAATGTTAAGATCCAAAACTTAAGCACGTTCATAATAATAAAGCACACGAACTTGAATAAAAGAAACAACTAAATTTAAACACGACTAAATGCACTGCTATCCACAACGAACATTAAGGTGAACATGAACATCCGTGTGTGTGCATATGTTATGATTATCCCTAGTATTGTTGTTACTATTATGAAATGTGTTCTGGTCCAGGACAAAAGAGAAGTTATCGATTAATCTAACTATTCATCATGTACGTGTATGCAGTCGAAAATGATGTACATACTTGGCTAGCTTCCATGTATGATCTTTCAATTGACTTAATCAGGTCCACTCTAAAGTCAATTGAGCTTTTGTTATCCCACAATTGACATTTTATGTACATTTAGTATGTACATAAATGCATATATCTGATGTTATTGTAGGTGCAATGCGTTAAGTTAAAGTTTTACTAAATTTATTGTTGGACTACTCTTTCATATAGTAAAACAGTTATATGTTACATAGAAACATATAAGAGGTACTTTTTTCCTTTAAAAGGTTAATGGACATCTACTTAGGCAGATTTTATCAGGAGCAAATCGCTTTAACATTCCTATGTATTCTATATAAAAAATACCTATTAGTAATAAAAACGGATCATAATGTGTAGATAAGGCCATAAAAGGGTATGCAGAGTGAGAAATTAAGTTATAGTAATATAGACTATGAGATGCACTAAAAACAGCCGCAAGTGTTCGTGACACATAATCACGCCTTTTGATTTACACACACACACACACACACACACACACACAGAAATAATAATAATAACCTTCACAAGGTCGTTGGAACTGTTTAAAACATTAAACATTACAAAAAAAAACCCTTTAAAACTAAAACTAGTTGTTTTGTAATAAAAAGGCGCAAGATCTTTCCCGTTTTTTTAAATAAATATTTATTGCACAGTTATTTCATATTGCTCTAAAGATATGGATCTTTAAGACTTTTCTTGTAAAATTATCACTTACTTAAATATTTTCGCTGATCAGGAAATTGAAATAAACAATTATACCGTCAAAATATACGATACAAATAACTTAATCTATTGACAGGTTTTTGGGGTTTATTAACTAAAGTTTTGAATCGATATCGGGATATAGTCAATGCATAAATAATATTTATATGTACATTGTATATACAAAACTCTTAAAACCACATCCTATAAAAATATTCTAATCGATTTTATAAAGTTGAAAAGTCAGCAAATGTATTTCTTTAAAGAACATTTGCATATTTTTGGTTAATATATGCTTTAGTATGGTAATTGTATGTCCGGATTGATGCAGCTAATGTTTGCACTAATTGCTTGTCCCGCTTTGTAGATAGGGTAATATGATCGATACCGCTTGCACTAGAAAAATAAAAGATGATTTCATTTACATATTGGGTAAACATAATGCTCCATTGGCAGACATGTACATGTAAGTTGAAGGCACAAAAATTATACATACAGTTAAGAGTTATTTACAGACGAACAAGTCTAGACCGACTCGGTCGCTAATGCTGGTTATTTTTTTCTTCAATTTTTTTAAAGACCTTTTTTTTATTTAAATCTGTGAACATAGACACTCATATACATATATGGTTTGATAAACTGATCGGCAGATTTATGATTTATATGCGAAATGTATAATTCTTACTTGATATCTCTTGTTCGGAGGACACGCTCGGCCCATGTCTGGGGTCTGGGAATATCCCGTGTAACCCCAACTTGTTTTTTGTCAAGATAGTCAATAACATCATCGTAATAATTGGTTCTGTAATTGTACATGTATTTGTACTGCAGAAATTTCGGCCTTTAATCAAAAGAGAAGCAAATTATTTTTATTTAAAAGAAATCAATTTACAACATAACGAGTATATCCTTACCTGACCCAATGCCGATATAGTTGAACTGGTTTCCTGTAGCCGTCATCTTCTGGCGGAGGTGGAGGTGCCTTCAATTCAACCTCAGGCTCGGCAACATTTTCCTGCTCCCCCGATTCTTCGGCTGCCTGAGGGCCAGCTTCAGATCTTTGCTCAGATTTGACACTTTCTGGCTTGGATGGGACAGGATCAGTGGATCCAGGTTGTTGACTTTTTGCATCGGACTCAACGGTATCACCTTCATCAAAACCCCAAGGATCTTCTTCGTCCGCCATTTTACTGATTTTTAATTAAAAATGTAAAAACTTAATAGGTTAAGATATCAATACGGTAGTGTTATTTAACCCGACTGTGCTTTAGCCTAATTACACTATGAAAAGTTCGAAGCTCTTTTAGGGCAATTGTTCTATATATAGTGTCTAATTAAGAGCACAAATCATTGTCGTCGTAATCCTATATATATGCACGTGTATTGGGTCAGAGACTACCCCAATGTATATTTGTCACCAAAGTGTACTTTAAGCACATTTGTAGGGTATTGAGAAATGTGCCATGACAAAAGCTAACAACTAAAAATACCCTAACCGAAGACATTCATTTGAATATGTGTACGTGAGTGTGCATAGAGGCTCATACGTAATTGTTGAATAATTGTATCGAATATCACGTCCTTGTTATTTTCAAAATATAAAAAAAAGAGGGACAATAACTAGTATAAATGATCTTGCCTAAAATCAAGGATTAAAGAACGTTAACTTTTAACATGTATTTTAACTCTGATATATTTTTCCATTTCACATTTTCAGGAATTTAATTTAGCACAATTAATATTGTAGCTAAAAGTTATATTTCCTTTTAAGAATTTATTCGTTGATTTTCTTAGGTGTAAAATACCTGTGATATAGTGTTTATATTGGAGTTAAATTAAAAAGACTAACCAAATAAATTCTCGTTTACATGTAAAGGCAATGCAAACAGCTTTTCAGATAAAACAAGCAGCAATACATAATATAGGAACAAAAGCTACGAATAAAATAGCTTATAGACTATTAACACCTATTCCCATACAAGACTCATAGAGATGGAACACAATGCCAATTTCTATTAACGGTTTATTGAATGAATGAAATAATTCACTTGAGATAATTTATGGATAAATCAAATGAAGCTATTTTATATTATATATTATAATTCTCAGTATAACAAAATTTGTTTCAATTAATGCTTATGTAGTAGATGGATAAATTAAATGAAACAATTTAATATATATTTGTCTATAATTTAGGAAATTCTCTTTATGACAAAATTTATTTCATTTTTGATAAAATTTTTCGAATGTATAGTATAAAATAAATATATGTATATATATATACACGATATACTGCTTTAATAAGTTCAAATAATTAACATTTCAATAGAGTTAATATGTTTGTAGACGCATATATTTTTTGTAAACAGGCCACTTTAAATAATTCGCTAACATTTTATTATTTCTTGCAGTTTCTTGCATAGTTATTAAATTTGCTTGCATGAGAGTGGTGCAGATCGGTGACTAACCAATTACATTTTCACAGCTAGGACATAGATGAAATCAAAGGGAAAGATCTGCAAAATTAAAAGGGTAATATGGAAAATTAAAGATGCCAAGCCATCACGCTAAATCTTTGCACCTTTGGAAAAACTGCAGTGTGCACGGCTTTCCATGCAAAAATGGTAACATAGCCTGTTCAATCTTTAAATTAGCAAAAGGGCACCCGCGTAACCTAAGTGTTCTATAAATGGTGATATAATTGATGTTTTCCGATGAAGGCGAACGCTTATGTTTTCCGTATTCATTTAAAGCTTTCCGTCGCGATAAAATCAATAAGAATTCGCAGAGATCCAGTCAAACTGCATTTTAAATGTTTGATTAGCGTTCTCATGTTTCGTAAACAAGCGGATCCTCGATGCGAAAAAAGGACTGCATGATGACATTGGCAGAAATTGGCAAATCAAGATAATAGAGCGTAACTTCCGGTATGCTTCAATGCATGTTAGGAGCTCCTGGTGAGAAGCTAATTTAAATTATATTTTTCTGAGCGCTGGCTTTTATTATTATCATTATTAGGCGCGTTTCTACACTTAGATATTTTCTGCTATCATGGAAGTATGTAAATTAAAACAAAATATATTTAGCAATAGATAAACCTAGTATTGTGAAAGTGATTCAGACACTAGAGCAACTGCGCACGAAAAAATTGTAGCCTTTTTTTACACAGACATTTTGATACCTTACTCAACGGCCAAATACGTAAATGATATTTTGGAATAAATAAAATTGGTTAAATAAATAGTAGAAAAAAAACGATAGATCACGAACTTTGCGATGTTTTTAGAAATCCGTTTCATTCTATAGTTCCAAAAACGAGCAGAACAACGAGCGCTGCCACTTTAGTATATTAAAAATACTAACATAAATGTATCAAAACACAATTTGAAAATATCGCAAGTATCGATATAAAACACAAGTTGTTTATGTACACTAACACATATGTATGTGTATGCTTGTGTAAACAAGTATAAATGAATACTCCCTTTGATAAGATAACTAATGTTCCAAATGTATTTTGTTTTTCAGTTCACACACATACACACACATGAATCATAGTGTGATTCACTAGTTGCATTACCGTACGCAAAGTAAATTGTTTAAGGCCTAACGATGGCAACTCATGCGGAAAAGGACTTTTTTCACTTGGTATGTACAGATCTGCACATCTGTAGCAAAACAATAAATGCTCCCAATGTTTATATGATGTTCTGTCAACAGATTGTCATGAATGAGTGTAGTGAAATATACAAGCCGTAGTAAAATAATGTTTCTGTGCATACCTAACACCTGCACTAGGGCATAATACTGTGTTATTCTTTGCAATTCGATACTTCATAATGGAGCTCACTTCAAAATACAAATATAATTGTTGTTCATTTAATCGGAGCACGCTTCAGCTGACTTCACACGCATTCATTTGATACCATATATAGAATGAATTCGAGGCAAAAGCTAAATAGTAAAAAACTAATTCACGAAGTGGGCAATAAAACAGGTTATTATCTGTTGCTGATAATGCTATATGCAATATTCGCATTTTATGTAGTTCTTACTAAAAGTTTGGGTTCCTACAAAACGGATTGAACAATTATTAAACAGCAAAAAGTGGTCTCATCTAGTGCACTACTTAATTCGGATATTTATTTGGAACAAAGCATAGGAGATCAAGCAAAGTAATCTTTAGGGGCTACGGGATAAAAGTAGATCCCAGCTGGCTGGACAGACCAGCCCAGATAATCCGGGGTTCTCCGTGTTGCCAGAGTTTTGCGGTCTGTAGAGGAAACTGGACTTCAATTGCATGAGGTGTACGTGTTAGTAAATGCAAACATATTAAAAAACTAGGGCACCCTGGCTAGAAAGTATCTTCTACTCTAGTGTATATATTATAATTTAATTTGATATTTATCAATTGCAGAATGTCAGTGTACACAAAGCACTCAAGGGAATAGAAGGGCCGTTGAAATCCAAACATGCTCGCTCGATTATCATAATCATACACAGATCTAAGGAAGCACAAACATTTTGGTCGCTTATCACTCGCCAACCCATTATGGAAAATAGATTTACGGCTTGGAAGTTCTGTCATCTATTGCATAAAGTGTTAAGAGAAGCGCACAGGTGTGTTATTCAGCAATCGCAGAAGCATCAGAAAATGATTTTGGAAATTGGAAAGTCGTGGGGTCATCTGCAAGACGATATTGGATATTGTATTAAGGCATACAGCAAGCTGCTGGTAACAAAAATCAACTTTCATGACAAGAATCGAATGTATCCAGGAAACCTTTTAATAAGTTTTGCGGAACTTGCTAAAGCCTCCAATAAGGATTTAAATTACTAGTATGTATAATTATTATTACTTGCAATCTGTATTTACTAAATGTTCTTTTTATTGTAGCTTTCAATTATGCGTGGAAATTTTCGACTATCTGGAGGATATTATTGCTCTACAAGTAGCCATTTTTTCGTCTATTAATACATATCGGATATCGTCGATGACCCAGCAAGGCCAATGTAGATTAGCGCCATTAATAACTCTCATTCAAGACTCGAATCCATTGTATGATATCAGTGTCAGAATTATGTTTAAACTCCATGAAAAATTACCAAATGATGTGCTTTACGGTCATAGAGATAGGTTTTCTGGCATTTTTCCAAAGTTAAAGTTGTTTTATGATAATGTGAGGCCTTTGCAATACTTTAATGACCTTATAACTGTTCCACAGTTGCCAGATCAGAGTCCGAACTTTAAGTCTCAAGTAGATTTTGGTAGCTATGTACCACCCGTGGTACTTGTCCAATCGGAGCCCGATCCGGTAGTAGATGATCTTATTGACACTAACTTTCCCCATACTGATGACAATACAGATCATGTTCAACAAGATCACATTTTAAATGAACGTATTAATGTCTTGGAAAATATGGTGGAAGATAAGAGCGATATAATTATACAACTTAACGCCAAGCTAGATGAGTGGAAACATACTTATGAGGGACTAGAACAGAGTTATAAACAAGATGTTCTAGAGCTACAAAGAAGTAATACTTCATTATCTAATGATTTGGCCTCAGCAAAAGAAATTATTGCAAATATACGCATGGAAAAAGATGATCTGGAACTGCAGTTGACTAATAATCCCATTTTAATGCGTAAGTTTTGGTTGACAACTTAATCTCTGCTCTCCTTTGATATAAATTAAAAATAACTCTAACTCTATGTTTGCAGAAAAAGTAGTTGAAGAAGAGGAGAAACAAAAGTTATCATCAGAAAAGTTTAATAAGTTAAAAGTGATGTATACCCAAATAAGAGACGAGCATATAAATTTATTACGGCAGGTAAGGCATATTCTCAACTATAGCATTTATAATTATAATGTTCAAGTTTGAGTAATTCTCAGTTTTGATAACCATTAATATTTTATATTTATATTCACAGCATAGCGACCATTCCAAATCGTTAAACAAAGAAAAGCAGCTTAATTCGGAATTACTGTTGCAGATTAAAGAGCTAAACAATGAAATATTGAAACATAATGAAACGATAGCAGCTGATAAAAATAATAATACGCAGCTTTTACAAGAAATAGAAGAGCTTAAGAGCCAAAATACGAAACTTGAATCAACAGGAAAAGAAATAGAAACAAAATATGAGGCTACAATAAATGAGCTAACCAATGAAATTTCAAAGAATAATGAAACGATAGCATCCGACAAAAATAATAGTATTAAGCTGTTGCAAGAAATTGAAGAGCTTAAGAGCCAAAATTCAAGACTTGAGTTAACTGGAAAAGAAAGAGAAACAGAATATGAGGCTAGAATACATGAAAAGGAAAGTGAAAATTTGGATTTAAGTTCAAAGGTGAATGTTTTGAAAGAAACAACTATAGAGCTTGACAAAATTAAATTAATCTTGCAAGAAAAAGAACAAAAACTTGCAGAAGCAGAAAACTTATTAAACATAAAGAATAAGGAAATGGTCGAAAGCCTTATAAAGTCTGAAGAAAAATACCTAAAACTGTCAACTGAGAACGAAGAATTGCAAGTAAATCTTAAACGGGAGTTTCAAGCCTTAAGCAAAACTTTCGATGAAACCGATGTCAAACTTAAACAAAAGGAAATCGAACTAGAGGTAAATAATTTCAATTCATTTAGTTATCTACTAAAAGGTTCCCGGCAAAATTCAAATTGTTGGGGAACCAAGCTTAAATTGTAAAAACAAAAGTTCGAAAAGTAATGTATATAATTTAAGCAAAATATTACTAAAAACTGACTTTGCTTTCTTTAGGAACTGGAGGCTTCTTTGTCTTTGTTAAATGAGGAAAAAATAGTATCGACAAAACTCCTAACGGATACGCAACAAAAACAGAGCCAACTCGAAAGAGATTTACTGCAAGCATTGACCAGAGTGGATTCTATCACAATATCAAATAAACAATGTGACGACAAATTACAGACAATGAGGAAATTAACGATTCAGACTGTGAAAGAAATATGTGCTTCGAAATTGAATGACGGAGCTCAGCAACCATTGGAATTTGTTCCAAAATTATCGTCAGAAATTGATACTTTGCTAAACAAATTGGCTGCCTGCAATCATATATCTATTGATGGATGCGTCGAAAAAATACATGACATTATATATTTAGGATATTACTTTATAGAACTGTACGAACAATGTGATATAATTTATACAACTACAACAGAAATTGAAAAAGGACAGGGTAAGTTTTGTTCTCATATTTGTATTATTATTATTAAGTTGGTTTTAATCCACAGATGTTTTAAATAGAGTTCGTTCAATATGGCCAGACTTACTGCTGCTATTTGAAGCTGTTGAACATGATGACAAAAATAAGCAGTTCGATTCCCTCGTTAAAGAGATACATAGGAAATTAACGGAATTAAATGCGCTAGTACAAGGCATACTGAACAACTTTGAAAACAGCGTCGATCTTGATAAGTTGATTGAAGTAGAACTTAAAGAGATGGACGCTGCTATTGAAGAAGCCGCTTCTAAAATTATTGACCTGCTCTCTAAGTCACGGGAGAACGACAACAAGATAAAGCTTGAAGTAAATGAGAAAATTTTGGAGGCCTGCACAGCCTTGATGGAGTGTATTAAAGTGTTAATTTTGAAATCGCGTGTGCTTCAGCAAGAAATTGTTTCTTCCCAGAAAGGTATGTAAGGCATATTTAGGATGTTAATTCATGCGATAAAAATGTTTTTAATGTTTCAGGTAATGCAACAGCAAATGAATTTTACAAACGCAATAGTCAATGGTCAGACGGATTAATATCAGCATCAAAGAGCGTGGCCAAGGCAGCAAATTATCTAGTTGAAGCTGCCAATACTGCTGTGAACAATGATTCTGGACAAAACTTTGAGCTTATAGTCGCTGCCCAAGAAATTGCTGCCTGTACTGCTCAGCTGGTGATAGCAAGTAAGGTAAAGGCGAATCGCAACAGTCAAAATTTGGATAATTTGACAGCTGCCTCACGAAATGTAACCAAGGCAACTGGAGTTGTTGTTGCCACTGTAAAGGATGGCAATTCACGACAGGAGCAACAGCAAGATAATGATTTACGTAAATTAACACCATCTCAACTTAAAACTATGGAAATGGATATTCAAGTTAAAGTATTAGAACTGGAACAAGCGCTTCAAAGTCAACGCTTCAAGTTGTCGGCATTTCGAAAAGAGCATTATCAGAAAACAGAATACTAAAACAAAACATAATGTTTGTTATCGACAATTATTTTTATTAAAATATAATAATTTCCTATTCTGTTTTGATTATGTTCAGTTAACTGTTTAAGCAATTATTAATCATCAGTTTAGATAGAAGGGAGAGATCGACAGAACGATAGCTTAAAATAATGATTGGCATTAAAATAATGAAAATCTAAATTTTGACAAGGGGTCGATTTAAAATTAAGACCATTTTTGAAGTATTTTTTTGGAATATCTAAAGAAAATAACATCAGATTTTTGAAAGTATTACCTTTTTGAATTCGTAAGGAAGCACACTAACGATTGACATTCAAGAAAAATAATAATCAAGGGTGACATAAAAATGGTGGATAAAAAACGGTTTGGTTATGATGTCAAACTGGCTTGATGATTTTTTGGAATATCTCGGCCAATCATCGTCAAATTATGGAATGATATACCTCTTTTCACTCGTAAGGATCTGTACTATCGATTGACATTCAAAGAATGAAAATCTAAATTTTGACCCAAATCGAAAAAACAGCAAGGGGTTACATCACGTTTTTTAACAAAAAATGGGATCGATTTGAAATTCAGGCCATTTTTGAAGTATTTTTTGTAATATCTTGGGTAAAAAACATCAGATTTTTGAAAGTATTACCTTTTTGAATTCGTACGGAAGCACACTATCGATTGACATTTAAGAAAAATAATAATCAAGGGTGACATAAAAATGGTGGATAAAAAACCGTTTGGTTATGATGTCAAACTTGCTTGATGATTTTTTGGAATATCTCGGCCAATCATCGTCAGATTATGGAAAGATATACCTGTTTTCACTCGTAAGGCTCTGTACTATCGATTGACATTCAAAGAATGAAAATCTAAATTTTGACCCAAATCGAAAAAACAGCAAGGGGTTACATCACGTTTTTTAACAAAAAATGGGATCGATTTGAAATTGAGGCCATTTTTGAAGTATTTTTTGTAATATCTTGGGTAAATAACATTAGATTTTTGAAAGTATTACCTCTTTGAATTCGTACGGAACCCTATTATCGATAATAATAATAATCAAGGGTGACATACGAATTGTGGATAAGAAACGGTTTAGTCATGATGTCTAACTTTGAAATGGCGGAGTTATGTCGCTTTAAAACGACAAAAATTCGCTCATTTTCTAACGTCAAATTTACGCGGTTTCCAAAATGATCCAGGATGGTGATCGCTATTCATGGTACCTAGTTGACTAATATATCCTTGGTTATTCAATATCATGGATATAGTCCTTGCGAACCTAAAGGATCGAGTTCTCGCAAAATGCCCAAGAACATGGTCCAAAAATATGCATGCTCTTCTTTTACAGCAGCCCGCCCCCTGGGTGGTTTCTAGTTGACTAATATATCCTTGGTTATTCAATATCATGGATATAGTCCTTGCGAACCTAAAGGATCGAGTTCTCGCAAAATGCCCAAGAACATGGTCCAAAAATATGTATGCTCTTCTTTTACAGCAGCCCGCCCCCTGGGTGGTTTCTAGTTGACTAATATATCCTTGGTTATTCCATATCATGGATACAGTCCTTGCGAACCTAAAGGATCGGATCCCTGCAGAATGTGCATGAAAATGGTCCATAAACATGTATGATTTTTCTTACAGGAGCCCTTTTACATTAGCTGCAGCTGCACTTGTTGTTTAACAGGCGGCTTACAGCGCTTATTTTACGTAGACTGCTAATTAACAGCACTCATTTTAATTGAGTTACATTTTGCCCCTTAATGCTATGCAATAAACATTTTTATTCAAACCACTCGTCGACCTTCTGGGCATTTCTGTTCGCCTGGTATTTTGGCAGATTTTAAGAAAAATCTCGGCAGCCAGCGGTTGCCAACGGGCGCCCCTGGCGGGTATGCAATGGACTTCTTAAAACCGTTAATTTTTAAATAAAAAAAACAGGAATTTGTCCTTTTTATTTTAAATAATTGATTTATTTATGCTTACATTTATAAAATTGTTGTTTTTATGCAAATTTTCTTAATTATTTCTCTTAAAATTATATAAATCGAGCATAAATTATAATTATTGCTTATTTAAACTTAAAATAACTATATCTGGCTATGACGTTCCAAAACGACAGAACTCCAGCGCCAGCGGTTGCCGTTGGAGATATGACGTTCCAAAACGACAGAACTCCAGCGCCAGCGGTTTCCGTTGGAGATATGACGTTCCAAAACGACAGAACTCCAGCGCCAGCGGTTTCCGTTGGAGATATGACGTTCCAAAACGACAGAACTCCAGCGCCAGCGGTTGCCGTTGGAGATATGACGTTCCAAAACGACATAGCTCCGCCGTTGATCATGGCGAGATTATGTCGTTTTGAAGCGACGCCCCTTTTGGGTATACAATGCAATTTTTCTAAAGACCGTTGTTTTTTGAATTTTTTTATAAAAAAACAGGGTTTTCTTCTTTTATTTTAAATAATTGATTTATTTATGTTCAAATTTACAACATTTTTGTTTTTTTACCCTCATTTTCTTAACTATTTCTCTTAAAATTATAAAAATCGAGCATTGAGTATAATTTTAGCTTATTTAAACGTTATCTGGCTTAATTAAAGTCTGATCCTGGAAAAAACTGCTTTGGCACTCGTGAACTCCTTAGAGTTCTTTGTAGTCCTTAATTTGTCAGTCTGAAAAGATAAAAACACATTTAAATTAAACATATAATATACCTCTTTTCACTCGGAAGGAGCTGTACTATAAGTTGGCATTCAAAGAATAAAAATCTGAATTTTGACCCAAATCGAAAAAACAGCAAGGGTTACATCACGTTTTTTAACAAAAAATGGGATCGATTTGAAATTCAGACCATTTTTGAAGTATTTTTTGTAATATCTTGGGTAAAAACCATCAGATTTTTGAAAGTATTACCTTTTTGAATTCGTACGGAAGCGTACTATTGATGGACATTCAAGAAAAAGAATAATCAAGGGTGACATAAAAATGGTGGATTAAAGCGGTTTGGTTATGATCTCAAACTTGCTTGATGATTTTTTGGAATATCTCGGCTAAATATAGTCAGATTATGGAATGATATACCTCTTTTCACTCGTAAGGAGCTGTACTATAAGTTGGCATTCAAAGAATAAAAATCTGAATTTTGACCCAAATCGAAAAAACAGCAAGGGGTTACATCACGTTTTTTAACAAAAAATGGGATCGATTTGAAATTCAGACCATTTTTGAAGTATTTTTTGTAATATCTTGGGTAAAAACCATCAGATTTTTGAAAGTATTACCTTTTTGAATTCGTACGGAAGCATACTATTGATGGACATTCAAGAAAAAGAATAATCAAAAGTGACATAAAAATGGTGGATTAAAGCAGTTTGGTTATGATCTCAAACTTGCTTGATGATTTTTTGGAATATCTCGGCTAAATATAGTCAGATTATGGAATGATATACCTCTTTTCACTCGTAAGGAGCTGTACTATAAGTTGGCATTCAAAGAATAAAAATCTGAATTTTGACCCAAATCGAAAAAACAGCAAGGGGTTACATCACGTTTTTTAACAAAAAATGGGATCGATTTGAAATTCAGACCATTTTTGAAGTATTTTTTGTAATATCTTGGGTAAATAACATTAGATTTTTGAAGGTATTACCTTTTTGAATTCGTACGGAAGCACACTAACGATTGACATTCAAGAAAAATAATAATCAAGGGTGACATAAAAATGGTGGATTAAAGCGGTTTGGTTATGATCTCAAACTTGCTTGATGATTTTTTGGAATATCTCGGCTAAATATAGTCAGATTATGGAATGATATACCTCTTTTCACTCGTAAGGAGCTGTATTATAAGTTGGCATTCAAAGAATAAAAATCTGAATTTTGACCCAAATCGAAAAAACAGCAAGGGGTTACATCACGTTTTTTAACAAAAAATGGGATCGATTTGAAATTCAGACCATTTTTGAAGTATTTTTTGTAATATCTTGGGTAAAAAACATTAGATTTTTTAAAGTATTATTTTTTTGAATTCGTACGGAAGCATACTATTGAGCTTCTTAGACCATCGACTTATATATTTTGTACTTATATATTTTGGTGGTGTTCCCAAAAACAGCAATTTCAGAATAACAGTGTAATAAACGTAACCATAATATTTACTGTCGTCAATTATTTTTATTAAAATATAGTTTCGTTTTATTTTTTATTATGTTTGTTAAAGTATTTAAATATATTTTCACCAGCTTTAGTAGGGAAGACCCTTTTTATTCTTTCAATGCGTACGGCCTTTTATCTTGAGCGTCGGGTGCCACATCACAGATTTCAGTTGGGAGTGCCTGCTTCGAATTAAACCTAGGTACTTACTGTGAGAAACTAAACAAGCCAGAATTAATTTCAAGAAAAATCGGTTTAGATGGTTATGTTTTTTTTCCCCACGTTTATTTCATAGCGGCTGACACATCTTTAAAGCTCTCTTTTCCATAGATCTTTTTAGCTCTATCAAAAGCCTCAATTATACACGATCTGTAAACATGATATTTTATTAATTTTCATCAATATACGATGAAATCAGTAAATCATCTACCTAAACAATTTTTGGTGCAACACATAGGCGCTTACATGACCAGCATCTAAATACCTTACTTCAGCTCCTGGCCATATGTCTTCAAGGCTGGAACATCCATCTCGCGGAACATATGCATCATCTCTTGCACACACTGCTATTATTAGGGAGGTATCAAATGGTATTGAAAAGTTCTTTAAATGTGTACACTCGTCCATCATTCCTCGCATGAATTGTAACGCTTCTCTCTCCCACCAATTTGTCTTTGTAATATCAATTTTTTTAGCTTTGTTTTGTGCGGACATAGGTAAAATAAATTTCATTAGTTTCGTTAATGCCGATCCTTCTGTCGAGTCTGAATTGCATAAAGCTAATTCAGAATTGCCAGAAATGTTTTCACTGAGGATTTCTTTTAATGGCAAAGATATATGGTTAGAGTCCAGTTGTCTATTTTCAAGTGTTTTTGATAGAAATATTGAATTATCAGCGTTATCTAACAAATGGCTTTGTGTCTTGTTATTATTTCCATCATTATCACGCTCCAGAGTCTGAATCTTTCTGGTATCATCAATATCCTCTTTGAGCTCATGCAGCGACTGATTAAAATTCTGTATAAACTTTTGACCAGCCGTGAAGGCATCGTCTATAATGGTAACCATTTTTGAAAGACGTTCCCTATATTGGCCATCAGAGTAATACTGCGTCTCCAGCATATCCCAGTTGATGGATTGACTCATTACGCCCTATTAAAAATAAAATAATTTATCCGTTACCGTTGGCAATCATTTTTAGCTATTTTAATAATTTTAATTTCAGAGCATGTCATCACCTCTCCCACCTAAGATGGGTTATATAAAATGACTTTTAACACGCAAAAATTCATTACACTAAGACTTAATCATAAAACAAACCGTTAATGCTAGAAGCATGGAAAGCTGAAAGTAAGAAGAAGTATTTAAAGACATATATTTGTATTACATACAGTGGTGAAAACAGCCGATGCAGTAGACCAAGATAAACACGGGACTAGAACTAAGGGCTTCGGCCAGTTCGTTGCTGCTAGCGATGCCATCTATAAAAATTGAAAGTATTTTAATATTTATAGTCAATAAAATTATACATTGGGTTGTCAGTACTTTTCGAACTGATAATAAGTTCATCATTAATGGGGCTTACTTACATGACCTCCCATCGATAATCCGGTGATTCCAAGTGGACCGAAGCCGTTTCTTTCACACCAGTGCAAAAGAACAAGACATTCAAGTATAAGACATCCACCCATAACAAATATATCTGACACGTTATGCAAATTCGATCGTCTACAAACAGATAAATTATACTTTAGCTTAATTAATAGGCCTTAGCAATACATTTTTTAAGAGCTTATTTATCAATGTAAATGTTCAGTCTCCATATAGATATACTTAAAATCGTTTATACAATTACATTTGATCATCGGGTTTCCGCAGTCCGTAAAATGGATTTTCCAATATAATCGATCCAATATTTGCATCCTTCAGTAATGGCTTTGCAATAAAATTTCTTCGGCGCCAAAAAAACTGAAACCAAAGTTCCCAAGTGAAGAAAGTAACAAAATTTGATTAAAGATTCATTCGCCATATATAAATATATTTCCGGGTTTTAATTAGCTTTGCGTCCTTAATACTCACATGATCTCCAGTTCCCGCCAAATGGATACAAATTGGCTTATGTTGTTCGTTATTCCATTTATTGGGCAATAATAATTGAAAATATGCCTGCTGGGCTGCTTCAGGAACGACTCCAGGCATGTGTAGCTCAAGGGGAGTCGTAAAAGTGCCTTCTATCAAAGTCGAATCGGAATATTTTTTCTTTTTCGTAATCTCCACTGGATAGTCGCGTGGCACAAGTTTGAAACATGTTTCCCTACATGAAATTATTTTTCGAAACTGAAATACTCTGAAAATAAGAAATCAAAATTAAGTCCAATCAATTATTTTATTTATAAATCGAAAATGGCTTATTAAAGATAATTAGACCAGATAATTCAGCTAGCTCTATGTTTAATGATTAATACCCAAGAAATAATTTCATTTACATCTCGAAGCCTAATTCAAAAGTGGAATACCCCTACATGTGAAATATCGAAACGATTTCACAAACACTTATCGATATGGCCCGTCTGCAACTCTAAATTTTTTTAAGGTCTGCAGAGGGCAAAATCATGCTCAAAAATATGTTGTATACTTCCCTCATGATATGCAGAGCCGGCATTTAGTGCGTGTAATAGTTAGTTAATGTGTTTTAGAAGCATTTTAAATTATTTGAATTGTTACGTAAATGATGCAAACAAATAACACTACATACGTACATGTGTCTTCACAAACTGGCAATGCAATGCAATTGTTTGTAGATGATTTGTTATTGCGTAACTTACCTATGTAAGTTCTCAGGCTTTCCCCATCCCTTCTCAAAAAATCTTGTAATAAGCATTCGTCGATAGAGACTGTCAAGTTTGCTGGGTGGCATGTTTTGTAAATATTTGTTGTCAAAACAGTGGGACTTTTTACTGCACCAACTAGGGTGCTCAATTTAGTTAACTAGTTCATCTAATCGGGTTAATAGAACGATTTGCTGAACTACATTCATTAACAAAAATATCGATATGCCCATCAACACATACTATGAACTTAATTCGTAAGAACAATTTATGTTAAGTTTTCTCTTCATTTTGAGCATGCCTGCTATTCGTAAACAAATTTAATTTAAGTTGTTCCAGATAATAACAGAAAAATTAAAATAAAGCTAAACTTAATAATAGCTATTCGTAAAATAACAATAATGTTTACAAGCTATCCATAAATAATATAATCGATACATCTTGATAAATACTTTAAAGGGAAAAAAAGGGCTTAGTTCATATTGGAAAATGCAATATTTAACACTTCGTTGTTGCCTATAATATGTTAAGTTCATTGATTTATAGTAAATTGTTACTCCAAGTATCGACGCTGTCTTGTTTTTGAACTTGCCATTTAAAATTTCAGACTAGTTCGATTTTGGAACAAGTGGTTTTTTGGAACTTCTAAGAACTCAATAACATTTATGTTTACAAGTGGATTGTTATTAAAAAGAAATATATACGAATTGTTTCATAATGAACCCATGTGTGCTGGTCATATCTTATGGAAACCTTTCTGCAATGAAAATCGTTGAAAGTATGTCCTTACGCTCAATCACACATACATACAAAAATAGGAAGTGTATTTTATTTTAGTTTGTAAGACAGGCAGTTTTGTATAAGAACCTAAAACATTGTTGCAGGCAAGTATTGAGGAAAAGAGGATACCAAGTGACACCTTCTAGGTGTGCAGCAGCCGTGTTGTAATTACTTTATGTACACCTGTTTTTGTATTATAAAAGATACCATCCACAGATTGAAATGAAGTTAAGCTGCCAACAATATTATGGTGAGGTGTTGAATATGCCGGTATGCTCCATTATGAAGTTAAAAAAAAGTCAAATTGGGAAGATTTAATTACGTTTCTGTAATATTGATGAACGTTCACCTGGATTAAGGGCCTAACATATTGTTACTTAGCCAACAATTTTGCAAGACGAATAGCAACTTATACAGAAGAACATTTTTGTAATAGTTCGTTTTGATAGTTTAAATTCTTTAAATTCCTATTTTCAGACATATTAACTGAAATAAATCAGCCAAAGGTAAAAACACCCGTGACACACGAGTCCCTGGTTATAAACCATTTTAAATGTGATATTAGAACCAAATATTACAATACCAGCGTATATTTAGTACCTTTCGATGGAACGTACGACGAGGTTCCAACAGAATTAAGGAACACAACCGAATCTCTAATTGTATACTTTGAGCCAAACGATGTAAGTAGGCATTACGACGCTGTAATAGGTATATTGATTTCATTTTGAATATTTCCTTACAGAAATCATTTATGAACAACCTCTCGGGTCTTAATGACTTCATAATAACTAATAAAATCCAGCTTGGATTTTTAATAACAACAGCATTTTCTGGTAAACCCAATGAATTAACATTCGAAGACCTTAAGGAAAAGGCAAATATTGTATTTGATATAATAACACTTAAAGAAGAGGATGAGGAACCTTCAGAAGATGCGTTGTGCGAAACAGATAAATATTCTGAGATTGTAGAAGGCTTGAAAAACTTTGTATGGTCAAACATAAAAACAAAAGCCTCAAGTAAGTAGCGCTTGTTTATTCCTTAAACAAGAATTAGCTTATTAATTTGGTATTTATTTTTGATCTTTTATTTGCAGCTTCGAATTGCAAACAGCCCAACAATGCTGAGGATCTGGAAAATGAACTAAATGATTTTGAAAAATTATTAATTACGGCACAAAACCTACGCAGCGACACACGCTTAACTAGAGATGAAATTTTAAATAAAGCGGAAGAATTAGCGGAAGTTATGTCCGCAATTTTGAATGATAATGATAGCGACTAATTTTAATAAATATTAAAACAAAATATATTGTTTGGGTCTGCACCCTTTGTTTTTTTCTTCTCATTACCTTCGAAAGATTACGATATAATGCACGTAGAAACATTTGAAAATATCACGTATGCAAAGAATAAACATAACTTTCTAATCTTATCAAAACAAGCGAATTCTAGCTTTAAGGGAGGCATATCTCGTAATTTATAAGAGTTTAAGTCATGAACATGATTTATCTTACATATTTTTTTGGTTTCTCCTCCTATCAGAAGTTCATATATTAGTATTCAGTGGTATTCAATATTTGGAAGAAGCTCGTCACAAAACATATTTTTTATTGTTTTGTTGCTTATTTTTAAAAGTCTTAATTGTTGATAAAAAAAAAAAAAACAATTTTATTTATTTTATATGCATTTCACAGCCGATATATACATATTTATTCAACATGTCTGCGTACTAGCCTTAAGACACTATAAAAAGTAAGACCATACTTGGTAAAAGCTTTTCAGTATTTTAACATATTTATTCGATAACTTAATTTTTACCAAATTATCTGTATCTTTTTAATCTTTATAAGTTCTGTTTCTGCATGTAAGTTTTTTAATTTTTATAATTAAAATTTGGTGGGTGAAAAAGTTGAATTTCGTGTAATTATAAAATATATTTGCATATTTAGACAAATATAGAAATATGCTGTGGCGGTAATACAATGCACTTTGTAAATACACACGAGTGTATGGATATATGTATGAGGCATCTATATACATAATTATGCGCTTTACATGAGTCTAATTATTTTGTCAAAAACATTACTTCCATGTACAAGCACACGTAACTGTGAACATATAAACGCATATGGTTTACCAAATACTTAAAAAAAGTGCTGGTGACTGTTGTTAACTCTTTGTTAACTCATAATACATACGTACATATATGTACATATGTACATATATAAGTGCTGCGAAGCGTATATGAAAGCCATATTATTAATAATTTATATATGTGTATGTACATTACGTACCACCCACTTTAGATATTTACTTATGTATTTCTGTACTAAAGAAAAAACATGACATACAAATTGAAGAGTTTATTGCCACAAACACTTGTAGTCCCCATAGGTACTTACTCATGTACATACAAACAGACAACATATGTATGTATGTATGTAACGACATGTACATGTGTTTGTGTTTTAATTTCTAATTTTGTTATTACACCCCCATTCCATAAAATATAAAAAACAGACAGAAATTTCTTTAGCATGCCGAAACAGCTTAAATATGTATATGCATATATATATATATTCCGGATCAACCCGAGCAAACGATCCATCCATTTACAATAGCATTAAATGGTCTAACTCTGAGGCAATAAGCGTTAGTCATCAACTTTTATATGCACACAGCCGCCTCTTGTGCACCATTCGTAGGTTAGTAGCGCGATTTCACTATGCCTTACATTCTCTTTACTGATTCTATTTGTAATTGGTCTTCGTTTGTAATTAAACAAGTTAAGCAAAATTAAGTAATCAAGAGGCGGCATGGTTAGGAGCAAAACAGCTGATCAGTTAGTTTGGATTTCCGTTTGCTTACCAAATAAAATAAATTTCAGGTTTGTAAATAAGAATAGAGTAGTTTTAAATCAGCTTAAAATTCCAAGCATAGCTTAGGCTTCGTCAATAATTTTGAACTGTTCTGTAACAGTATCTACCGAAATGTAGCCACATTTCACATTTCACGCCCAAGTATTGGCTTACATGTACATATATAAGAAACAACAACATATTACAACTAGGAGAAAATACACGAAAATACCAGATGTATATCCTGCTGACACTCTTCGTGTTTTTGATTATATCGATAACAATTTCAATTTATTGATAATTAATTAATCGACCGAAGCAAATACCGGTATTCTCTTCGAATTCAATGAATGTTTACATTCTGTTATTCGAAACAAAAGTATTTTTATTTATCTCCTCTAGGTAAAATGAATAAGTTAGTTATTTAAGGAAAGATAAATAACTTGATTTAAAAATGCCACATTATATGATCAATTTTAAAAGAAAACGAAAATAATCTGTTGATGTTATACTACAAAATTATCATATACGACTGGGTATCAATGAATAAATCGCATTTGAAAATATTTACAATCTACTTGTTAAAAAGTGTTATAACATTTTTTGTATCGAAGATAAGAAGTTATGTTTTATTACAATTAGTGTGTGCGCATTATTAGGGGTGTTCCAACAGATGCCGATGCAGGTCCTGCGCATGCGCAAGTTTTGCTGTATTGATTTCTGTGAAAGTATTTTTTAAGCCAAAAGCGTTTTGTGAAAATGATTGTATCAAAAGCTATCAAAAACTATAGAATGTAAATATTTTAATACTCAGTTTATATTTTCCGAAAAACAGCATTATTTTGTCAAATTGTAGCATTATATGTATACATATTTGTTTGAATCTTGTTAGTAAGTACACATTTTTTTACTCTGCAGACAGAAAATTGAGCAAATCGGCAAAATGACGCAGATGTCGCAAGACGAAATTATAAGCAATACAAAAACTGTTTTGCAAGGCTTGGAAGCCTTGCGGGTCGAACATGTTTCCATAATGAACGGTATATCAGAGGTGCAAAAAGATAATGAAAAATCTGATATATTACGAAAGAATATTGAAAACATTGAACTTGGCTTGAGTGAAGCACAAGTCATGATGGCCCTAACATCGCACTTACAAAACATTGAAGCTGAAAAGCAAAAACTAAAGACACAAGTACGCCGTCTGCACCAGGAAAACGCTTGGCTGCGAGACGAACTTGCCAATACACAACAGAAGTTTCAGGCATCCGAGCAATTGGTAGCACAACTGGAAGAGGAAAAAAAACATCTGGAATTTATGGCCTCAGTAAGGAAATATGATGACAATCAAGAGCAAGACGAGTCCTGTGAGAAGGCCCGCAATGATCCTGTCGTCGAGCTATTTCCCGATGAAGAAAACGAAGACAGGCACAATATGTCTCCAACACCTCCAAGCCAATTTGCTAATCAAACGTCCGGCTATGAGATTCCAGCCAGATTGCGAACACTTCACAATCTTGTTATACAATATGCATCACAGGGCAGGTAATAAACAATCCGTAGCATAGTCGCGATTTTAACATAAAAAGGAAAAAAAAGTTGTGATGCAAAATTTGATGAGTCAGCTTTAAGAGTGTTTCTTTTTCTAAACCTTAACCTTGTTTTTATTCCTATTACAAATGAAATAACATGAGCTTAATAATATCATAGGATTGCTATAGTTTACGTCCAATTTAATTACATTTTATAGAGGTTTTTTTTCTTTCAAACTAATTAAATATATATTTTGCAGATATGAAGTTGCAGTGCCTCTTTGCAAGCAAGCACTCGAAGATCTTGAGAAAACAAGTGGTCACGATCATCCAGATGTTGCGACAATGTTAAACATTTTGGCACTTGTTTATCGTGATCAAGTTAGTAGGAATATGACGAATTAACTAATATTACAAAATATGCTAATGTTTACTTCTCTGCTTTAAATAGAACAAATACAGGGAGGCGGCAAATTTATTGAACGATGCTCTGTCCATTCGTGGCAAGACACTGGGCGAAAATCATCCAGCCGTAGCTGCGACCTTAAACAATTTAGCCGTGCTATACGGCAAACGCGGTAAATACAAGGATGCCGAGCCACTTTGTAAGCGTGCTCTAGAAATACGTGAAAAGGTTCTTGGCAAGGACCATCCAGATGTTGCAAAACAATTGAATAACTTGGCTTTGCTTTGTCAGAACCAAAGCAAATACGATGAAGTTGAGAAGTATTATCAGAGAGCACTTGATATATACGAATCAAAGCTTGGTCCTGATGATCCCAATGTAGCAAAAACGAAAAATAACTTGGCCGGATGCTATCTCAAGCAAGGGCGATACGCAGAAGCTGAAATCCTCTATAAACAGGTGTTGACGCGAGCCCATGAACGGGAATTTGGTGCGATTGATAGCAAAAATAAACCCATCTGGCAGGTAATATCAAGTTTTTTGATAATGATTTTGTTTGTTTTTGATTAAATCGTAAGCCTGTGCTGTAATTAATCCAATAGGTTCCGACAATACAGACAACCTAACGGCCATAAGCTGTTTTATCATTTAAGAGGAACATTCTTTTAGAATTTGTAACAGGCTTTACTTATGTTCAGAACAATATATAATAAATGCACTCAATTAATAATATTTATGAGCGAATTTGTTTCGTTTTGCTTTTAGGTGGCCGAGGAACGCGAGGAGCACAAGCACGATAAGCGCGAAAATACACCATATGGCGAGTACGGTGGATGGCACAAGGCTGCGAAGGTTGATTCGCCTACCGTAACCACAACGTTGAAGAACCTGGGCGCACTCTATAGGCGCCAGGGCATGTTCGAGGCAGCCGAAACTCTCGAGGATTGTGCGATGCGCAGTAAAAAAGAAGCTTACGATTTGGCTAAACAAACTAAAGTCGCACAACTTCTCACGTCGACCGAAAAGCGGCGATCGAAGCAGATGAACGATATGGAATTTTCCGATGAGGTAATATATTTCATATAAGTCATCAATCAATATAAAAGAAGAAACTTCAAGAATGGGTTTTGCTTTGGTTAGTAAAAACTCGCATTCGTTTGCCAGCACACAGTTAAACTTTACAACAACAGTGATTAATGTGAAGTCCAATGCTCGAACTAATCTATTTTATTTTCATTTTTCAGAAATCGGTTAAGCCTTAAGCACATTCTTTGTCGTCTGGTCATTGTGGAATCAGTGTGCTCCTTATATATAAGCTAACTCGAACATTAACATTATTTATTCATTCCTTAATATTAATTTGGTCAATTTTCTCAATTACGGAGTTAAGTCATAAAAAATTATATTTTTCGAAAATTGCAATTGTTTGTTCTAAATTTGTTGATTAAAAATATCTTTACAATATATTTTAACCGAGTATTGAGAGAACTGACTTAAGTTGACTCAAGCATAATTAAGTAAAAAGTAAACCATGTTTTATAATTTGTTATCTCTACAAAATATAGGAACGGCTTTTTAATAAACAACCAAAAATAAGTAACGATTAAATACATTTGCAGTGTCTCCTCGTTTTTTTCAATTTTTTTATAGCATATCTAGTCTTAGGTGCAAAAATAATGTAAGTGGATAAAGCACTTTTAGTAACAATATTATATAAATTATATTTTATTTATTAATTATATTTTTTTTTTAAGTACCTATTACTTTGAATACTTTTTATGTTATAATCAACCAAAAATGGGTATATGTATATTAAAATCATTGGAAATATGTGAAAGAACTTAAATTCAAGAAATTGGTCTTGAATTTTTGCTGCTTTACCAGGTTATTTGTCAAATTTCACTAAAGCGTATTATTCAGTCATTTATTATCAGAATCAAAAAACAGTTTATACATATATACAAATATATTTATATATATATATATATGTATACATATCTATGTATATATATATATATATATTTGTATATATATATATATATATATATATATATAGATATATCATTTATTTATTTTGAATATCAATTATATTTTAATCAGGGACAACTCGCGTTCATCGAAGACACTTTTAGCATAATTAATCTGAAACGAAAGCAACAGACTCAAATAAATATTCTATTCATGTTCAAGCAAAGCTTCTTGAGTGTAATATATGAAAACAGTTACAAGGACCAGACCCAGGTTGAAATCCGATTTCTATATGGTTGTTTATATATAGTTTACGGTGATTTTAAAAGGTTAGGATTTTACTTACACATCTAGATGCGGTCTCAGCACATTCCTCTGTTCGACAACGAATTCGCGGTCGTGTAATTTTTGGTAAGATTGTTGATATTTCTATGTAGTAACTGGATGAAACTTTAGTTGTAGATGGGCTTGGCCCCGTATTAGTTGTCAATGGATGACATGATAGAATTTCACTAAGGTGACACTCAAACATAGTAGTTGGGTTTTCCTCACAAATGGAGAATATACGAACAAATTCTGTAGAAACTAAAAGGCGTAATCTTGCTTCTTTATCACTCCAAAGGTTTGGCTCGTAAAATATGATTTTCTCCATAAAATTTTTACGATTTATTAAGTAAAGGTACTGTTGACCTTTGCTTTGGCGACTAGAATATGGTGGTAAAAGCCCACCAGGTGCACCGGTTACGCATCTGGGTAAACGTTTCCGGCTTGGAGCATGTCGATGTGAGTCTCTGCTAGTTTCACGAACAGCACTTGCCGTTTCTGAAGCCAAGTCCAGCATTCCAATAATTGGCTTCGTAACAGTGCCCACCAATCCTTTGCCTAAGCCACTGAGAAACCCTGGAACACCATCGGCGGAAGCACCATCATATGTGTGTCGAACAATACTTGTGACTCCTCCAAGTAATCCAAATCCAAAGCCCTTTATGCCGGCTGCTAGATGACCACCGGATGTATTTGATTGTAGCTCCAAAATTCGTTGTCTCGTTTCGTTATCGTGGTCATCCAAAACAACTTTTCCCAGACTATCCGATAATGTTTCGGTTAACTTTGCTGTTGAATTTGAAATTCCATGTGTAACATTTTTCACAAGACTTTTGACTGAACCTTCAAAGATTAGTCCTGATACACCTTCTGACAGATCGTTTGCAAATCCTAGAGGATTTCCCAAGAAATCAACACTTCCCAATATTGAAGCTGCATGCCATTTAATTTGGTTTATATAGTGCATCTTTATCGCTCTCAGGTAAACATCCAATGTCTCAAAATGATACCTATGGGAAAAATTGTCAAGCTCTATCAAAGCATCTTCAAATTTTATTAACGTGAGGCCCAACGACTTTTTCGTGTATTTTAATTCCTCGGGTAACTTTGAAGAAGTAAACGCAGACAATCGAACCTGTGCAGAAAAGTATATTTTATAAGAAAAATAATAAAAGAAATCTTTTAAAATTTTATAGAAAGGAATTGATCCTGATCTAACCTGTGTAGGTCCAATTGTTAAGTTTTCAAAGTAGTATCTTTTCATATTATTCTCGAATGATCTGTCTTGATGATCTTCATAGTCACAAGGACGAAACGAGTTGTGTAGGTTTTCCTTGCCATATCCAAGAAATGAGGCTATTTTCAGTATAAGCTTTTCCTCTAAATACATAGTGCAGGGTTTCACATCCAGATTCACGTATTGAAAAATTAAAGCGTTCTTATTGGGACTGGGCAACATTTTAAGCGTAAATCGCACGGCATTTTGTACTGAGTCCTCCTTTGTTGATACAGTAACATGCAGGGTCACTTGGCTAGCGGAGTCTAATAATTGGTTGTCAATTTGAATGCTTGCTATATTTAGGTCTATTGACTTTTCCAACGAACTATCAATGAATTCCGCAACGATGTTGTCCAAACTAATAAATATGATCTCCTCGCAAGGTTTCAATGTAATTATAGAAATTCCAATTCCTTTGGGAAGATCGACATTTATCTGAAATTAACAAATATTCTTCTATTCAAATGCTCCACATACTTTATTTTTATTAATGTTCATTTAGTGTAGTTTTTATAAAAACTTACGTGATATTCGTGTGTGACTTGAGTTTTCGCTTTATCAACAATCTGTCTGTTGTTGAAGGATGCATGGGTCCAAAGTAGGTCGGGAGCCAGAAAAGTCTCATTTGGCTTCAGCTTTATATCACAAATTTGCACAGTCTTGATCGGTCCATCCAATTTGGTGGATATTTCCAATTGGCCAGAACCAGGCCTTAATTTTTGGGCAACGAGATGTTGTTCGCGTGGTGTTATATCCTTACATTTTGAATGATGTTTAAGGCGACCCACTACCGCCTCCGAACCAGACCTAAGACCATGTTTTCTAGAAGGAGACTAAGAGGAAAAAGATTTCGATTATGCTCAATGAACTTATAAATGAATTATAAAAGCTTTTCAGACATAATTTGTTACCTGAACACACATATTCGCGTGACACATAAGTCGACCATTTTCAAATCTCCAGGTTTGGGTTGTGGCCCTCTGTTTATTGGGCGTTCGTACTACGAGCGCAGTAAGATCCGTCGGATTCGGTGGTTTTTCTAAATCTAGGACCAACCGCACAGCACTAGCCTCATTCGTTTGTACTGGTGGTGTCGATCCTTCATGTTCCAATTGGCCATTGGAATTCATTAGCCACAATTGCGAGCGATCTCCAGAATTTTTTTCCATAATGATGACCCTTTTGTCTTGTACACCTAGGACTAGTTGCTTATATTTTTCGTCTGGCTTATCACCATCCCTTTTGTATTGATCGAAGGTGTCGTGAAACGCAATATAGATGAAGTTGGAGTATGTTAAGGTCTTACTGCTTGATACGTTAATTGGGTACTCAAGTATGTTTCCCCCAGGCGCTTCCATAAGCAATGTCTCTTTGCCCAAGGGATCATCCATAACATACGACAATGAAGACTGCGGCCGAACTGGTGTTGGCCAAATAGGTTTCGAGCCTTTTTGTGAAAAACTGATCACCACCTCCGAAAAGTTATCAATTCTAATTGGCGGTGGTAAGCTTCGAGCATCCGTAAACAAGAGAATAAACGTCGCCCCTCTGGATATTATCTCCAGTCTTAGGAAAAACATTTCGCACCATTCATTCCTAACGTTGATGTACAAACTCTGCACCTCGTTAATGGGTATGCCTTTCGACCAACAACAACATTCAACATCTGCGATTCGTACACAAACAAGCGGCTCTCGGTCCCCGTTGGTCCAATGAAATGGGAAATTGCAGTCAATAGGCGCCGAAATAACATTACGCAAATTGGTAACATCCTAAAAATAGACAGAAACAACTTTTGAATTTAGTACTCAATCTAGAACAGGAGTGCTCTAGTCGAGAGTGCCCGACTATGAGATACCCTGAAATCATTTGTTTTTAAGGGAGCGTGAGGTTCAATAAAATCTTATATACACAATTAATTATATAACTCTCGATAGATTCTAAGCTGTCATTGTTAGTACTTACATTATGAATAATATTACATTGTTGTGTAAATTCAAGCTGGTGACCGCTTTTATTGTACAGATGGAAGCGTGGTGACAATGTAACAAATGTGGTGCACGAATATAGACCCCTTCCGCGACGTACTCTAATACCAATTGTATAGCACCCGGGTCCGCTTTCCGTGCGCAATTCCCTGTATGTTATATTCTTGATCATGCTGAAACTTTTGCACCACTGAAAATATATAAAATATATATGTAGCAAAAAAGAGTTGGTTGCTTGGAGAACTCACCTGATTGTTGGCACCGAACGTGCTGCCCAGGCGCACTTCCAAGCTAGGTGATCCTTCTTGATCGGAAAATGAAAACATTAAGGGAGAAACTTGTCGTGCTGTTTCATGTTCATCAAATTGTCCAGCTGCAATCTTATTCGTTCCTTCTTGTTTATAAATCAATGGAAGACCAGTTTTATTTACAATCCAAATGGGCGCACTTATATATATTTCCATTCCTCTTCCTTTTAGGGATTGAATAGATATGTGCAGATGCAATTCTCTGTTTTTGGCGTCGATTAGTTTCAACTTCGGCTCGACAATACCAATATGATTCGCCGGAACCTTTAATTGGCCAGAGACATGAAAGTTGTCTAATGTGATGCTCAAGTTAAAGGATTCGTATATATTTCTATTATATATGTTCTTGCTCTCAAAGGCATTAATTCGTCCCGCATTGCATCCATTTATGTTGAAACTTAAATCACAGCAAAGCATATTCTTTAGCATCAGCGGCGATAGCAAAGTAATTGAGTGGCCCGGCATACTCTGATCTTTGTAGGGATATATTTCCCTACCTATGCTGACGAGTGTGTACAATACGCTTTTGTTGGCATCGTAGCAGATGTTTAGATTTTGTGAGCTATCCGTTTTGCAATCTTTCCACACTATTTCATCGTTGCTAAATCCAACATCGTCAATTTTGGATTTCGTAGATTCGCATGGTATATGTGAGATATATAACGAGGCGTCAATAAACTTCAGAGGCACGCATTGTTGATCATTCGGGCAGATGACGGTTATAGCAGAAACAGCATCTGGCTGATTTTTATTTAAAACCATCTTCAGATATATGTCGTGATCCAATTTGTTTATTACTCTCAATGGGGACATGACTTTGATAAGCTTTTGCGCAGAGCCCATAAGTGAGATATCAAATATGATTCGGGACTTTTTTTCAAAATGCGAATCCAAGATTGTTGTTCGAAAATACATGCCCACCTTGTCTATAGAAATTGGCCCAATCAAGGTCCAGCCATGAATTTGTACCAAAATTTGGTGAAGATTCAACAGATGCGAATCAATGTGCCGCAATTTACTCTTTTGACTGAAATCAAAGGTTTTTATTTCTTCAGGCTGCACAGAGGTCCAGTTTTTGATAATATCCAGCTGCTGAAAATCCGAGCAAGTCAAATCCCCGAGTTGAGCGTAAATTGGCTTAAAGAGTAGCGCAGAACCAGTTAGATTTTGAAGGGCAAATGGTACGAAGGGAGCTCGTTGTCGGAAATTTGAGTTTTTGGCGTTGTCGAGTGAATGGAAATCGCTCGTCCAATTTTTGGAAACCATGTGAAACAGCTCAATTAGTGTTGATGTGATATTAATCTTCAGTAGCTGCTTGCTGTTCAAAAAGATTTCGAATCGTTTCTTTTTATCGAAATGGGTCCTCTTATATTTCCACTTCACAGCACATTGCCAAAGTTCGGCAAGGGGCTCCCAGCCACTTAGTCTTCGATTGTAATAGTTGAGCGTAACTTCAGTATCCAGATCACCCTCAGCCGCATTTGAATTTAAGCTCTCGACTTCAATTACATTGGCATGGAATTTGTATTTGAGCAGAACCTTTGTTAGCGATACTTCAAGAAGGGGTACATCAGCATCCATGCAATCATCAATAACGCACATGGATATGCAATTAGCATCGAGAACTGCGGTCTTTAATTCCAATGCCGGATTCTTGACGGTGCTGCGCTTCTGCTGAGACAACCAAAGGGCCGCTTCATTAAGTTTCCAATTGTTTAGTTCCATTGCGATCCAGCAGTTGGTTATCTCAAATCCCATCGCAAGGAGCGGTGCAATTTTTTCAAATTCAGAATTCGATTTGGACAAAACATTCGGCGGAGTTGAGGTTTGTGAGGGTATTGAGCTGAGCATTCTTAAAAAGAGTTTCATATCGATGTAGGATAAACGTATATTCAATTGCTTTTGTACAACAATATTCAGGCAATTGTTTCTCAGCTCTACGTTCAGAGTGAACGGATCAATTATTGACAGCGCACTCTCATCCTCAGCGTCTAATATGCATGAAAATATTTCCAAATGATTTATATTTATGGACAGGGGTACACTGTGATTATGTGGCTTGTAAGAAATGACCGTTGTGCTCTTCAATATAATAGCATTTGAATCAAGTCGATTATACTGTTCCACTAATATAATCTCGGAGTCTGTTACGTTTATGATATATTCAGACAGGGAAGCATCTGCCGCTTGATCTATTTGCGAAAACTGGGTTGATTTTGGATTTACGGACAATGCTGTTAGCGGTTCTTCTTCGAAAAACTTCTTCAACCGTTCTAAAAAGTCTAAAATTCCTATTACTCTCATGTCGTTTAACATGACCGTATATTTGCATAAATTTAATCTTTTTCTGCAATGAATTTCAACCTGAGCTGAGTGCTTGGGAATTGTATCTTTCTTTGAGGGCTGTAATATGTTTCTGAACACATTGGCATTGTTAATACCATCGCTTGGTCTTTCGTCAACAATTAAAATATTGCTAGATATCAGATCTATATCTTGTGAGCCATCACTCAACATGTCAATTTCTAGTTGTGATCTTATAAAATGTATGCATGCTAGGGGCTCATGCACAAAATCTGGCATCGTATTTGTATTTTGAACTACCAGAATGGAAACATCTTCCAGAAGTATTCTAATAGAGAGCAAAGTTATAACATTTGTGGAGTCTTCATTTTTAGAAAACAAACTTAAAGCCGAAAATGCTTCAATTGATGAACTAGCATTACTAAAGCTATTGCAATAAACGTCGTCTATATGCTCTCCAATATTGTTATTTAACAGACCTCTAATTAATTTATAATTCTGAATATTGAGTGTTGCATTTAATTTGGAGAAAGTCCCTTTTACACTAATATCCGGACAGACGCGTATGGTATCTGTTGTTAGATTGCGTTCGACTTGAAGATCGAGATAGCAAGATTCTTTAAACAGTCGACTTCCCTTGACAAAGCTCGTATTAGCAATATTTATAAAAACTTCTTTGTCATAATTGCTTTCTAATTTATCTACACTACGTTCACCCGAGAACAAGTTTATGTTGACTAAATCGATGCGCATGACGTCCAAAATTTCATCCTGGCTTTTCACCGCTTTTCCCTTCTTGCTTATGATGCACTCATCACTCGAAAAATGAAAACTATTCTTCAGAGTAAATTGTCCCAGATAAGCAATTAGCACATGATTGCTATTGTAACAGGCGGGTAACACAATTACTGGGGAAGCGGCTTGAATGCAAAGTTTTATTTTAGTCGGCTGCAAGTTTTGAACCTTATCCACGTTATGCTTCTTCAGTTTTCTGATTACGGGCTGCAAATAAAAATGTATTCATACAAATGAGCAACATCTGGGTATGCCATTAACATAAATACCGTTTGTAATTGTAACAATTCCTTGATAAATAAGTGAAGTTCCACTATAAAGCGCTTGGTATGAATATAATGAACCGATGACATGTTAATCCATAGAACTGCATCCGCGTTAATGCTATTCGGTGTTTCAATATCCATTAGTTTTCTATAAATATAGAACAGTGAAATATTTATATGTTTATTTCAAGATATTAATAAGCTCTAAATTTTACTTATTTACCTTTTATAAACAAAATTTAAAGCCTCGGTGCCACTCGTAATAAAACGTTCTTTATATAGGTAACCAAATTTCGTAAGATCGTAGACAGTTATCGAGCCCAAACAACCTTCAATAGCTTTAAAGGTAGCTTCCTGAATTATGGAAAAAGTCGCATTGGATACATTTATTCTTGACAATACTGCTTCGTTACGAGTTGATGTAAAATTTAAAGACCTGATAGACACATTCAGTTTGCTGCTGAATTCATATACGCCTGGGAAATAAAGAAATCTTAATTTAATACGAATGCTTAAAAAATCGGAGGTGCACTTACTTTTTGGCAAACTATTTTTTTGTTCAGCTAAGGATTGTGTCTTTTCTGTATCGGCAGCTAGCCCAAAGAAGTCAAAGATCGTATACCATCTGTCAACGCAAATTGTCAAGTTCAGGCAGTTAAACTCAATGGAGTTTTGCTTTTCTGTTTTTGATTCGCCAGGTTCTTGAAACACACGTCTAGTATGCGATCTGTAGATGACTAAGTTGTTGCTTTTCCGATCGGTCATGTCATTTGATTTGTATAGACTAGTTTTATATTTTTTAGTTTCTTTAACTTTTTTATGTTCACATAGGTTGGTGATAGATGTGGATATTGTTTTGTGCTTGCTGTAAAAACTGGGCAAGTCCGGGCATGATGAAGACGTTCGAGGTTTCCGTTGATATGTTTTTTCAAGATTTATCGAAGTAACCATATTCCTAAATGGCGATGACATTTCCGATTTTAAATCTTCCATTAGCACGGAGTTCAAAACGATCTTCAGATCTTCATTCAGGCCGCTCATGCAATGCTTTACAAAAAAGTCCTTAAATGTAACATTTACCAAGGGCTCATGGCTTTCGTTTTGCAAATTTATTTCTAGCACAGGCACTGAGAACTTAATAGTTGTTCTGATTCGCTGTGCATCAGAAACATTTGCGTTCGTCACATTTGCATTTGTCATATTTAGTTTTACATTGCCCGACGAAACGCCATTTGAAAAGTTTGTAGCATTTTTAATAGACTCTATTATGTTCTTATATTGCTTTCGATAAAGTGTGACCTTTAGCGTTTCAACCATACTTCCTTCAACCTAAAAGAGACAAATTGTTAACTTATCTAAAATTTATTTGAGAAAATATATCAATTATAATAGTTGGGCAATAAATTATAAAAGGAAGTGAAGTGTAAAAATCACTCTCCACTTACCAAGAGTGTTTGAATTTGTCTTTCTCCGCCCTTTGTGTCGCCGTATCCTGTAAACACATTTAAGGATATTGCCGTGTCGTGCAATATGGGGAAGGCATCCTGTTTACATTCATACATTTTGCTAGCTATTGGAAGGGTGTAGCTCCAATCTTCCTTTTGCTCATCAATGTTTAATGAAAATAAATTTATATTTTTCACCTCAATAACATATTTTACAATTACATCCTCGTTTATATTTCCTATCTTTTGATGAATGTCATCGTTATTACGGCAACTAATTTTTCCCAAATTGGCAATGAAAACTTCTTTACTATCATTTGAAATGGGAAGAACGATTATGGGACTACTTATAATAACGTCAAGCCTAAAATGAAGAGTAATATAATATTACGTATTTATATAAAGTTAATATAAAGATAGAATTATTGAAGTTTGATAGCATAAAGATTAACAATCACTTACGATATTAATGAATTTTCTTGATTTCTATTTAGCTGGGGTGGTTTTGCCTGATTACTAACATCTTTTATTTGTTGCACAAATTCTTTGGCCATATCAGTTGCTTTGTTTCCGATTGAAGTTAAAAACTCTCTGAAAATAAAAATTATGTTATTAAAAAAAATTATGAAATTTATCGAGACATGTTGATTACTTACTTAAGACCCTGTTTAAAACTTGTAATACAAAAATTGAAATCTTGTAAAAATCTAGGGCTATGGGTATAAGAAACAGACGCCATTCGAACGTGTAGAGTGACTGCGTTTTTATCGCTCCACAGATTTGTGAAACTGAGGGCATCAATTTGTTCGTACTTTTCTTCTTCACTATTGTTTAAATATATTTCGTTCGAGAGTTTATTCAGCACTGATAGACGGTTCGTTTCTAACTCTGGATCTCTTCCAATGGACAGAATTCGTTGATAGCGTATGCCTTGCGGCGTAATATCGATGATTTGTATGCCTCCTAATGATCCAATAATTGACAAGCTCGATTGCATCGAAACATTTATCTTGGCTTCACTTATTGTGAGCGTACCTACTTTTCGGGCAATCTCATACTTATCTCGCTTTATCGTGTACAATATTAAAACATTTAACCGAAAAAAATCGAAGATAATTTCATGATGATTATTTTCAAGGGACCCCTCTGTTTCTTTTAGCTCCAATGCCGGCCCCGTATCACTCTCATCCCTAACTTTTTCGAAAAGCTTTTGACCACGGCAAATGCGTTCAGCAAAATTTAGAAGTTCGAGTATAGTTTCCTGGTTGGCTGAAAGTAAAAATATAAAAATTATTATAGTCAGCTAAGGGATTTTTCAGTAATGAATTGAAAATAACGTTAAAGATATATGTGTTTAGTACATACCAATTATTTCCAAACTATTAAATGAAATTTTTGACGTGTGTAGATAGGAGGACTTATCCGAATCGGATGCAATAATATTGATATCAATGTTAATCAGCGCATTTAATTCCGATTCATCACAGCGTTCGCCCGATGATCCTAAAAAAAATTATTTTTAAACGATACCAGCAATAAGTCGACTTAGGGAGACAATATCAAATAAAAATCTAATTTAAATATCGAATTTAAGTACCTCTTTGTATATTTTGGACTGCTTTTGTTATAATATGCGGACTTGTTGGCCTGTGATGGTCAGTTGAATCTGGGGATCCGGGTGTAACAGGTGAGCAAGCATTACTGTGTTTTAGGCTTCCAGAAAAGCTATCCATCCTGGAAATAAAAACTTGTATTTAATTCCAAATTCCAAGTCTGAACACCTGTTTAGGTATTGCCGGCGATGTGAATATATTGACGGCCGCATTAACACTGTTCACGACAAAGCCCCTAATAAGAACTGGAGCATAGTCTATGTCGGCGGCTACGACGATAACGGCGATGTCGGTACCAACGACGATATTGGCGACAATGGAGCAAAAATATTTATACTACAGATTGATAGTTTGTAACTCAGCTGTAACTGGATACTATAAGGTATCTAATAATATCAAATTTTCATTATTGTCAGCCGTAAATAACTATAGCTAGTTAGCTTTTTTCATCTCTTATAAACTCACCCAACATTTCGATGACTGGCCACCAATAGTTCAAAGTCTGGACCGAAAGACTGAATAGCATCTACTAGAAGTAATCCATGGACAGACATTGTAATCGTTGTTTCTTTTCCAGTGACCACTAAGCCTGCTCTAGCTCCAATGATTTGCAATTCGGCAATGCTCTTTTCCTTAGATTGCATTTCGATGATTAGTTGGCCTATGGCGAACTGCAAAACCAAATGGCTTTCATCAGCATTATAGTAGGGATGATTACTTTCATCTGTATGCTGTTTAATTTCAGTTTCGAATGTTGATTTTTTCTTTAGCCGTGGATTATTTGTAATTGGATAAACTATTTTTAAGAAATGTTTGATTTTTTCTTCATTGCCATGTATTAATATCATGGGGCACGTTCCGAATAGGGTGAGGGATGGATATTCCGGATCAGATGTAAACACAATACGTTGCTCGATGGTAAGCGTAATGTTGAATTTGTCAATTAGGTGAAAATTTGAGGAAGCCTTCAAGCTAGCTTGCCATCTTTCTTGGTATTTGCATACTAACACTTGCAAGTTCGTAAAATTTATTGTATACGTATTATAAATTTTACTATGCAAAGCAGATTCCAGTTGAGTGTTTTTATTTATGAGATCCCTATACAAGTTTTCTTGCATCGTAGGAGATTCTGAACCACTTTTTTCTGATCCAGGAGGAGTAGAGCATGGAGTCATATAGGTTTCATCTTCCTCGTTGTCATCGTTATCTGTGGTAGAAGTTTCATCTGCCTTTG